>NC_091469.1:57361881-57671569 GCF_036971445.1 Narcine bancroftii
GTGAATACCAGTAGTTTGATTCTCCTTGTAACAATGTCCAAAATGAGAAAGTGACAAGGAAGGCAACAGGGCCTTTAATTTCTCCATTATCCAGATGAAATTAGGTATTAGATAAGTAATCACAATTAACGCTATATATTAGGTAAACAATCCAGCAAAACTGATAAATGAAAAGTTGAGACAGGTAGAAAGTTGCAGTTGGGTGTCATTGGTGTGTGCGCACAAGTGTAAGTTAGTGTTCCAAGTTACAAAGATGAAAAATAGATGGTGGCATACACAGATGCACACACAATAGATACACTTGTAAAACAGATACAATTGCTATAGATCTTAGAATTATAATCTGAAATACATGAGCAATAATTAGGAAGAGGAATACCAGAGGGATGCACAATGGAAACTTGCATTCATGCCAAGAAAGGTCAGTGTGATGCAGAGTTGGTAGCAAAAAAAAAAAAGGATTCACTCCCCCCTCCCCGCAACACCACTGGTTGAAATAGTTAGAATAAAATAAGTGTTTTTGCCATTACCTTTGAAATTGTTTCCCATGTTTGTTTGGTGAGGAATGTTGACTGGCACTTTCAGGTCAGATAAAGAGTTGGACTTCAACTATGTTTTTATTTTAAACTGATTGCTAATAAAAAGGTGATGGAAGGTGTATGGAAAGAGAAAGTTAATGTTTCAAGTTGATGACCTTTCATCAAAACTGAATTAGAAATCTCAATGTGTACAACCAAGGAATGAAAACAGAAGTAATGCTAGAACCGCAAGACACAAATTCTGCAAGTACTGGAAATCTGAAATAGAAGATTCAAAACATTAAATCAGGTTAAGCGTCACCTGTAAAAGAGAAGTAGCATTGTTAAAAAAAAAACACAAAACTGGTGATATTTCAGATCTGAACCATTTTGATGCAAACTGGAAAGAATGGAAGACTGAAATTGCCCTTGCATCCTGATGTTTGTACAGTTTCCAAACAAAAGATGAAGCGCTGTTCCTCTAGCTTAAGCTTCATTGGAAAAATGAAAGAGGCCGAAGATTTTGCTACACAAAACTTTCCTTTACTTTTACAACCATCATGATACTGTAGCATTTTCGCTATAGCAATGTGTCACATTCCTTCCCTTATTTGTGAATGAATGAAATGCATTGTATTTATTTCGGCAAATCAAGATTTTGATTTTTGTTTCTATCAAGGGTCTTGACTGTGGTCTTCAGAGCATGCTGCTGGGCTAGGCAGGGACATTGTGTGGAATGGTCCTGTAGGTGTGCTTGATATGCCACAATCCAAGGTTATGATGTATCAACCTAATGGCAAAGCTCCACTCCCAGAGGAACTTAATGGCTTCTATGCCCGATTTGATGACAGTAGTGACAAGCCACCCCTCCACACCCCCACATCCCTGACGATACCATCCTGTCCGTATCAGAGGATGATGTGCAGTTGCCTTCAGGAGAGTGAATCCAAGGAAAGCATCTGGCCAAGATGGAGTACCTGGCTGAGTACTAAAGATCTGTTCTGATCAATTTACCAAGGTATTATCTGACATCTTCAATATTTCACTCCAGCAGGGTATGGTACACACCTGTTTCAAACAGATGTCAATCACACTGGTGCCCTAATGACTAACCACCAGTAGTACTTACATCAACAGTGATGAAGTTTGAAAGGCTAATGAAGCAAATCAACTCCCGAGTGGTGACATGGATCCATTCCATGTTCACCTATCATAGAAACAGGTCTACTGCAGATGCTACCTCACTGGCTCTACACAAAGCCCTGGAACACTTGGACACCAAAGGTGCATACATCAGGATGCTCTTTATCGATTACAATTTGGCATTTAACACCATCATCCCCTCAAAACTGATCAGCAAGTTACAAGACCTGAGAGTTAACACCCCATTGCATAATTAGATCATGGATTTCCTCACCTCCAGACCACCATCAGTGAAGATTGGAAAGAACTTCCCCCTCCACAATCTCCATCAGTACTGGAGCACCACAGGGCTATGTTCTTAGCCCCCTGCTCTACTCATTTTACACCTATGACTATGTAGCTCAGTATGACAGTAACACCATCTACAAATTTGCTGACGATACCACAATAGTGAGCTGTATAAACTAAGGGGATGTGTCAGCATACAGGATGGAGTTTGAAAAATTGGCTGAATGGTGCACCAACATCAACCTTGCACTCAATGTTACCAAAACTAAGGAACTGATTGTTGACTTCAGGAAAGACAAGAGGTGGTCCCCCAGTGGTCACTGGGGGAAATCAGAGATGGAGGGGGAGAACAAATTTAAGTTCTTGAGAGTCACCATCTCGGAAGGATCTTTCCTGGACCCAACACATCAATGGCATTGTGAAGAAAGCACTTCAGGACCTCTACTTCCTCAGGAATTTGCAGAGGTTTGGTATGGCACCAGAAACCCAGGCAAATTCCTACAGAGGTGTGATGGAAAGTGCACTGACTGGATACATCACAGTCTAGTATGGAAACAGCAATACACCTGAGAATAAAGCCCTCCAAAAGTTAGTGGACACAGCCCAGGACATAACAGGCAAAACTCTTTCCCACTATCGAGTACATCTACAGGGAACGCTGCCATCGTAGGGCAGCAGAAATCAAAGACCTACAGCACCCAGCACAAGCTCTGTTCTCACTGCTGCCATCAGGAAAGAGGTATAGATGCCACAAGACTTGCACCACCAGGATCAGGAACTGCTGCTAGTCCTCTCCCATCAGAATCCTCAACAATCAATCAGAGACTCATTTAAGGACTCTTACTTGTGCACTTTATGGATTGATTTTCTTTGTCGTCTCTGTATTGCACTTTGTTTACATTCATTATCTGATTACCAGATCTTTTATTTATTTATATGTATACGCTGTGTACAGGTTATTTTTGCACTACCAATTGGGGTAATGCTGCCACCCCCGCAGGAACAAGGAATCTCACCGGTTGCATGTGAAGTTGTGCACGTACAATGAATTCGAATGGGACAAATTTGCTCAAGGCACCAAGTTATGGATAAAGTTGTGGAAATCACCCAGCAGGAGCCTATTTCTATGAAGTAGAGTTGTAACATTTTTTGCTACATACAGAATACTGCTTGATTTGCTGAGTTTGTCCAGCATCTTTGTGTAAACTACAATCACATTGTCTGCAGATTGTTCAAGGCCAGTGCTAAGTATAGCACAGACTGTTAAAAGGACAGGAACTGGAAGCTCAGGATCACTTTTGAACAGTCAACTAATCTTCATTTGGTGATCCTCAACACTGGGGGAAAAAAAATGCAGTGTGCCAAATGTGGCAGAGGTAGAAGCGGTTCAGCTAGAAGGAATATTTGGAGCCAAGGAAGAGGTGAATAAACAGTGTTGAACCTTTAGCATCTTCCATCAATTCTGAAGAAAGGTCATTAATCTGAATCATTAACAACTTCTCTCTCCAGACATACTATATGGACCAGCTGTATTTCTAGCATATGCTAATTTTAATTTCTGATTTTGAGCATAATGTTTTTGCTTTGACAATGTAATTTTAAGCAAAAATTGTATTGATAATACGTAATTAAGTAATTTTTTTTAATATTCAGCTTTCAAACCCATTAAGTACTATATGACAGATATACTTTGTTTTCTCAATTTGAAATTGGCATATGACAAATTACTTTGAAATGTTTTAAAGCTTTAAACAAAACTCACACATGGTTATTGTTCAATTGCAGCTAAATTTGTCTTTCCTATAAATCTGGGTAGCAAATAATGAAATGCTATATTAAAAAAAAACTACAATTTGCTGTTTTAATTGCCTTTGATGGCAAAGTTTATATCCTACCAATTAGACAATAGACAGTAGGAGTTGGAGTAGGCCCTTCGCCCCGTTGAGCCAGCACCGCCATTTTACAGATCATGGCTGATCACTACCCCTTTCCAGCCTTATCCCCATAACCCTCAACTCCTTTGCCCACTAGTCTTATCCAACTCTCTTTTGAACATAATCAGCAAATCTGCCTCTACCACCCTCTGTGGCAGAGCATTCCACGGATTCACACTTCTCTGGGTAAAAAAATATTTTCTCATCTCCGTCCTAAAGGGCCTACCCTGTATTCTTAAACTATGCCCTCTAGTCCTCGTCTCCCCCATCATTGGGAACAAGTAATCCGACTTCACCCTGTCTATCCCCCTGATAATTTTGTATACCTAAATCATGTCCCCCCTCATCCTTCTAAACTATTCAGGATACATTCCTTTATTAAATTCTTGAGTAGCAAGGTTATACCAGAGGTGTTACATTCACCATGTGCTAATTCACTGCTTCAAGGAAATCACGGGACCAATTTAATCTTTCTTTGTATTATTTCAAATTGTTTGTAAACAACATGACAGTAACACAGGGGTACCAGGTAGTAGATCAAATGAAAAAGTAGATATACACAGAATACAGAAGTAGGCTCTTTGGACACTGGACTCCCATTTTTATTAATTCTATTTTATTGCCTGCAAACTTGCCTGCAAGTCCATACAGAAAGCACTGGAGGTCAGAATGGAATTTTGAATGCTGGAGCTGCAAGGTTCTACTAGCCCATCATGGTTCTACTAGCCCAGATCATGCAACAGTCTCCATAATTCCTTTACAAACAGCAGATACTGTTCTTTCAATCTCTACTGCTGTTTGCAGTTAATACTAAAGATACAAAAGAATACTGAAATATTCGGAACACAAAGCTCAAAGAACAAATATATGATATACCAAGAGTTGTGATATTTAAATGTTATTGGCAAATCAGCCTCAACAGCAGCAAAGTAAAAAGGCTGGTTATAATATTTCGGATTTTTTTTCAGTGCTATAAAGCCAGTTATAGTGCCAATATTTGCAAAAATGAAATTCAGGAAACGCAATTGGATAGCATTTACTACATACTGGCTTTATCAATCCCATGGACCTTAAATGTTTTCAGAATGCCTTTCCCCACTCAAATCTCTGTGTATCAACGTTGTCTTATTAAAATTAATTAGAATTATAATCCTAATTACATTTAGTCTTCGAAAATCCAAGTGGCAGGATTCAACCAAGGCAAGAAAAGAAAATATCGATCAACTCCAAGATTATTCAACAGACTTCATCTCCATTCTCACCACAGTTCCGGCAACATAACAAAATCTTGAGTAACCAAACACAAGCTACAAAACAGACAAGAAATTTTGAACCCTTTTGAAAGAGAAAATCAGATATTTTATTGCATAAAACAATCAATGCAATACATTTTCGAAATCCGGATTAATGTTTGCAGGTTGACAGGTCATGGGAAAAGGAATCAATGCGGCTTCCAACGGTAATAAAAATGAAGACCAAGTTATACCACACAGTTCCATCGCCAGAATGCATCAGTTCATTTCTCAAATGTATTAAATTGCGCACTGCTACATTTCCCACAAAACTTTTAACCAATTTCCTCCTCGACTCCCCCCCCCCCCCGAAGTAGAATCAGTGAGTACCAGAATAATGCTTGTTGGCGATTCCTCTTGTGTTGGGTTCAACCCCCATTTAGAATGAAGGTCCAAGTCAAGCCCAACAGAAAGAAAAGCGAGCATATGAACCCAAGCGGATAATCCTCACCGGGGGGGGGAGGGGGGGCATACCAATCCTCACGGCCTGGCCTGGCCTCGCTCGCTCGGGGAGTTCGACACAACTTCGCGTCCCGCCTTCAAACTCTTTATGTTCGGGGAGAAATGCATCATCGCCGCTCGGCCTCCGCATCGAAACGGCGACGGCCGAACGGCACTGCTCGGTGGAAGCGGCGATCCACGGCCTGGGCCTCAGCAGGCCGCAAAGACGGGGTCCGACTCATGGCGGGGTCTTCATTTTAGGCCTTAAAAAATAAGCCCGCGGTGGAAACTCACAGGATCGCCGCGCAGCTCAAATACCCAATTAAATTCGCGGGGAGGGGGTTTGAAGCGGCCGCTCCACCAACCTGTGACATGACTCAGACCGGGCCCGGGCGAAACCCGACGCCTGGAGCCGGACCGCGCGGATCAACCGGGATGGGAGGGGGGGAGGGGGGGAGGGGTGAAAGGGAAGCCGGCGCCAGGGAAACCGCGCGACGAACGGCCGCCGCGCCCCGGCAGCTCGAGCCGACCCCCGGCGGCCTCGCGCTTGCTCGCTTCCTCCCTCCCGGGGCCCCTGCTGGGCCGAAGGCAGAGCTAAGTCGCCAAAGGTAAGAAGTCCCCCCGGCTTCCTCAACCCCGCTCTGCTGCCTTTCGCTCTCGCTTCTCCCCATAAAGTACGTGGGGAGACCGGCTGCAACAGTTTCTGTTGAAACACAGTCTGAAAAAGAACTGACTAACAGGAGAAATCTTACCCTTCAATCTCGCATTCATTCATTCACTGACTCACTCCAGGGCATCGGAATTTGTGAAAACAGTTGGGGGCGCTTTTACTTATATATTTATTATTTTTTTATATATTGTTACCTTTTTTGAGGAGTTTTTTAATTGAGTGGCAAAGGATTGTTCTCATTGGTGAAGTGACAGCCATCAACTTCCCCTTTCCTGCAATCCTCTTCCTCCTTTTATTTCGTGATGTTCTCCAGTTCCCCACGCTCTCGCTTGGCAGGAAATCCCGCCCCCACGCTGTAAATCCATTGGGTACTGTACTTACAACAGCCCGATTTTAGCCTGCAATCCATTTGTGCACAAAACAACTGAAGTTTTGCATTTTAAAAATATGTTAAAAATCTGCTCTCTATTCTCTCCATCTTATTGGGTTTCAAAAAAAAAAATCTTGCACCACCTTTTTCCTATTTATTTTAATAGAAATGCGTTAAATAGATCTAATACTATGCCACACATGATACATGGCAGATACATGCTGTATCGTTGTTCCAAGATTAGGGATGTTTGCAAAGATGGAGGGACGCTACCCTCTATTTTGTCTTGGATCAATGGAGGTGTACCTTGTGCATATAAAAATATTTTATTTTAATGTGAATTTAAGTTGTTCCAGGTTCGGAATTGGTCTGGATTCGCTAGCAATTGTAAATTAATCTGCAGAATACTGGTAATCTATCATGGAGAACATTCATAACAGTATTTTTTTTTTCTTTTACTACTTCTGTTTATTAGTTGCACATTTTATACATGGCAGCAAAAAGAACATTTAAAATAAAATAGCAGGAGGCATTCTGAACTGTCAGGCATGCTCTGCCTTTCAACAAGATTGTGCCTGATCTGGCATGGACACACTTCCATTCTCCTGCCATTCCTTCTTTACCACAGCAATTCGCCTACCGCCACAATCGCTCTCCAGCAGATGCAATCTCACTGGCTCTCCACTCAGCTCTGGATCACCTAGAAAACAGCAAAATGTACATCCGGCTACTTTTCACTGACTACACCTCAAAATGTTCAACAAGCTGCAAACGTGGGCCTTGGTTGTCCCTCTGTAACTGGATCCTTGACTTCCTCATCGGAAGACCACGGTGTGAATCAGAAACAGCATGTCTTCCTCGCTGACGATCAACACAGGTGCACCTCGAGGATGCGTGCATCGCCTTCCCTCTTAGCTCTATTTGCTCTACACACATGAATGTGTGGCTGGGCACAATTCAGGATTCAATTTATTATCATAGTAATAAAACAGTGTAATATTACATGAAATTTCTTTTTGCCCACACCAAGGCAGACAGATTTGTCACTGGCAGGAATTGCCTAAGCACCTCTTACAGTTCTTACAGTCAGAGAGAGAGAGAGAGAGAAGCAAAAGAGAATCTCCCAGAGTCAGCGAGTGTCCGCAGATCGCCTTCAGTGCTTTTGCAGCCCCCGCAGCGACAGTTCAAACCATTGGCAACCCAAGCTCCAGATCCGAACCTCCGACAAGGTCAGGAACCCTTCTGTGCCCTTGGCACCTCCTCGCATCCCAGGAAAAGTTAGGTTAGGCAGCAAAAGTAAAAAATCAGAAAGAGCAAAGAGGGTGAAAAAAGCAAATCTAAAGGCTTTATATCTTAATGCAAGAAGCATTCGGAACAAGGTAGATGAATTAGCTGTGGAAATTGAGATAAACAAATATGATTTGATTGGGATTACAGAAACATGGCTTCAGGGTGGGCAAGCCTGGGAACTTAACATCCGGGGGTATACAATATTTAGGAGGGATCGGCAAGAAAGAAAAGGGTGGGGTAGTATTGATGGTGAGAGAAGGGACCGACACAATTGACAGGAAGGATATTAAATCAGAAGATGTGGAATCTATATGGGTAGAACTGAGGAATAACAAGGGGCAGAAAACGTTAGTGGGGGTGGTATATAGGCCTCCAAATAGTAGTGTAGAGGTGAGGGAAGGCATTAAAATAGAAATTAGAAAAGCGTGCAATAAGGGAACAGCTGTCATCATGGGAGACTTTAATTTGCATATAGATTGGACTAGTCAAATTGGTAAAAATACTGAGGAGGAGGAATTCCTTGAATGTTTACGGGACGGTTATCTAGACCAATATGTCGAGGAACCAACTCAGAAACAGGCCATTTTAGATTGGGTATTATGCAATGATAAGGGGCTAATCAGCAATCTTGTTGTGCGAGGCCCTTTGGGTAGGAGCGATCACAATATGATCGAATTCTCACTCGACATGGAGAGTGATGAAATTAAAACCGAGACTAAGGTCCTGAATTTAAATAAAGGGAATTATGATGGTATGAGACGGGAGTTGAGTAAGAGTGATTGGGTGGTGTTTATGGGGGAGTTGACTGTGGATAGACAATGGAAAGCATTCACAGATCTAATGGAGAAATTGCAAAAATCATTTATACCGGTTTGGCATAAAAATAAACCAAAAAAGATGACTCAACCGTGGATAACAAGGGAAATTAGAGACAGCATTAGGTCCAAAGAGAGAGCATATCAATTGGCCAAAAAAAGTACCACAACCGAAGACTGGGAGCAGTTCAAGATGCACCAAAGGAGGACAAAGGGATTAATCAAGAGAGCAAAAATAAATTACGAAAGTAAGCTTGTGGCAAATATAAAAACCGACTGCAAAAGCTTTTATAAATATGTCAAGAGGAAAAGATTGGTGAAATCCAGAGTAGGTCCTTTGCAGTCGGAATCAGGGGAATATATAATTGGGAATAAGGAAATGGCAGACCAATTAAATTCTTACTTTAGTTCTGTTTTTACAAGAGAGGATACAAATAACCTCCCAAGGATGTTGGGAAACATAGAGACTAATGCAAGGGAGGAACTGAAAGAAATCAGTATCTCTAAGGACATGGTCTTGGGGAAATTGATGGGATTGAAGGGAGATAAATCCCAAGGGCCTGATAATCTGCATCCTAGGGTACTCAAGGAAGTGGCCATTCAGATAGCAGATGCTTTAAGAATTATTTTCCAGAACTCGATAGACTCAGGATCAGTACCCATGGATTGGAGGGTAGCTAATGTTACCCACTATTTAAAAAGGGGGGTAGAGAAAAAGCGGGGAATTATCGGCCGGTGAGCAGTAGTGGGCAAAATGATGGAATCCATTATTATGGATGTAATAGCGGAGCATATGACTAGCAGAGAAGGGATCGGACGGAGTCAACATGGATTTACAAAAGGTAAATCATGCTTGACAAATCTATTGGAATTCTTTGAGATGGTGACAGGTAAAATAGATGGGGGAGAGTCAGTGGATGTGGTGTACCTGGACTTCCAAAAGGCCTTCGATAAGGTCCCGCATAAACGACTGGCTTCCAAAATCAAGGCTCATGGGATTGGGGGCAAAGTATTGATGTGGATTGAGAACTGGCTGGCAGGTAGAAGACAGAGAGTTGGGATAAATGGATCGTTTTCTGAGTGGCAGGCGGTGACCAGTGGGGTGCCACAGGGATCTGTACTGGGACCCCAGCTGTTCACAATTTACATTAATGATCTGGATGGGGGGGATTGAATGTAATATCTCCAAATTTGCAGATGACACTAAGCTAGAAGGGGTTGTGTGCACAGAAGAGGGGGTCAGGAAGCTCCAGTGTGATTTGGATAAATTGAGGGACTGGGCAGATACATGGCAAATGCACTACAATGTGGATAAATGTGAGGTTATCCACTTTGGTAATACAAACCGGAGGGCAGATTACTATTTGAATGGCAATAGATTAAGAGATGAGGAAGTGCAGAGAGAACTAGGGGTACTTGTACATCAGTCTCTGAAGGCAAGCATGCAGGTACAGCAGGCGATTAAAAAGGCAAATGATATGTTGGCCTTCATATCAAGAGGGTTTGAGTATGGGAACAAGGATACCTTACTGCAGCTGTACAGGGCCTTGGTGAGACCACACCTGGAGTATTGTGTGCAGTTTTGGTCACCTTATCTAAGGAAGGATGTTCTTGCAATGGAGGGAGTGCAGAGGCGATTCACCAGGCTGATACCTGGAGTGGCAGGAATGACTTATGAGGAAAGATTGCGCAAATTGGGATTGTACTCGCTGGAGTTTAGAAGATTGAGAGGGGATCTCATAGAGACATATAAAATTCTGGCAGGACTGGACAGAATGGATGCAGATGGGATGTTTCCAATGATGGGAAAATCCAGAACCCGGGGCCATGGTTTGAGGATAATAGGCAAACCATTTAGGACCAAGATGAGGAGGAATTTCTTTACCCAGAGGGTGGTGAATCTGTGGAATTTATTGCCACAGAGGGCAGTAGAGGCAGGTTCATTAAATATATTTAAGAAGGAATTAGATATATTTCTTCAGTATAAGGGAATTAGGGGTTACGGAGAGAAGGCGGGGACGGGGTACTGAGCTTTAAGATCAGCCATGATCTCGTTGAATGGCGGAGCAGGCTCGAAGGGTCGAATGACCTACTCCTGCTCCTATCTTCTATGTTTCTATGTTCCGATACCTGGTACCCCTCCAGCTAGTTTGAGCCAGTCTCCAGCAGTCCGCAGCCTGGCGTGAGTCTCCCAACAGCAGTCTCCAGCAGCCTACACCTTCCATTGGTTCCTCGCCTTGAGTCACCAGCAACTCGCTACATGCGATGAACCCTCAGCCACAGAGCCTCCTCACTGGTCTGCCGCTGTGGTCATCATCCCTGCGGGTTGTCTTAAATGCCATCTACAAATGGTATAATCACAGACGGCAACTAGGAAGCATACAGGAGTGAGATGGACCAGGTAGTTGAGTGGTGTCACAACAATGACCTTGCAAAACTAAGGAACTGATTGTGGACTTCAGGAGGGGGAAATCAGGAGAACACAAAGCAGTCCTTATCCAGGGGTCAGCAGTGGAAAGGGTTAAGAATTTCAAATTCCAATGTGTCAACATCTCTAAAGATCTATCCTTGGGCATCCATGTTGATACAATCATGAAGAAGGCTCACCAGTGGGTATACTTCATGTTGAGTTTGAGGAGATTTGGTATGTTACCAAAAACTCTTCCAAATTTCTACAAGAGTAAATCACAAAATTCTGTAGACACCATGGTTGAAGTAAAAAAAAAACACACAATGCTGGAGAAGCTCAGCAGATCAAACAGTGTCCTTAATGTTGCAAAGGCAACTTAATGTTCAGGCTTGAGCCCTTCATCAAAGTATGAGAAAATGCTGGCAAGCATCTGAACAAAAGAGTGGGGGGAGGTGTGTTGGCAAAGGCAGGAGATGATAGATGGTAGGGAGGGGACAGCAACCTTGAGGATGGAGGAACTGGAAATACAGGAAAAGGGGGAGGGGAAAGGAAAGGCAAGCAGGTTTAGTGGAAGGCAGTAAAATCAATGCCATCTGGCTGGAGGGTGCCCAGGTGGAAAATAAGGTGTAGTTCCTCCAATCTGCAGGTGGTCAGTACACAAGGCCATGGACAGACATGAATGTGTGAGTGTGACTCAGCATTGAAGTGTTTGACCACTGGGAGGTCGCTGTGGTTACAAATGGACTTGGAGCATAGGTGCTGAGCGAAGCGATCTTGCAATAAGTGGCTGGCCTCTCCGCAGGTGTACCATGGAGAACATTCTGACGAGTTACATCACTGTCTGGTGTACATAGAGTTAAACAAGAAAATCTACAGATGCTGGGATATGGATAGAGGATTGGTTAACCATAAAAGACAAAGAGTTGGGATTAATGTGTGTTTCCTTGCCAAGTAAACGTTGCAACCGTGTCTGCCTGTCCCGCATCGGACTTGTCAGCCACAAACAAGCCTGCAGCTGACGTGGACATTTACCCCCTCCGTAAATCTTCGTCCGCGAAGCCAAGCCAAAGAAAGAAACAGTGATGAGTGGGGTGCCATAGGGGTCGATACTGAGCCTGCAACTGTATACATTAATGATTTAGAAGAGGGGATTAAGTATTTCTATGTTTGCTGATGAGATTAAATTGAGTGTAAAAGCGAATTATGCAAATGATGTGGAGGGTCTTTGAAGAGATCTAGATAGGCTAAGTGAGTGGCAAAGCTCTGACAGACGGTTTGAGTAAAATGTTGGTAAATGCTAGGACATCCACTTGGGGCAGGTCAGAATTTTTTAAAATTTAGATTTACAGCAGGGTTATAGGCCCTTCTGGACCATTAACCTATGAGATTGCAAAATGCTGTTGTGCAGAGGGATTTGGATGAGATTATGCATGATTCACAAAAAGTTTGTTTGCAGGTACAACGTTTAATCAAGAAGACAAATGAGATGTGAACTTTCATTGTTCGAGGGAATGAATTTCAGAACCAGGAGGCTCTGCTGCAACTGTACAGGGCAAACCTGATACTTGGTTTGGAGGTTGTGCAGAGGAGTTTTAAAACAAAAAATAGAAGCAGAAGGCCATTGGCCTGTTGAACCCACTCCACCATTTAATAACATTATAGGTGATCTGACCATGAACTCAATTCCCCTTTCACCCTGCACACATCTTTTAGTTGCTCCCATCGGGGAAGAAATACAGGAGCATCAGAGCCAACACCACCAGGCTGAGGAACAGCTTCTTCCCACGGGCAGTGAGAATGCTGAACAACAAAGAAACTATTCACATTAACTATCTGAAACCCTCATATTCATAAAATAATATTTATTTATTTTTATAGATGAAACACTTGTCCTGCATATGTATTATTTGTCTGTACATGTGTTATATCTAATTATGTGTCTGCATGTTTTTGCACCGAGTACCAGAGAGAACAGTTTCATCAGGTTGTACTTGTACAATCAGATGACAATAAACTTGACTTAACTTGAGTTCCACCAACTCACCTTTTCTCCAGAACCTTTAATTCCCCTACTGTGCAAAATCCGTTTGTATCTTGAATATGTTTAATAAGACAGCATTTACTGCTTAATTTGCCAGATTCACTAGTCGCTGGAAAAGAAGTTCTTCCTCATCTCGGTGTTAAATATATTCCCCCAAATGTTGAGGTTATTCCCCCTAGTTCCAGTCTCACCTACCAGTGGAAACAAGTTTACTGTCTCTATTTCATCTATCCCTTTCTTAATTTTATGTAAGATCTCCTCTCATTCTTCTGAATATTCTCCCAGGTGAATCAATAGCCCCTTTCAAATTGTAGCACCTGGTTAGCCCTCTGTAATGCGCGTCGAAAGAACCAAAGACTTGTTGATCCAAACCAAGGCTTTTATTAACTAAAAGACTGGAGCATATCACAAGTAGGTCGACCAGTCCTGAATGAGCAATCCTTTAAGACCTGCCAGTAGATGTGGCTACACTCTCAGCTAATCACAGTCATCCTACACTACCACCTGTTTCTTTCTTTCTTCTTTGGCTTGGCTTCGCGGACGAAGATTTATGGAGGGGTAAAGTCCACGTCAGCTGCAGGCTCATTTGTGGCTGACAAGTCCGATGCGGGACAGGCAGTCATGGTTGCAGCGCTTGCAAGGGAAAATTGGTTGGTTGGGGTTGGGTGTTGGGTTTTTCCTCCTTTGTCTTTTGTCAGTGAGGTGGGCTCTGCGGTCTTCTTCAAAAGAGGTTGCTGCCCGCCGAACTGTGAGGTGCCAAGATGCACGGTTTGAGGCGATATCAGCCCACAGGTGGTGGTCAATGTGGCAGGCACCAAGAGCTTTCTTAAGGCAGTCCTTGTACTTCTTCTTTGGTGCACCTCTGTCTCGGTGGCCAGTGGAGAGCTCGCCATATAACACGATCTTGGGAAGGCGATGGTCCTCCATTCTGGAGACGTGACCTACCCAGTGGATTTGATGCTGGATTTGATGCTGTTGGCCTCTGCCATCTTGAGTACTTCGATGTTGGAGATGAAGTCGCTCCAATGAATGTTGAGGATGGAGCGGAGACAACGCTGGTGGAAGCGTTCTAGGAGCCGTAGGTGATGCCGGTAAAGGACCCATGATTCAGAGCCGAACAGGAGTGTACATCTGTACATATGTACATATACACATTGGTGATAGAATTTGTACTATCACATCCTCCTGGAAGCACCTTTCAAATTACAGGGGGATCTACCCATTAAATCGCCAACCTGGTGATTTAAGGGGATCCTATCCCGGCAATGGCACGTCATGCACTCACCAAAAGTACTGCCAGATGTTCAGATGCTGGCTGCCTGATGACATAGACGCAAGTGCTGATGTCACCTGAATAAGCAGGTCAGCCATTTTCTTTTTCAAATTGGCCAAGGACAAGACCTAAGTAAGTTTAACAGGGTTCCCTGACTACGTCTGAGGTAGGTCAGGGACCCAGTTGGGTTCCCACGGATTTGACTCAGTTGACCCCTTCAAACTGCCATGTAACTGGGGTGCTAACTGTGCAAATTGTCCGGTTAACCCTATCTTACACTGCAGTTTGAAAGGGCCTAATCACTCTTCATAAGCTAACCCCCTCATCTCTGGATTCAAACTGTGAACAGTTGTGAGCCTAGATCCAACCCTTGTGGCATTCCAATCATCACTAAGTGCTAACCCTTTTATCCTGACTCTCAGCCTTCTATTGGTTAATCTATCCTCAATCCATGTTAATAGATTACTTCAACTCCATGCATCCTTATATTATGCAGAAACGTTTTATCAAATGGCTTCTGGAAATCTAAGTATTCTAAATTCCCCTGTCTTCCTCTAACCATTGTGCTTGTTATATCCTCAAAGAGCCAGTAACTTTGTTAGAAATGACCTGCCCTTCCTGAATCCATGCTATGTCTACCTGATGGAATAATTTCTGGTTTGCTATTTCTTCCTTAATGGTAAGTTCAAACATTTTCATGACTATGAACATTAAGCTAACTGGCATATAGTTAGTTACCTTTTGTCTGCATCCTAAATGGATGTCTATTATCTTTTTTTAAACAGTGACTGACAATTTTGGTTCTCCATTCTGCTGGGACCTACTCAGAATCTGGATAATTTTGGTAAACTACCACAAACATAGCTAATTTAACAACTGACATTTCTTTTATTATGTTGGGATGCATTCCATCAGGACTAGGAAATGTATCTGTCTTTAAGATCACTAGGTTATCTCATACTACTTTTTCGGTGATAGCAATTGTCACCTTGCATCACATCTGTAACATCACTCTGGCATATTACCCATCTCTTGCTTTGAGAAGACTGATACAAGAACTTGTTCAATATCTCAGCTATTTCTATCTTACCCATCATTCATTTCTTGACTTACAAGAGATCTTTTACTATCTGTTTTTGTATTTTCTGATAGTTTACTTTCATAAACTATTTTTTTTTATTGCGTGCTTAAAGGTTCTTTGTTGCTTTTTAAAATTGTCCTAATCTTCTGGTTTTACGCTGCCCTTGGTGACTTTTAATAAGATGCCTTTTGTCCTAGTTTTGGATAGAGGAGTATTAGATCAATCAAGTTGTCCCAAATGGTACAAAGCAACTATAACTTAATTGGATGATGGAATAAGTTCAAGGGCCTGGATGGCCTAATTCCTGGAAGAATATGTTCATGGATATTCCATTCACTTTAAATTGGATGGGAACATATTGAGCGACCCTGATAGATCCAGCAATCATTCAATGGCAGAAAAAACAACACAGTGCTTATGTAATTGGAATAAACTGGAGCAATTCATTCAATCAGAGTTGATGTTCCTCAACTGGATTCATGTTCTATATTTTATTTGATGGCTTTCAAGAATAGAAGGATATTTATGGAGAATGTTAATTGAATACATTTTTAGGAATAACCACAATGCTTTAAGTGTTATGGAAGCAAATTCAATACCAGCTTACAAAGGAGGTCATTTGAATCTAGTAAAAAGTGGGAAAAAAATGGGTGGTGGACAAATAGACAACTTTCAGAGAACTAGCAGTAGAATATGATGAATAACTTCCTACAATGAATAAGATATATCTGTGGTTTGTTTAAAGATTGTCTTGAAGAAATGCTCTGTTAACAACAATTACCAGTCTATCAGTCACTTTTGTTGTTTTGATCTTGTAAAATAGTAAGAAGCAAATGTTTATATAGCCATGAAAACAGAGCACAGACTGAACTTTTTAAAAAATATGTTTTATTTATTCACGACAGTACTCTGTAGATTATTCTTTAATTTCTAGGAACCTAGGCAATCCTAAAAAGTTGTCAACTATTGTTGAAACATATTTCTTGGTCATACACTTAAAAAAAAATTAGACATACAGCATAGTAATAGGCCCTTTCAGTCCATGAGCCCATGCCGCCCAATTACACCCTAATACCCAACAATCCCCATACTTTTCAAATGATGGGAGGAAACCGGAGCCTCCAGGGAAATTCCATGCAGACACGGGGAGAATGTACAAACTCCTTACAGACAGTGTGGGATTCGAACCCTGATCCTGATCATTTGTGCTGTAAATGCGTTGCACTAACTGCTACGCCAACTTTGCCACTTTGTGAGGTTTTTTTCTATTATGATAAATAAACTTGAGTTACTTTGTATTACTTATATTTTATTATCAGTTCTCAACCTCATGGGACACATCCTTTTTGAGCATCTAACCTGAGGTTTTTTGGATTAAGTTTTTTTCCATAAAGAACATTTCACCTGTGTTAAGAGCATACTGCACTAATTTTTTTATGAATTTACTTGTGTCAAACTCTTTGTCGGTTACAAGAATAAACCATCTTATTTAGTAAAGCATAACAAACCAGAGTTCCTGCATACCAAGCTACTTGTCAGTGGTTTTGCTGAAGTGACTCAGCTTTGTCTAACTTTTCACCACATCATTTAACAAATTTAGAAGTAAACAATATTAAAAACAGCGTCCATCGGAGTAGATGTTATCTCAGAAAATGTTTTTAGAGATTTTGCTTTTTTTTTAAAGCAAGATGAAGACATCAGCAGGTTTTATTTTACAATAAATAGAATAAAAGAACTGCAGAAGCTTAAATTCTGAGCATTATAATTGTATTAATTGATGTAGAAAAGATTCAGACTTGCAAATTTAAATTCTAGAAAAGAGAAAGCTGGCCCATTGTAAAAAGGGATGAGGGAGGGAAAGTGATGTTAAAATTAATTATTTTTATAATTTAGATGTACAGCATGGTAACAGACCCCCTTGGCCCACAAGCTTATGCCACCCAATTACACCCAATTGACCTAAAATACTAGTACAGTTTGAATGGTGGGAGGAAACCGGAGCACTTGGAGGAAACCCACAGAGACATGTGGAGAATGTACAAACTACTTACAGACAGCACCAGATTCAAACCCAGGTTGCTGGTGCTATAATCTCTTTCTTCTTTCTCTTTGGCTTGGCTTCGCGGACGAAGATTTATGGAGGGGGTAAAAAGTCCACGTCAGCTGCAGGCTCGTTTGTGGCTGACAAGTCCGATGCGGGACAGGCAGACACGATTGCAGCGGTTGCAAGGGAAAATTGGTTGGTTGGGGTTGGGTGTTGGGTTTTTCCTCCTTTGCCTTTTGTTCGTGAGGTGGGCTCTGCGGTCTTCTTCAAAGGAGGTTGCTGCCCGCCAAACTGTGAGGCGCCAAGATGCACGGTTTGAGGCGTTATCAGCCCACTGGCGGTGGTCAATGTGGCAGGCACCAAAAGATTTCTTTAGGCAGTCCTTGTACCTTTTCTTTGGTGCACCTCTGTCACGGTGGCCAGTGGAGAGCTCGCCATATAACAGGATCTTGGGAAGGCGATGGTCCTCCATTCTGGAGACGTGACCCATCCAGCGCAGCTGGATCTTCAGCAGCGTGGACTCGATGCTGTCGACCTCTGCCATCTCGAGTACTTCGACGTTAGGGGTGTAAGCGCTCCAATGGATGTTGAGGATGGAGCGGAGACAACGCTGGTGGAAGCGTTCTAGGAGACGTAGGTGGTGCCGGTAGATGACCCATGATTCGGAGCCGAACAGGAGTGTGGGTATGACAACGGCTCTGTATACGCTTATCTTTGTGAGGTTTTTCAGTTGGTTGTTTTTCCAGACTCTTTTGTGTAGTCTTCCAATAATAACGTTGAGCTAACCACTCGGCTAACCGTGCTGCCTAATCAAAGTTTTTATAGTAATTAAAGAGTTTAATAGAATAGATGGAGGAAATGCAGAGGTCAAAAGCTTTTTTTTCTTTGGCTTGGCTTCGCGGACGAAGATTTATGGAGGGGGTAAAAAGTCCACGTCAGCTGCAGGCTCGTTTGTGGCTGACCAGTCCGATGCGGGACAGGCAGACACGATTGCAGCGGTTGCAAGCTAACAGTCTAAAGGTCTCCCCACCTCTCACTGGCAGGAGGTTCTCACTAGTGCCTTACACTCCATCCGCTCCCTCCTATGTACTGCAACAAATGCCACCCCCCACGAAAGGATGTTCCTTTTCCCGAGGAAATCCGAATCGGGAACCACTGTACCGGCATGGCTCACCGTCCCTGGCCCCGTCCTTTTGCGACGCCACGTCCGGCACTCAAAGAACGACCCCTTGGTCGACCGAGTGACTCTACTCCTCGTCGAAAGAACCAAAGACTTGTTGATCCAAACCAAGGCTTTTATTAGCAAAAGACCGGAGCTCTTCACAGGTGGCCGACCAGTCCGGAATGATCCGACCTGGCTAGGGACACAACCCTTTAAGGCCCAAACAATAGGTGTGGCTTAGCTCTCAGCCAATCGCTGTAAGCACAGTCTAGATACAGTAACTATATACACTATGTACATTGGTGATAGATCTGTACTATCACATTCACCCCTTCTTGGAGAATTGACCCGGGAAAAAAAAAACAAAAACGAGGGAGAGAATGAAAAGGAAGGGGTAGGTCAAGGACTGTAGCGGTCAGGGGGTCTGACCATCCGGCGTGACCGCCGTGGTGCCGGGATTGGGGTCGCTGGAGTGGTGTCACCAGCGGGCTCATCGGGTGCGACTGCTCCGTCACTCAATTCCCCAGTCGTTTTGTCGGCAGGGTGGCCCGAGTCATTGGGGTGCTATTGACCTACGTTCGGCCTACCACCAGCTCCCGATCCGCTGCGAGGACCGACCATTCACGGCCTTTGAAGCGAATGGGGGGCTATATCAATTTCTCATAAATATATGATCCTTCCTATAAGCCCATGAAAAATTCAGAAAACAACATGCTTATCCAGATAGTGGTAGGAATGCAGAGTTCACTACTAAGACCAATGCCACAGATACATTTAATAAGATAAGATAAGCATGCAATAAATGAAAGATTAATTGGATATTGTGATGCTCAATGCAAGAGAGTATGAAGAAGTTCAATGGACCACAACATGCCAGCTTAGACGAGAAGAATGTCAATGTATTTGTACATTGTACTTGTGTATATGACAATAAACTCTCACTATCATCAACTAAAGGTCAAATTTTATAATGTAGACGTAATTTAATTATGTAAAATATATAAAAAAGCAGATAATGTGGAATCTAATGAGGCAATACATTATAAAGCTGAAAAGTAAATTCTACTTTCTTATCCATAAATGCTGCCAGGACTGCTGAATCTTTGAAATATATTCCAATTTAAATTCATTTGTAGTAAAGCTGTTAATTTAAACTTTTCTTAGTTATCTTGTCAATATAAATTGTCTTTTATCTTTCAGATTGCCGACTTCTTAGTACGTTTGTGGTTGACAATAAAATTGGTTGTGAAGTGGACACTAAAGAAGGTTGTTGAAGATTATAGCAGAATCTAGATAGATGAACTTGGAAAGAGTCACAGATATAATTTAATTCAGACAAGTGCAAAATGTTGCAGATTGATGGTTAAATGGGGTAAGGGATAAATAGTAAAACAGAAAGACATAGGGGTGCAAGTACATAGTTTCCTAAAAGTGATTGTGCAGGTAGACTAAGTGGTGAAGAAGTCTTTAGCAGGGCAAGTCCTTAGTCAGGGCAACATATGCAAGGATCAGGATGTCCAGAAGACTGTGAGACTGCATGTTCTGCCTTCCTAGCTCTAGCAAACAAAATTCACAGGGATATTGCCAGGACTGAGTTATAATGGGAGGCTAATGAGTAATCTTATAGACTGGCAGATAAGGTGGATGGGCACATTTTTTTTTCAGTGTAGTCTAAAACTAGGATCATAAGTTCAAAGTGAGATGGTAAACATTGAAAGGGGACCTGAGAGGCAAGTTTTTCTATATAAGACTGGTGGGTATAACAAATTTCAAAAGGGAGGCATGGAAGAATTTTTCATCTGAGGATGGTTGGAGTTTGGAATGCACTGCCTAGTAGGCTAATGGAGGCAGAAACTCCCATAATGTTTAAGAAGTATTTAGATGACTCAAACGTAGGCAGCTATAGACAATGCTAGTAAATGACTTTTGTGTAGATGGGTACTTAATCATCAGGATGAGCTGAAGGGCCTGTTTCATGGTGTACGACTATGATTTTATGCCTTCATAGAATACTTTCCCTAAATTATTTCAATATTATTGAAAGCAGCAAAAGAATTTTATCAACACAGCAGAGGGAAAAATGTAATCCACCATGGGTTTCTAAATATATTTTATATTGGTTTGAGTCTGCTTTGAGAATGAGGTTTTCACATAAAAATATAAATGAAGTATCCACTTGTGAAATTCTGCAAGATGATGGTTTAATAGAAAATAATAATGGACTTAAAACTGACTGCCACTGACTAAGATATAACATAACTGACTGCTTTCTCAACAGGGACATCTTGGGATAATGTCATTTTCCAAGCAGAAATTCAACTTCAAAACGAATATCATAGGAATTGTTAAGCATACATAGTGTCTGGAATGAAGATGAGCCACAAAAGAGTGTCTGAATCTGAATTGGCTTGATTTATATTTAATAATTGTATTCCACCAACCACCTTCCTCCACCTTCCTGTTTTAGTGGTCCTAATGGTTAGCAAATCAACTTGAGTTTTAATCTACAATTCTTCAATGATGTCAGTAATGGATCAGAGAAGATCACCTAGATATAGATCAGACATGTGCCCCTAAATTGTTGGGTAGGAATAAGTATAATGATACTATTTTAACTCTGCCATTATCTGAGAGTATTATTTAATGCAATATTGGGATATTTTATATAGTACATTTTACTAAGTCTCAAATCCAATTTTATCTTAGCACCAGGTGTCAGTTTGGATGTTGATTTGTCAAAAGGTTGTATGTCCAGCATGAAGAATAATATTTATGCAGAAGGATTAACAATTATTATCATAACAGCAAATTTAACGATGCCCCGATATTCAATGTTTTCTAACTTCATGAGGGTGCATTGTCAATAAGCAGTTGACAGAAAAGAAACTGTACATCTAATAATGCAATTGAGGAAAGCAAATAAAATTAGTTTTCAGTGTGCAGTTTTATTTCAAAATTAATGTTATTCATTTCGTATTCCACACAGACATACAAGTTTTATAAGCACACAATATTTTTGAAAGATATCATCTTATAGTTAGATCAATTCATGTCATTTTTAAAGGCCATTAACTGGACTACACAATTACAAATGAAGACAGGAACAGTGTTACATCAAATCAAATTCTAAAGAATGGTAACATATGTCAGTTCTAAAAAATAGTGAGGAAAATTTGGACAGTGTTAACAACATGAATAAAATATTATGAAGATTTTCAGCATATTTGCAGAACATCATGACCTGAAAATTCCATAAACTTCAGAAGTTATATGCTTTATTTGCATTTTTTACAACTTTATAGCACAATATAAAACTGATTTAATTCACTTTCTCCGACCTCTGTGATTTGTAGCATAGAGTTGTTTACAAATAGTATTCGATTTACATGGAAATATCTTCAGACAGTTGGGATTTTCTTAGGTCCAATTTTTTTTGTGTGGACCAAGGTCAGGGATGTTGCCATTCGTCTTCAGTTACATAACATTATGTGTGGACCAAGGTCAGGGATGTTGCCATTCGTCCTCAGTTACATAACATTATGTGTGGACCAAGGTCAGGGATGTTGCCAGTCGTCTTCAGTTACATAACATTATGTGTGGACCAAGGTCAGGGATGTTGCCATTCGTCCTCAGTTACATAACATGTGTGGACCAAGGTCAGGGATATTGCCATTCATCTTCAGTTACATAACATATGTGTGGACCAAGGTCAGGGATGTTGTCATTCGTCTTCAGTTACATAACATTATGTGTGGACCAAGGTCAGGGATGTTGCCATTCGTCTTCAGTTACATAACATTATGTGTGGACCAAGGTCAGTGATGTTGCCATTCGTCCTCAGTTACATAACATGTGTGGACCAAGGTCAGGGATGTTGCCATTCATCTTCAGTTACATAACATATGTGTGGACCAAGGTCAGGGATGTTGCCATTCATCCTCAGTTACATAACATTATGTGTGGACCAAGGTCAGGGATGTTGCCATTCGTCTTCAGTTACATAACATTATGTGTGGACCAAGGTCAGGGATGTTGCCATTCGTCATCAGTTACATAACATGTGTGGACCAAGGTCAGGGATGTTGCCATTCATCTTCAGTTACATAACTTATGTGTGGACCAAGGTCAGAGATGTTGCCATTCGTCTTCAGTTACATAACATTATGTGTGGACCAAGGTCAGGAATGTTGCCATTAGTCTTCAGTTACATAACATTATGTGTGGACCAAGATCAGGTATGTTGCCATTAGTCTTCAGTTACATAACATTATGTCATCCAGCTTTTTCTAATAAAATGGTATAAGGTTCCAACATTTATTTGTGCAGTGGTTGCAGGTCCACTGGTATTTTCATGGAGAAATGCTCATATCTCACTGGACTTATCCAATTGGCAGACTGAATAGTGCAATCAACGCTTTTATTATTTCAAGAAATTTATGTGACATGTATTATACATTCCAAATGTGATTGCAACAAAGTCCTCTGTATTTAGAGCAAGAATGCTAGGTCTAAAAATCTTTGGCGGCTGAAAATGTGAGAAGCAGAGCAAAGGCCCATGTCAGATATGAGCAGAGTTCTCAGGGTGCATTAATCTGCCACACTGATGGTTCAGTGACTAATGCTTTGAAAAATAGCCTTTTCACGTGCAAATACCTTTTCTGATTTCATTTGCCATTATAAAGAATGGAGATCATGAAGGAGTTGTGCATGAGAGCAGATTTGGAATGGGGAAGGATTGCAGAGATAATTAGATGATGAGATAAATTGGAGAGGGCAAGGTGAAGGGGTGGAAGTGCAGTCATATTCAGGTGATGATTGTCATAATTTGGGAGATGATCACAGATTATTGGGACGTGCAGGAACATGAATATAACTTGTAGAGAGAGATCATTAAGATGGCTGGGAAAATAATCAGGAGGCATCTAAAATTGGTTGTGACAATTAATAATAAGTTCTTTCAATCATTTTATTGGCTTTAACCTATGCAAAATACATAGGTACATATGATAATAATGATAAAGTAAATTAATATCAAAATATAAATATCAAATAACAGTGAACAAGGTGCATATGAACCTTTGTTATTAATTGGGGAAAAAATAACATATTTCTAAACTAAGAATCAAAGCCCACCCTTTGAGGGTTGCTGGCCAAGTTAAGGAGTGCACTATGAATAACAATTACAATGATGTAAAAAAAAGACCAATAACTTATATGTTTTGATAGTAATTGAGTAAAGGACCCCAAAGAGAGATAAAATTAAAATCCAGTAGTAGAATACCTAATTTTTCTCTAGAGAAAGACATGCCATCACATCCAACGACCATTGAACATGAGTGGGAGGGACAGCATCTTTCCATCTCAGCAAAATGGACCTTCTAGTAATGAGGGAAATAATAAGTTAAAGAAGGAATCTACATGTAGCAAAAGTAGATAGGGTCAGGTTATTAAACTAATGCCCAGGCAGGGCTCAACCCATTGGTTAATTTCATAATTGAGTGTTCTCAAAGACATGTTTTTGTGCGAGTGATGTTAAATGAGTATTATGATGTTTCTTGTATTGTAATAAAGAAACTTGGGTTCTTTTTTAACAGTTATAATTTATTAGTTTTAGAACTCACAATTTCGTGGATCATCCATTTTGAATCTACTCCAAGTTGCATCAACTTATCTCTGACTCCTTCTAGTGCTCTGGATTGTCACCAGCACTCTATCATTACAACATGACACACGAATAAACTCTTCATTTCAAAGTTCAACACAAATGTAAACACCAACAACTGCAGCACAAACATTTTAAACGTGCAGTTCTTTTTTAGAGATTCAGTCTGTCAGGTGCTTCCGTCGGATCTGCTGGTCCACTACTGTCTAGCACTGGTGTGTTATCTCTGTTGCTGTGCAGCTGGACCCTCTACATTTGTTTGTTGCTGCAGTGTCTTCTGCATTTTCAGCAGGATTCCTCCTCAGTATTTGACCCTCCTCTGTTCTGACAGTGTAGGATCTTGGATTTACTTCCACCAGAACAGTGGCATTTTTGTCCCAAGTGTTGGAATTTCTGTGTCTCATTGTGTCATGTTGTGCCAGTGGCCCTAAGCTTATTGCTGACGTCATAGTTTGCTTTTTTTCCTCCATTGCAGATGCTTTTGTTTCTGATATCTCTGTTCTTATTTGGGTCTGCAGAGTAGGGAATTGTGGTGTGTAGTCTACATTCCATCAGAAGCTCAACGGGTGACATGCCATGTTCAAGTCATGAAGTTCTGGAACTCAATAGATCGAGACAAGGATCTGAGTTGCTTTCTTGAGCAGCTGTTTAACTATGTGCACTCTTTACTCTGCTTTACTGTTTGAATGTGGAAGCAGAGGACATGAAGTCACATGTTGAAGATCATACTCTTCTGCAAAGTTCCAGAATTCTCTGAAGCTGTAGACCATTTGAAGAATTCCATGTCTTGCAAAGATCTATTTTATATATTTGATCACACAAGCAGCAGACATGCTAGGAAGCAGTGCAATCTCCAGATAGTTCAATAGATAGTCAATAACCAACAAATAATTGTTTCCATCCACTTGGAAGAGATCAGTCCAACCTTCTGGCATGGTTCCACAGGTAAGTCAGTAATGGTCATGAGTTCCTTTCTTTTTGCCTGATGTTTCAAACAGGGTTCACAGTTTGAAATGATCCTGTCAAATGTGATTATTTATCCCTGACCAATAAAGAGCAGTTCTGGTCTTCCTCTTGCATTTTTCCATTCCCAGGTGCTCCTCGTGCACCCTTTTTGGCAACTCTTGTCACAATGATTGAGGAATGACAATTCTGCTCTGCCTGAGTAGAAGCCCATTGACAACACCTAGCTCTGCTTTGATGTTGTAGTATAGCTGACATTCACCTCTGGGCCATATTTCATTCAGATTCTTAATTACCTTCTGTAGAACTCTGTCCTTTTCTGTTTCAGCTGTGATCTGCTTGGATTTCAAGTCAGATAGGGGAAGAGATTCAGAGATCAGGTTCACATGGAGAACATCTGTCTCTGTGGAACTCTCATTGTGTGCTTCACTCTGCTTCATTTCCCTGGATTATGCATTAGCTAACAATATGCTTCCCTGATGTGTACACCCTCTTGACTTGGCCTAAGTTTTCACCAAGCTATGATATATGTCCATCTGGGACCACTAAGAACCTGAGGTGGAGCTCTTTATCTTTAATTTTCACCTTGAGTTTACATGTACCTTTTGTTTGATGCTCTGTCCATTGTTGGCATGAGCTGCACAGAATTTGCATGGAGGTATGGCCCTGGTCATCTGCCTCAGCAAAAACCAATGTGTTTAAAACCTCTTGTGCTTGAGGTCCTGCCATGGGTAGTAGTGCAATTTTCTATGCATTAGGTTTGCTATCGAGTCCAATGGCTTGCAGGTACAGCGTAAATTGTTGTATGAACAACCTCCACTCATGGTTGACATTTCCAGTCTAATGTACACTCTCCATGTTTTCTGCTGCTATCAACTGATTCTCACTCTGCACACTCTTGGTGTTTCTTCAATTCTTGGTACCATATGATGTTTTCTTTATTGTAATAAAAAACTTCAATTCTTTGATAACAACTATATTTTATTAGCTTTAGAACTCACAACCTCGTGGAGATATCCATTTTGAATCTACTCCTAGCTGCAACAATTTATTTCCAACTCCCTCTAGTGGTAAGGATTATCACTAGCCCATGGTAAACCTTCATGTTATGCCTATCTCATGGTACTTCTACCCCCATGCAGCATTCTGCTCTTCCTTGTTTTGCAAGTAAATAAACATCTGTATTATACTTTATCTCCCACAGATACCTAACTATTCCATTAACCTGTCTATATTCTTTTTCAGATACTTTTTTTCCTCCTCATGACCCATTTTTCTACCTAGATTCATAACTGTAGTGTGATCAATGACCACTCACAGACATGAAATAAGGGCCAAAGTCTTTATTGATCTAAAGATCCAAGCATGCCTCAGCATGCTGCTGGTTCAAGTCCAAGGGCAGGTATGGGGGAAGAGACTAGGGCTCTCGGCCTTTATTAGGGGTCTTAGGGGGAGGGGCTACCGGTTCCACAGGTGGGCCACCCTACCCAGCTCAATGGGGAATGTGCCCACAATACCATGTTTCACCACATTCATCCCTCCTTTTTAGATAGAGTCTGGCAGGGTGATGCGGGGCACTGTCTTTACGGTTTATGAGTTGCACAGTAATGTTCACAGGTTTAGTCTCTGTGGTGGTTTGACCATCATTGGGACCTCCACAGTCCTGTTGACTGTGCCTCTTGCTCCAGTGGCCTGATGGCTCAATCACTGGGCTGCCTGGTGGAGGACTGAACCGTGTTAGTGTTTCCCAAATCTGTGGGAGTGGGGGGTGAGTTAGTAACTGGGGAGGGGAATCGTCCAGTGGGAAGAAACTTTCGGTAAGCCATGCTTGGGGTGGGATCTCTATGTCCTCAACCCAGGTGATTCCTGGGGCTGATTGGTCACTCCCCAAGGGTATAAGGTTCCCCTCCCGCGCTGGGATTCCCGCTTGTGCCAGGTCCCAAATGGACACTGTGTCTTTCCAGCACATACTGGGCATTTGCATGCAGGAGGTGCACTTCCTCCACCAGTGGGTCTGCCTTGTACATCCTAACATGCTTCCGGAGGAGCACCGGCCAGCGGCCATTAACCAGACTGGCAGTGTGGTTCCTGACACCAACTTCCTAGGGAAGGATAATAATCTTTCATGGGGCATTGCATTTGTAGCAGTACAGAGTATGAACCACGTAGCATCCAGTGCTTCCTGGAGTACCTCTTGCCACTGGGACACATTCATCCCTATCGCCTTTAGGGCCAACAGGACTGCCCTCCAAACAGTGCCATTTTCCCTCACTACCTGGCCATTCCCTCGGGGGTTGTGGCTGGTGGTTCTACTTGTCACTATGCCCCTGGAGGAAATAAACATCGCAGCTCCTCTCTCATTAACACTGAACCCGGGCCACTATGCACATATGCAGGGTACTCAATCAGAGTGACTATGGTGTGGAGTGCTTTAATGACTGTGGGCGTGGTCATGTCTGGGCAGGAAATGGCCAATGGGAAGCGCGAATATTTGTTCACAGTGTTCAGGAAATAGCTGTTCTTGTTTGTGGACAGGAGGGGTCCCTTGAAGTCTATGCTGAGGCATTCAAAGGGGCAAGTGGCATTGATGAGGTGGGATCTCTCTGGCCTATAAAACTGTGACTTGCACGCCACACAAACCGAGCAATTGTGTGTCAGCTCTCTGATTTCCTCCACCGAGTAGGGAAGGTTACGTGCCCTCATGAAGTAGTAGAGTCTTGTGACGCCAGGATGGCAGAGGCTATCGTGGAGGGCGTGGAGGCGATCTACTTGTACCCCACCGCAGGTTCCTCTGGACAGTGCTTTGGGGGGCTCATTGAGTTTACCTGGCCAGTACAAGATCTCGTAATCATAGGTGGACAGCTCAATTCTCCACTGCATGATCTTGTCATTCTTAATTTTGTCCCGCTGTTTGTTATTAAACATAAAGGTGATGGTTCTCTGGTCTGTCAGCAGGGTGAATGGCCTGCCAGCCAAATAGTGCCTCCAGTGGTGCACTACCTCCACTATAGCCTGTGCCTTCATCTCCATGGTGGAGTGCCTGCGTTCAGGGCCCTGCAGGGTGCGCAAAAAAATGCCACTGGCCTGCATGCCTGGTTCAGTGTGGCAGCCAGGGCAAAGTCAGAAGCACCATTCTCCACTTGGAGCAGGACCAACTCATTGATGGCATGCATTCCTGTCTTGGTGATCTCGTCCCTGATGCTCTCGAAAGCCTTATGGGCTTCTGCTGATGGGGGAAAGGTCATGGTTTTTACCAGAGATTGGGCCTTGTTGGCATAGTTGAGGACCCATTGTGCGATATACAAAAAGATCCCCAGGCACCTTTTATAAGCCTTGTGGTTCTGTGGTAGTGGTAAATTCAGGAGGGGGCATATACGCTCAGGGTCGAGGGCAATTACACCATGTTCCACCATGTATCCCAGGATTGCCAGCCATTCTGTGCTGAACACTCACTTCTGGTTATACATTAGGTTGAGGTGGCCAGGAACCTCTAAGGGTTGTTGTTGTTTTTGGTCATGGCCGCATATGGTGACATTAGACAAGTATGGGTAAGTGGCGTTTCACCCATTGTCATCCACCATGCAGTCTATTTCCCTTTGGAATACCAACACCCTGTTTGTAAGGCCAAAAAGAACCCATAAGAATTGGTACAGTGAACCGTTAGCCTCAAATGCTATGTAGGGCCGGTCCTTTGGGCAGATAGGGATTTGATGCTACGCTGACTTGAGACCTATGGTCGAAAATACCCTATATTTTGCAATCTCATTCACCATGTCATCAATTCGGAGCAGGGGTTAGGTGTCCAATAGGGTGAACCTGTTGATGGTTTGACAGTAGTCAACCACCATCCAGTTCCTCTCAGCCCCCTTTACCACCAGCACCTGTGCCCTCCAGGCCACAAGTGGGTAGTGCTACCCTGCCTCCAGGTGTGTGATTGGGCCTCTCCAAAAGGTGGGGCAGGGGTTGGAACCTCCAGGAACTGGTCATTCCTGTCTGAGCAGGGGATGGGGGCTGTCAAACTGCATCAGTACCCCTTTTAACTGGCACTGGAAATCAGTTCCAAAAATGAAGGTGGGGCCAGAGATGGGGCATCACCAACAGTCTGAAATGTTTGTACTTCATCCCCCCCTACGGTTAGGTTCACAGAGCACTTCCTCCAGATTTCTGTCAAGAGGAACTTGGAGGCTAGTGCTACCCAGCACTTCACAGGGGACACGATCAGGGAGTAGTGTTCGGCGGTGCTCGGGTATATGAAACTCTTGGTTCCCCGTGTCGAACAGGCAACCCGTGGTGTGACCATTTACCTCTATGTCCATCATGGATCATCCCAGCTAGTGTGGTTGACTCTGATCCAAGATTATTAAAGCTAACGTTATATCGCTGTCTGACCAACTGCTGTTGTGTCATTGAGTCGGTAGCCGCCAAGATGACCCCCCCAGGAGATTGTGAATATGGCCACCCCCATGGATTGCATGCACTAGGGCCCAGAAGTCAAGCCAGCAGTGACATCCCTCCTTGTCGTGATGTAGGCCCAGAAGTTTGGTTCTCCACAACCGGAAGTGATGCCCGAAGCTGCTTGATCCAAGATGGCAATGCTGGTCCCGGGCCACATGCGGCACTGCTCATGGGGGGCTTCGATCGGCATACCCTTGCATAATGTGCTTCTCGCCAGCAGTTCAAGCAGGTTGTGCTACATGCAGGACAGTACTTTCGGGGATGCTTGCTGGCAGTTGGGGCAGCAGTCAGGGGCAGGGGCCCCGAATCCCAAGATGGCACCGCCCGTTCTGCATACCTGGGGGCGTGTGGCCCATGGTGTAGGCCTCTGCATCCTTATTGGCTGTCTCCATGGCCCGAGCCATCTGCATGACCTCCTGTAGGGATCAATTGCCCTTCTCTAAGAGTTGTTTGTGGATGAGTTAGGAGTGGAATCCAATGACCAGCCCATCGCGGATGAGCTTCTCCTGGTACTCTGCTGCCATCACATCCCAGCACCTGCAGTCTCGACCCAGCTCCTGCATGGCCTGCATGAACTCATCGACTGACTCATCTGGGCCTTGGCGTCCAGGGCCAAAGTGGAAGCGCGCGTACATGGCATTCCTCAGTGCCCCATACTGCTGCCAGAGCAAGGCCATTGCCTTTTCATACCCTGTACAATCGCGGATCAATTGATACACGCGATGACCTACCACTGCCAATAGTAGGTCATACTCATCACTGTCTGCTGTGATTTTGTGGCACCTCACATAGGCCTTCAAGCAGTGTAGCCACATGTTGAATTTCAGAGGCCAATGGGTCTTTTGGGTCAATCTCCAGCTTCTCCAACCAAATCACCTGGTTCATGGCACTTAAAATTTAGATCAATAAATTATGGCACAATTAATGACCACTCACATATACGAAGTAAGGGCCAAAGGCTTTATTGATCTCAAGATCCAAGCATACCTCAGCATGCTGCTGGCTCAAGTCCAAGGGCAGGAATGAGGGAGACTAGGACTCTTGGCCTTTATTCGGGGTCTTAGGAGGAGGGACTACCGCTTCAGCAGGCGGGCCAGCCTGCCCAACTCAGTGGGGAACATGCCCACAATACTATGTTCCACCACAGTGACATCAATACATTTAGTTATTAAAATTGTTAATATTAAAATATTAAAATTGTTCCCCTCTTGATTCAAATTATAAATAGCTATGGTTCAAGTAATGTTTCTTGCAGAAAAAAATCAATTGATATATTTTGCCCTGATTCAAATCAATGACTTACTTACAAGTCTCCATTTTGTATCTGCCCATGTTCTCAATTTTCCATAGGGGCTAATGTACTCTAATAATGTGCTCCCTTATCAGATGCCTCCTGCAAATCTAAATGTGCTATGTCCACTATTTTCCCATAATCTCCTCAACTGGTTACACCTTCAAAAAAATCTAATATATGTAAATCCTTTCATCAAGCTGTTGATTCTGCACAATCGGATCATGATTTTGTACAACAACTTTAATAATTAATTCCATTTTTATAATTCTCTGAGTTCTCTCTTCCACCTTTTTCTTGAACAACTTTCCACTTCCAAATTTCTCATGTGGGGAATTCTGGAAAATCAAATATGAAGCATCTGTGCAGTTATTAATTTTAAAACACCTCTGTATTAGGTTTGAGAGATCAGTCAGATATTAGTCAAAATTTTACTGTATTTTTTCTTCTCCTATTTTAACACTTTTAGTTCCTTACTTCCATTATTTATTTGGTTCAACAACATTTGTGATATATTTTTAAAACCTTTATCATTAAGAGAACCAGTAAAATTTAGTTTAACATCTCTGCCATGCTGTTATTCCCCTTTATATGTTTGCTTTTAAATTATGCTCATTTATCTTCACTAATCTCTTTTAATTGAAGTTTCTTCAGTCTCTTAAATTTCTTGCGACCTGTATTCCATTTTCTCTCTATCATTCTTTGCTGGTTTATTTTGTTAATGCATTCTTCTTCAGACCTACTAATGTTTCTGGTACTATCATAACTTTATTCATTTAATCTAATGCTCTCCCAACAATGTGATTAGTTGCAGCTGTGCCAATTTGGTTGTTTTATTCTGCCAAGAAGAATTATTTGGACATTTGACCACATGGCCCTAGCTTCTTCAAATGTTACACAATTAAAATTTGATGTTTTTCTATGCAAATATCAAAAACTCAATTCTATCAATGTGCATCTAGAATTTGGGAAATTGGACTAGGTGCATTCCAATTGCAATGCATGTCAGATGAATGATGCATAGATTGATGTATTTCATTGAGCGTTTGTTGTTCAGGTTCGTATGGGTCCCACAGGTTAAGAACCAAACCAAAGTGGAGGTACAAAGCACACGTTTTTTTCAGGGATGGAAATGGGACAACAGGGTTGATATGTTAGGCAACCCTCCACACACATACACAATGAACTGGTACATACAATGATCAGGGAAAAATCACTACAATGCCCCACCACCCCTTGACTCAGTGCAGGCATGGCTGTATGCTACCAGGAACACTAATTAAACACTCCCAACCCTTTTAACAGTGCACACCTTACCAACAGTTTCTCCAGCACCCTTCCACATTTCTAGGCCTGGAGTGAAGCAGAGTGGCCCCAAGCTGGCAAAGATGGAGAACAAAGAGCACATAGCACCTTTATAGTGCTGGAGGGACAAGCCCACATCACGAGGGTTAATCTAATTACAACAGCCAATTATCCAAGGCCAAGTACAGGCAGGCTGGAGAGTGCACTCCAGGTAATTTACATGTACCAACAGCAAGGTGGGCACTAATGGATGGGGCGGAACCAAACCTTGATTAGCAGCTGGTGTGTCCTCTGACTAAGTAGGGGGCAATGCTGTCACATGACAGCCACAACCCTTCCCAATACAGCATTAGTTGGTAAGCTCCAATTCAACTTCACATATACAGTGTACAGTTGTGAATTCCATTCCACAGAGCATGTTGCCCAACACTATCTCTTTACAGCTTCAATGGCCAATATCTGAAACACCCGGAAATGCATTAACATGTTTCAGTAACTTAAAAAAACCATATTTTAGCCATTGCTGATAACCCTGTTATATGAAAGCAGTATTGTCATTCTGTTTGTCTTAATCCAATATTTGCTGAGCAATTTCTTTCTAGACAAATAGTTTATTAAAAATATGATTACAGTAGAAAATGTGCAGAGGAGGCATTGCAAGGACTGGAAAATTATAGCTACAAGAAAGCGTAAGATAAATTGAGGATGTTTTCTTTGGTGGAAGGTGCGAGTAAGCTGGGTAGCTACAATTCAACCAGTACTGGCACAATATTTCTACAGTTCAAAGACATTTAGTTCTACTGGTGGCATTTGTACCTTTGTGTTTTTTTGGGGGGAGTTTGTGGGTATTTTCTTTTTACTTTGATTATCTTTTACAATTGCCTGGAAGTTAATGTTCATTTGGAATTAAAATTGAGCTGTGTTCCTAGACTGTGGTTGACCTTACAGGAGATAAAAACAAATGGGCCAAGTGATGTAGATAAAATAAAAGAAGTTCATAGAAAAGTAGAGAAATACAGAACAAAATTGAAAAATTATATCATAGTCATGAAGCAAACCAAAATAAAAATCCAAGAGAGACAGATAAGAACTTAAGGGTAATATTTCTTGCTCATTATGCCGAGTAGCAGGAGAGATTTATGTAAATTAATTAGGATAAGCTGACTCTGTCATGCATTTTAGATTTGCCCCAAATCATAAGCAGTGCAAATTCCAATCTGGATTGGATCATTTTGTGGGAGCTAACCCAATGGATAATTAGGTCTTGGTATAGGTGCATTTCTCATGCTTAATAAATTCATTTAAAATGACTGGTAACTGCGAGAGAAAGTTGGAAATTAATCTTTCTGATAAATCAGAGACAATCTAAAGACCAATTTCAATATACCATCCAAAAGGGTCCCAGTTGCAGAAGTTAAAGACATTGTTTATTAAGAGTTGATGTATTACTGATGTGTTGAAGATCACACATTACCATCATAGAGCCTGTTTTTCTAAATTGCTTCTGTTTGAACTTCTAATCTCACTTCACAACAGATGTATTCTTTGAACTCAGCTAAACAGCTGTGACATATAACATTATGGGGTCCAGGTCCATTGATCTCTCAAGGTTGCAGTGCAAGTTGATGGGATAGTTAAGAAGGTGTAGGGTGTACTGCCTTCACGAGCCTGGGGATTGAGTTCGAGAGCAGTGAGGTAATGTTGCAATTCTATAAAACTCAGGTTAGAACACAGAGAATTGTGTTCAGTTCTGGTCACCTCACAACAGGAAGGATGAAGAAGATTTAGAGAGGTTGCAGAGGTGATTCACCAGGATATTGTCTAGATTGGAGAACATTTCATGAAGCAAGGTTGATAGAGGTAGGGCAAAAGGGCCTATGTTCTATATTCTCTGTTAGATGACTTTCAAAATCTTAATTTTGATTTTACGTAAGATATCAAAGGCATAAAAAGGTTCCTTAATATAACTCAACTACTTTATGATAATTCTTTGATAAATTAGTAAATTTAGATGTATCTATGAGTAGATTAGAACTATCCATCTCCATATTCATACAGGTTTGCTAATTGTTCAACCAGTATTTCTACAACCACAGCTATAGTCTTTTATTTTCATTGGTTTTAACTATTAAAACTAAACCAGGTACAGAATAGAACCCTTTCAAAATAGGTAATTAATAAGGTGACTATCGTGATAGTCTAATCTTTTTTTTTAAACTTTATTTAAAATTTTATGACATGAATAAAATAAAAATTACATTTAAAGAAATAATAAAAAATAAGATAATAAAAATTAGAATCTCTCTCTTGGCTTGGCTTCGCGGACGAAGATTTATGGAGGGGATAAAAAGTCCACGTCAGCTGCAGGCTCGTTTGTGGCTGACAAGTCCGATGCGGGACAGGCAGACACGATTGCAGCAGTTGCAGGGGAAAATTGGTTGGTTGGGGTTGGGTGTTGGGTTTTTCCTCCTTTGCCTTTTGTCAGTGAGGTGGGCTCTGCGGTCTTCTTCAAAGGAGGTTGCTGCCCGCCAAACTGTGAGGCGCCAAGATGCACGGTTTGAGGCGTTATCAGCCCACTGGCGGTGGTCAATGTGGCAGGCACCAAGAGATTTCTTTAGGCAGTCCTTGTACCTTTTCTTTGGTGCACCTCTGTCACGGTGGCCAGTGGAGAGCTCGCCATATAACAGGATCTTGGGAAGGCGATGGTCCTCCATTCTGGAGACGTGACCCATCCAGCGCAGCTGGATCTTCAGCAGCGTGGACTCGATGCTGTCGACCTCTGCCATCTCGAGTACTTCGACGTTAGGGATCATCAGCCAGCTCCCCACCATGACTACCAGCCCCCCCTCATCTCCATCGGGCACACAAAACTCAAAACGGTCAACCAGTTTACCTATCTCGGCTGCACCATTTCATCAGATGCAAGGATCGACAATGAGATAGACAACAGACTCGCCAAGGCAAATAGCGCCTTTGGAAGACTACACAAAAGAGTCTGGAAAAACAACCAACTGAAAAACCTCACAAAGATAAGCGTATACAGAGCCGTTATCATACCCACACTCCTGTTCGGCTCCGAATCATGGGTCCTCTACCGGCACCACCTACGGCTCCTAGAACGCTTCCACCAGCGTTGTCTCCGCTCCATCCTCAACATCCAAAAATTAGAATACTACATCATTAAACTACACAAATTAACCCCCCCAATAATTATAACACATTAATCATCTAATTTAAAATTAGTCCAACCGTCCCCCCCAAAATAGAGTGAAGAATTAATTAACAATATTGTAAATAAAATAGAAAAAAACCCACTTACAAAAAAAGGATAAAACTTAACAACAACAAAAATTACTAACAACAAAAAAAATATCAATACTAAAATAATACCCTTAAACATATATTTAAATCAAACATAATACATGTATTTAACAAATGAAATCCACTTTAAAACTAAGTTCAAATATTAAAATCATATATCAACCACATATCTGTTATTCAAAAAAATCATAATTAATAATACATAAATACAGAATTTCCATTAATACCAAGTTTCCTTTATAATTCATCGAGAGAACAAAAACATCCCTTAGAAAAACAATCAGATAAACCTTTTATTCTCTTCCCCTCCCCTTATATAAAAAAAGAAAAAAAAAGAAAAAAGTTCAAACTCTTATAAAATTCTCCATATTCTTCATTTATAACATCTTCAAAATTCTCTATCGAAATTAACTTAATTTTATTAAACTCTTCTCCCTCAATGTATTTGTACTTAATTTTCTTCTTTTTCTTATCACCTTTCCCCTCATCTTCCTCTTCATCTAATTCAACATCCTCAATTTTTGACTTATTATCTTCTGCGACATCATCCTCTTAAAAAAGAAAGAAAAAAAGAGAAAAAAAACCCCAAAAAAGAGAAAAAAAACCTCCTAATTCCCTCTCAATTACAATCAGAAAACAAAAAGAGTTAAAAAAAAATTATTTATTTAAAAAAAATAATAATAAAAAAACCTTCACTTCTTAACCCAAAAATTAAAAAGAAAAAAAAAACAGGTCGGAGGTCACAACTACCTCCTCCTGTTTAAACCGCCCAAAGCGGTAACTCCCCCAAAATATTAGGTGTGAGATAACTCACAGGTAGCTGATGACTTCTGGAAACTAGTGCCCACCCAGTTCCCTCTCCCAACTCCCATTTCATTAAACTATCATCATTATTTAAACTATTTAAACTCTTCTCAAAAAAAGATAAAAGATTTATTTTTTTAAATCAACGTTACCACTTCGGTCACCATTGCTTCCATTTCTTTTAAAAAACTGGATCCCACCTTACATCTCTACTCTCTTTGGAGACCTTGAAGGACTACATCGTTCCTGAAACTGCATGATTGGTAAAGACTGAGCAAAGTCCATAACCTCTTTAGGATTGTCAAAGAACTTTGGCTAATTTCCATCCTAAAAAATCTTCAGTACTGCAGGATACCTGAATGTTCCCTTATGTCTTTTTTTCCACAACTGTTCTTTCACAGAATTAAATTCGCGTCGTTGAAACATAATTTCTTGACTCAAATCTTGATAGAAGAAAACAGGATTATTCTGAACCATCAAAGGAGATCTATTTTGCTGGGCATTTCTAATAGGCGTACGTAAAATTGTCTCTCTGTCACAATAGTTTAAACAACGGATCAAAACAGATCTTGGATTCTGTCCTGAAAAAGATTTTCTTCTTAAAACTCTATAAGCACGTTCCAGTATTATCCTGTCCTAACACTCGTGGAATCCATTCAGTAAAAAATTTTCTTGGATCTGGTCCTTCTATGCCTTCTGGCAAACCAACAATTTTCACGTTGTTCCGTCTAGATTGATTCTCCAAATAATCAACCTTTTTTGCTAAATTTTTATTTTGGATCTGCAATGTTTCAATGATTCTATTTTCATCTTGCAGTTGATCCTGTGCATCGACTAAACCTTGATCACACATTTCAAATCTTTCAATGGTTTCAAGCTTAAAAGCTCCATTAATGACTTCTGCCATCGCATTAATCTTGGAAATAAACAGGTTCACAAAATTAGCTAAGTGACTCGATACAGAATATATCTTATCTTCAAGATCCTTAACAGACATTTCAACAGAAGTAGATTCAGGCATAATGGGGTCTTGCTGTTCCTTAGAGACCACGGGATCTTCTGTCCCTTCCCTTAATTTAGTATCTTTTCTAGCAGTTTGACTTCGTATAAAAATCCCTCTCATAGACCCCCAACAATGCCAGGAGACTGAAGATCAGGGTTATCTTTAAGCCAAATCTCTTTAATCATCTTCACTGAATCGATGTCTGGAAAAACCGTTGTAATTGAAGATGCATTTTGCAGCGCCACCACTATAGCAGTCGAATGACAACTCTTTAACTCTCCAGCTGGTGGCGCCCCAGCTGATTCAACTGTCAAAGCCTCAGCAACAACACCTGCAGTAGCCACCGTGCGAAACACTGGCACCCGTCCAGCCCCTTGTTCTGAAAGCTGTTGAGTGCGACCTTCAGAGAGCCTCATCGGCTTAAAACGAAGCTTCAATGCCGAACTCTGCACGTCCTCCTCTGGATCCATTCTACGTTGAGTCCTGGCTTCTTGTAAACAAGTAGGCTCAGACAATTTCAGAAAATGTAGTTTTTTAACAGTCTGTTGATATTTTCTTTTACCTTTTTTTTGCATATAAACCATTAGGCACTAATCCAACACCTCTTATTATTTATAAACTTTTAAAAGAACGTTAACGGGCACTTAAAGACAAAACAATAAATCAGAGTCAGGAGAGGTCCGGAAGGCACGTCTGTTCCCTATGCCATCTTGCCACGCCCCCCGTGATAGTCTAATCTTGACCAGGACCATTGTGCCACAGAGCCAGAACTATAATTTGGTAGATGCATGACAAGGTGGATATTCAAGAGCTGTTGTTCCAGATGCCAATACGCAATATCAAAGGTCACAAATGATATGGTAAATAGATGCTAAATTTTAAGAAAGCAACCTAGGTTCAATATATATATATATATATATATTTTTTTTTTAAATATATATATATATTTATTTATTTATTTAATTAGTACCAAGGTATAACGCCATGTAGAAGGATTTGACATTCATAAATCTGAGGTATACCTACACCTTATTCTTGAATGCATGCATATAATCTTGTAGGAAATGCATTTGTTCATGTTGATGGCCCTACAGTTGTTTTAGAAAGTATCAGGTTCGGTGGGTTCACAGAGAGATGAGGCTGGACACTAGTGTTACAATCAAAGGTAACTTTATTGAACACATGGAAGACAAACAAGGGAAGATGTCAAGCAATACTTAACACTACTACACAACTATATAGACATACACATTGGACCCAGGTTGGAATCTGATACCAGTGGCTGCCTACCTTCTACACACTCACGCATGCATACACACTTCACAAACAGAGACTTACACACACATTCCTGCTTCTCTGTACCAATGGGGGTGCACCTCTCTTCAAGCACTGATCTATCGCAGTACTATGACACAACTTTAGTGTAGTGCACACCTTACCAGTGACTCCTCCAGTGATATCCACAGTAGTGATGTGGCATTGAACTAAGGGGCAGAGAGAGAGAAATGAGCTGTGCATTGACATTTTATACTGTTCTGAGCTGGGCATCAGGCCAGTTATTATACTGAGTAATTTAAATGAGCCAATGGCAAAGTGTGCACTAATGGGTGGCCGGAGACCAATCTTAATTAGCAGGTGATGTGACTCCCAAATAAGTTTTGACAGGGAGGCCACGTGTTCCTCCACAATCCACATACAGTACATTTCTGATTATCCAAAATGTTTGGGATTGGAAATTTTTCGGTAAAACAGATTTTTTGGATAACTGATAAATTGCTTTTAGCTGCCAAAGAGAAGCAGCAGAATACTTGTATCAGCAGTTAAACAACAAGAAAAAAAAACAATGGAAGGTTTTTCAAGCATGAAATAGTGTTTAATTCTTACCAAAAACATGATCTATGCTTACAAAAGAAGATAAATGCATAAATTTAAGAAAAGATCAATTTTTTACAACTTTCAAATTTAAGTGGTTTTTGGATAATTGGAAACATACTCTATAATATTCCACCCCATGAAAGTCACATTACTTACTAATCACTACAAATGCAATGAATAACAGGTTTCTAAACTATAAAACTTCAGTAACATGTTATAACTGAAAAACGTGTCTAAAACAATGCACATCGATATATACACGTGCCTTCCGTATAATGGACAAGGCACATTATCAAGATCAATGACAACGCCTCACTAGCTCCCCATAACCCTCATCCCCACCCAGGGTCATTCTATTCCTGATGGAGCAGGGTGCTATGGGAAATGCTCCCCAGTGTGAGAGGAGAGGGAAGAAAAATAAAATTGTTCACTCACTCGCATGCCTGGTTACTCGGGTTTAGCTACGAGCAGGCAGAGCAAGGTTATCCATAAGGTGCCAATGCGTTCTCTTGGCTAGCACATCCCACGTCTTGAGTTCACATTTCGATGTTCCCTCAGCAGTGAGTCCAAATCCAATCACTGTGCTATCCCAAAGTGAGGCAGGGGACAGGTTGACAGGCATGCATCCAGGGAGTACCTATATTCTCCTGGGAGTGCACCACTTTTCTGAGCTGTTGTCTGACACCAGATGCTGTTCCTGCTTGGGTTCCCTTTAAATGGGTGCCACATATGCCTCTGTTGGGTCTCTGTAATGATAGCCAGGAGGTGTTAGGACTAAAAGTTGGCCAAATTGGTAGCTTTTAAATAAAAGCTCCTGAAGCATCCTCCCCATGGGGAATTAGTTTCTCTTATTGGGAGGAGTGGAGGGATGATGTCGAGCTGAGTGATTACAAAATATATGCAATATTTTCTGCTTGTTTATGATCAGCAACTTTATAATTAAAAGCTGAGACTACAATTTCTTGAGTGTGCTGAGAGACATTAGTGAAAAATAGATACCACAGCTCAGGGTCCAATTAAAAAAAAGATGTATGACAAAGGATGTGGGCATCGGTAAGCTGGAATGTCACATGATAATGTGTCCATGGGAACAGCTCTTTCCCATCTGCTGAAAGTTTTCTGCATTATTTGTGACAACAGCTCCTGCGGCTAAAATGAGCTGATGATGATGGCTGGAAGACTATGAAAATCACTGAGTGGAATAGCATCTTTCTGTTGTGTTGAAGTGGGCTTAGTCCTGCAGGGTGGTCTTCTATAATGTTGTGTTATCTTTGTTCTGCAGGGTGGTTGGGTGGAATTTTCTTCACTCCCTCTCAGAGAGTTTATTTGTGTGGAAACATGATAACAACATTTCTCCTAGGAACACAACCCATGAAGGCTTCCTGGTCCCTGAGCAACTACTTCCCCCTTTCTGGGCAGACCTTGTGGCTGCTGCATCCATACCCTACCGGACTCCTCAGGACCGGTCAACCTCATCTACCTTTTGCTGTGCTGAAATAGCTAAATGTCTGGAATGTGGGGACATCCCCCTGTGTAGTGGGGCATGAACTAAGATGGTCCACTGCTTCTTGCAGCACGGTGACATGCCCCTTAAGTGTGTTGTCAGGTATAAGCGTATGCAGCTTTTGCCTGAGGATACTGTTCATTCGTTCAATTAGTCCTGATTCTTGTGGATGGTAGGGGATATGCAACAGCCATGATTTACCAGCCTCTGTCACCCAGTTTTGAACCTTAGATCCCATAAAATGTGAGCCCTGATTGGACTGTACTTCTCAAGGAGTTGCATAAATGTAGGAAAGGTGTTTCAGTCCCCGAATGGTTCTGTCCTGATTGGCCTGCTTGCAGGGCATCACCACCAGAACATCAGAGTAGATGTCCACCGTCATCAGTATGAAGGCCCTCTTCTTTTGGTGTGGGAAAGGGCTGAGATGGTCTACTTGCCAGACTTGGCCCACTCCTGTGCTACACTAAATGTGCCCCGGTGTATCCATCAGCTAGCCCCGCGGTTTAACCTGCTGGGATGTGGGGCAATTGTCTACCACCATCTTCGTCTGATCTTGGGTTAATGCCACCCCTTAGCCCTCTGTCCACTGTTGCTGTAGTATGTGATTTTAATTTGTTTGAGTACAGCGGAACTCAAGTCCAAGACACAGAAGGGTGCCGTAAAGCATACGCTTTATTAGTTATGAAATTAGATAAACCCTGGAGCAGTCCCAGACTACACAGTTATTAAAATAATGGTTTAAACAAGTTAACGAGATGCAGCAGTGAAACAGACAGTCACATGCATATACCCACGCACACAGAGTTAACAAGAACAGTACCACAACACTCGCAACTGACTCACAACTGGGGGAAGGGGCTCAGTGGTGTTGGAGTGTGCACAGGCACTCACTACAGCTCTGGAGTAATGACCCACAGGAAGGTTCTGACTCCAGTTGAGGTGCTGTATGAGTGGTTTGTTTTAAAGGGGGGGAAATATATACCCTCTAATCCCTGATTAATGGAGGCTGTGGCTGCTCTACCAGTGACTATCTGATTGATGGTGACACCTGGTCTGTGTGGGAGATTTGTGTACATTCCCTTTTGGATGGCGTCCAGCCGTGGTGACAGCGACATGGATGAGTCCAGGAGTTGACCACAAGGCAGAGAGATCAGACAATTGGTCTGTGGTTTAAATAACCTGCTCTGAGAAGCAAGGGCTCTCATTGTATGGGGCCTGGCCAATGGTGGTGCATGCTCTGGCTGTTCGGCAGCCATGCACCTGGTTAGCCAAGTGAAGAGGCTGGGGAGTGCCTGACAGTGACTGACAATTCTGTGTGGCTTCTGAACTCAGACAGCCTGCTGATACTGGCATAACAGTCACATTCTGTTGGACCCCAGGTGACCACTCTTCCTGTGGACCCATGTTGCAGGGCATCGGGTCTACATTATCAGAGCAAATAGAGGCTGTGCAGATTTGCACTGCTCGGTCCACAGCGGCATTGTGAATGGCCTCCCCTGTGGCCTTGTTGGTGTGGGCATCCACTCCTGCTCCCATCCTGCTCCCCCACAGTGGGAGATTGTGGATCTCCATGAGGCATCCAAACCACCATCCATTTGCCACTGCCCATGAGTCCATATAGATACAGAGGGCCCCCATTGTTGATTTAATCATGAGTGTTACCAAGCTGGCTGGATCCCCCCACCCCTTCTTGAGTTAGGGTCTTACCACTGCCTGGGTGTAATGCCACTGCTCTCTATAACTGCTTCCCATTTTTCCATTGACTGGAGCCATCCGTGCTGTTCCTTTATCAAACGACTAACCTCAGGATACAAAGGAGGTGTTGATGGCGGGGATTGTGATTCTCAGGGAGGGACATAATTTTCTCATGCAGCCTGCTGACTCCTTCTGGCTCTGCCTCTGCCCAGTTGGCAATATATCACTGCCACTTAATAATAGAGGAACGCTACATGTATCTCTCTTTGTGGGTGGCATCTGAGGATTTAATCCATCACATAGTGGGCAGGTGAGGCTAGAGTATAGCGGCCTCATTGGCTGATTGGTGCTCTGTGGTGAGGAGAGCCATATAGAATGCCAGGAGCTGTTGTTCGAAGTGGGTGCAGCGGGAGGCAGGCTCAGGGAGGGTCTTTGTCCAGAAGCTGAGTGGAACTCTCCAGCCATTAATTTTCTGCCAGAGCCTCCACTCAGTTTTTGTGGTGATGGTTGAAACCTGGAGTTCAAAGGGGACTCTGGTCTGGCTTGCTTTGCTGTCTTGAATGCTTGCTGCTGCTCAGGGTCTTCTGAGGGTATACACCTGGAAGTTGACAAAATTCATCATTATCCAGTCCAGCAATTTCTAGGCTCAAAACCATGTTGATTTCAATGTGTTTAACTACTTGACCTTTCGATCTCAATAGAATCTTTGTACTTCTTCCTTGAAGATTAAGCCCCACAGTGCAAAATGATGGAGACTTACTGGGTCAAGAAAAGCCTAAGTATGCACTATTGCACTTCCTTTCTTGACCTTAACCTGCAAAGGTATTATTAAAAGTTTGCAGTTACTTTCACCACCCCTAGTAAGACCATTTGTCAATACTAAAGCCTCAGCACTGTTTTCAATTGTTTCTTCCCTTGTTGTTTGTTCCTTTTCCATTTCTTCTTTTCTTTAAGGACATGTAATATCTTAGGATGTTTTTGACTATATATGTTGCAGCTGAGTTGGGTTTTTGCAGTTTTTTTCTGATGTATCCATTACGATGACAGCCAAAACATTCTAATTTTCCATCTGTGCCCACTTTTCCAAATCGTGCTTATCATTACGAAACAAACATTTCTTCAAAACAGGCGAACTTCCATTTTCCTTAATTTCACTGTCAGAGAAGTGGCAAATGCACCATTCTTCAATTTTGGTTGAGGATATGATTTGGACTCCCTGACTTCTTTACTCACTGTTTGAGTACCTTTAATATTTCCATATACTGGATCTGTGACAATGTCCATTTGCCCTTCTATGAACTCCACCATATCCTTAAAAGTAGTTGTCACATAGTTTTTTTTTTGTAGCCAACATAAATTCTCTCATTTGGATGTGTAATTCATTTGCAATGATTACCATATTATTAGGTATGTCAAGCTCTTGAAAATGGTCAATCTTCGTCATAACGTTGCAACATCCTCTTAGAAAGAGGGCATAAGCTTGTAAACTCTATGTCATTTGGTCTTATTAATGACCATGAAAGACCCTTCTGTAAATAAACTCTAGTAATTCTATAGTTGTTGTCAAAATGCTTCTCCAGTAACCACTTAGCTTGTTTGAATCCGACATTAGGAGGCATATAATGGTAGCCCTTCACAAGATCTTGTGGTGGTTTTCTTGTGAATTGCTGCAAATAATATAAACAATCCTCCTGGCTTTGACATCTAATTTCAATATTGCATTCAAAGCTTTTTGAAAATAATTGGAAATCAAAGGGGTCACCATAAAAAAAAAATTGGAATCTCTCTCTTAAGCAGAGAAGAGAGAGGCTCTATCCTGAAAAAAAAAATTGGAGACTATATAACCATATAACCACTTACAGCACAGAACAGGCCAGTTCGGCCCCACTAGTCCATGCCGTAGCAAATCCCCACCCTCCTAGTCCCACTGACCAGCACCCGGTCCATACCCCTCTAGTCCCCTCCTATCCATGTAACGATCCAGTCTTTCCTTAAATGTAACCAATGATCCCGCCTCGACCACGTCTGCCGGGAGCTCATTCCACATCCCCACCACCCTCTGCGTAAAGAAATTTCCCCTCATGTTCCCCTTATAATTTTCCCCCTTCAATCTTAAACTGCATTGATGATGCAGTTATGTAGTTATGTCGTCTTGTCTTGTCTTTCTGGGCAGACATTACTTAATTTACTCAGATTTCTAATACTTGCCAGGAGTGCATGGTATGACCATCCATAAGATGGCATTTGGCTCCCATTTATGTCCAATGGGGTCATCATTGGTGTTTAAGATCTGGCTCCTTGCATCAACCTGATTAATTCAGATCTTGCTCATCTCGCATCTACAGCATTAGCTCATCCCCATGCCTTAACCTGCCTAGTTCATGACCAAGCACATCTTGTGATCATAGCACTGGCTCACCACCAAGTCTTAATCTGCCTAGTTCAATGACCAAGAACATCTTGTGGTTCTATCACTGGCTCACCCCCTATGCTGAGACCTGTCTATTTCAGGACCACGCACTGTGATTGTAGCACTGTCTCAGCTTTGGTATTTAATATTTTCTTTTTCTGTAGTCTTTCCTCAAAACTTGATGCTTTTGATAATTTACTCCAAGCATGAAATACCACTGAGCATCCTAGTGCCTTCAACCTGGCCAGATTAACAGCAATGTTTTTGTCCAGTTCCAGTTGCTTATTTTGCCTATTTAGCTGCACTTCCTCCATTCTTAACTGTTCCTCCTGTAGCACCTTTTCTCTCCGTTGCAATGCTTGTGTTATTTTTATCCACTCCTCCTTATTTTCTACGTCCAATTTAAATTGAAGCATTGCTTTTTCCACTTCAAGAGCTGCCAAGTCTGCTTGAATCTTTAAACGTGTAGATTTAGTACTTGAAACTCTGGAGCCTACTCAAGAGCTCTTCATGCTTCTCTGGCTTCCTGTATTTGACACTCTATCACTTGGTAGTATATCATCCTCTATTTAAGATATCACCTGAATTCCTGACTTTGTCTTCATTTTGGATTGCACATCCTGCATACCACCATCTTGTGGTACACCTTCAGCCATTTCCTTATGGCTGATCTTAAGTTTTTAGTAATAGTATTTGCAGTAATTCTGTGGGATTTGTATCCCCAGCATCTGTAACCTCTTTTTTTTTAACATATATCCTCACTCAGTCGTGCTTGAAGATTTGCTTTGTTTCCACTAGTCTCTAATTGCCGACATCTCAATTCTTCTATAATTTCCGCTACCTTCATCTTCTCGTCATATAGCTCCTTAAGTGCTGCAGCTGCAGTCTTCTCCATTCAGTCAATCGTTGCACTCAAACACCAAACATGCACAACAATCTCTCCAAAACCAAAACAATACTCAAAGGAAAGATGGCAAATTTACCAAACTGTGTTCTAATTTGTAATAAACACACAGAAAGAACTTTCAATAAGGCTTACTGCTTCTTCAATGTTCTTGGTACTGTTGATGTTTGTGCCTCCTTTATCGATCTGCTCTAAACAGAGCTCAATTGATCCTGTCTTCTCTTCCAAATCCAATTACAAACTTTCTATTTCTTCAATTCTATCTTCTATTGACAAATGAGTCAATAGTTCAAATTCTTTTGACTAAATGTGACTATCTTCCAATATAATTGCATGGAAAGAATGAAGCACTGTAGTTTTGACTCATTGAATGAATAGTCCATACTAAAGTTATGGTGAATTTTTTCATAATTTATTAAAACCTTATACTATTAGAACTATGATAAAACAATTAAAACTATACTTAAAACAGGCAATAAAATGAATAAAATGGTTAAAAGGATTATACAGACTGCCTCTATGCTTTCCTGGTTCTTACAGTACAAAAGTTCAAAAAGCCAGTCGCAAACTTGAAGTTAGCTGTTAGTAGGAGACATTTATGGAATTTGTAAATAAATTTGCTGGCTGGCTCACAAATCATTGTTACCCATACACACATATCTTCCAAAGGTGTCCACAGTAGCAACCTAGCTTGGAGTGATGTCTGGGCCTTGGACCAAGGGGCATAAAGAGAGAAATGTGCTCTGCATCGATGTTTTATACTGTTGTGAGCTGGTTGTTTGGCTAATAATGAGTATTTGAAATGAGCCAATGGCAAAGTGAGCAATAATGGGTGGCTGGAGTCCAACCTTGATTGGTAGGTGATCCAACTCCTGAATAAGTTTCAGATTGACGACATATGACCCTCCACAATCCACAATGTTCCAGACAGAGAGGTCATGTGTTCTTCCACAATCCACAAAAAACACCTACTGATCCCCCATTCCTCACTGGTTTAATACTTGCATATTCACTTACCTTTTGCATGGTCCGTTGCTCTCACACACAATGAGATGGTCTATTAGTGTGGTTGCTCTATGTATGTCTATGCAAGTTAGTTGTAGAGACATTATTGGTAAAGATTATAAATATATTAAAAAATAAATCCTATCTTTTGTTGCAAATATGAACAAAGCAAACCTTCATTATTACATTCCAGATGAATTCTTAACAACCAGTCACCACTTTGAACATTTTTTGAAAAGCTCCATACCTTTCCCAAATTATTCTAACTATTCTTTGCCTATCTTTGTTTCCCCATCTATTCATTGAGCAGATTATTTTTGAAGATCTCCTCTGCAGCAAGTATGAAGCAGATGTGGAAATATCATGAAAGAGCTTTATTTTGCTTTACTCAGAAAAGCAGGAGTAGTGAGTTGATTAGATTATTCATAATTGTTATCCTTTAAAACATGAGCATAGAAATAACATTGACAGTAGTTTATGGACAATTTTCTAAAGCACTGCAGTGGAATGGACTATTTACTGATTTAGTGTGCATATATTGTAGAGCGTGTCGAAAGAATCAAAGGCTTGTTGATCCAAACCAAGGCTTTTATTAACTAGAAGACTGGAGCGTATCACATGTAGGTCGACCAGTCCAGAATGACCTGGTCTGGCTAGGAGCAACCCTTTAGGACCTGCCAGTAGGCGTGGCTATGCTCTCAGCCAAACGCAATAATCCTACACTACAATATACACATTGGTGATAGAATCTGTACTATCACATTCACCCCTTCTTTGAGAACTGACCCCGGGGTGGATAGAGGGCTGTAAAAAAAAAAAGGTTAGGGGCCTGTACCGGTCAGGAGGCCTGACCGTCTGGCGTGACCGCCGTGGTGCCGGGATTGGGGTCGCTGGAGTCGTGTTGCCAGCAGGCTTTTCGGGTGCAGCCACTGCTTCGCTCAATTCCCCAACGGCGTTGTCGACAGTCTGGCCAGAGCTGGTGGGGTGGTGCTGGTCCCTCTGTTTGAGCACGTGACCTGGGGAGAAGGATTAGGGGGAGGTTGGGTTGGAAGCACTGCTGGGCCTGATCCGGCTTGGGCTAGGTCCCTTACCGAGACTGTGTCCTCCCGCCCGTCCGGGTACTCAATGTGTGCATAATGCGGGTTCACATGGAGCAGAGCCACTCAGTCAACCAAGGGGTCGTTCTCTGAGTACTGGACGTGGCGTTGCAGGAGGACTGGCCCAGGAACCGTAAGGATGTTCGTGATTTGGATTTCCTCAGGAAAGAGAACATCCTTTCATGAGGGTTGGTATTGGTCACTGTGCGTAGGAGGGAGCGGATGGAGTGTAAGGAGCTAGTGAGCATGTCCTGCCAGTGAGAGGTGGGGAGACCTTTGGACCGGAGGGCAAGCGTAACCAGATGATGGCATTCTCTCTTTTGACCTGCCCATTACCACATGGGTTATAGCTGGTGGTCCTGCTTGAAGGAATACCACGCTCCAGAAGGTACTGCCGCAGCTCTGCGCTCATAAACGAAGACCCCCTGTCACTGTGGATGTAACTGGGGTACCTGAAGATGGCGAAGATGCTGTGCAGGGCCTCTATGACTGAGGAGGCGGTCATGTCCAAGCAGGGCACAGCGAACGGGAAGCGAGAGTACTCGTCAATTACCATAAGGATGTAGGTATTATGGTTGGTCGACAGAAGGTGCCCCTTGAAGTCCACACTGAGACATTCAAAGGGGCGGGTGGCTTTGATGACGTGGGTGTTCTCTGGATGGAAGAACTGGGGCTTGCACTCAACGCACACCGGGCAGGCTCGGGTCATGGAGCGAATCTCCTTGACCATGTAGGGCAGGTTGCGAGCTTTGACAAAGTACATGAACCTAGTTACCCCTGGATGACAGAGCTCCTCGTGGAGTCTCTGCAGCCTGTCCAGTTGTATGTTGGCGAAAGTCCCCTTGGAGAGCGCATCTGGTGCATCATTCAGTTTACCAGGCCAATACGGTATGTCATAATTAAAGATGGAGAGTTGATTCTCCACCTGACGATTTTGTAATTCTTGATCTTACCTTGCTGGGTATTGCTAAACATGAAGGAGACTGTGTGTTGGTTGATCAGTAGTGTAAAGCGCCTGCCAGTGAGGTAGTGTCTCAAACGACGTACTGCTTCGACTATGGCCTGGGCCTCCATCTCGACAGAGGAGTGTTGGCTCTCAGGCTACCGGCTGGCCGGCCTGTTTCAAAGTGGCTGCCAGTGCAAAGTCGGATGCATCGCTCTCGACTTGTAACGGGATGGACTTGTCGATGGCATGCAGCATTGCAGCGGCGATGTCCGATTTGATGTGGTCGAAGGCCACTCTGGCTTTGGTTGACAGGAGGAAGGAGGTGGTCTTAATGAGTGGCAATGCCTTGTTGGCATAGTGTGGAACCCATTGGGCATAGTAGGAGAAAAAGCCCAGGCAGCGTCTGAGTGCGTTCTGGGTGTGGGGGGGGGGGGGGGGGGAAAGTCCATGAGGCGAAGCATGCGGCCAGGGTCTAGCATTACCACCCCGTTCTCCACCACGCAACCTAGAATTGTGAGCCGAGTGGTCCGGAAGACACACTTGTCAAAATTGTAGGTCAGGTTCAACTGAAAAAACTTCTCAAGGTGGGCATCATGATCCTCTATGTCATGGCCGCAGATGGTGACATTGTCCAGATACGGGAAAGTAGCAGTCAGCCCGTTCTGGTCCACCATCTGGTCCATTTCTTGCTTGAAGACTGCAACACCATTCGTGACCCCAACGGGTACACTGAGGAATTGATACAGCTGCCCATTCGCTTCGAAGGCTGTGAAAGGTCGGTCTTCTCGGTGGATCAGGAGCTGGTGATAGGCCGAATGTAAGTCAATGGTGGAGAACACGCAGTATTGGGCAATCTGATTCACCACATCCATGATCTTTGGAAAGGCGTACGCATCCAGAAGCGTGAAGCGGTTGATTGTCTGGCTGTAGTCAACCACTACAGTTTTTCATGCTCTGCTGGGACCAAGGAAAGCTGCCTTAGGACCTTCGTGATGCCATCATCATCACCCTGTACAAAAACAGGCGAGAAATCAGACTGCTCAAACTACAGGGGAATCACGCTGCTCTCCATTGCAGGCAAAACCTTTGCTAGGATTCTCCTTAATTAACTAATACCTAGTGTTGCCGAAAATGTCCTCCCAGAATCACAGTATGGCTTTCGCGCAAACAGAGGAACTACCGACATGGTCTTTGCCCTCAGACAGCTCCAAGAAAAGTGCAGAGAACAAAACAAAGGACTCTATATCACCTTTGTTGACCTCACCAAAGCCTTTGACACCGTAAGCAGGAAAGGGCTTTGGCAAATACTAGAGCACCTCGGATGCCCCCCCCAAGTTCCTCAACATGGTTATCCAACTGCACGAAAACCAACAAGGTTGGGTCAGACACAGCAATGAGCTCTCCGAACACTTCTCCATTGACAACAGCGTGAAGCAAGGCTGCGTCCTCGCACCAACCCTCTTTACTATCTTCTTCAGCATTATGCTGAAACAAGCCATGAAAGACCTCAACAATGAAGACGCTGTTTACATCCGGTACCGCATGGATGGCAGTCTCTTCAATCTGAGGCGCTTGCAAGCTCACACCAAGACACAAGAGCAACTTGTCCGTGAACTACTCTTTGCAGACGATGCCGCTTTAGTTGCCCATTCAGAGCCAGCTCTCTAGCGCATGATGTCCTGTTTTGCGGAAACTGCCAAAATGTTTGGCGTGGAAGTCAGCCTGAAGAAAACTGAGGTCCTCCATCAGCCAGCTCCCCACCATGACCACCAGCCCCCCCATATCTCCATCGGGCACACTGAACTCAAAACAGTCAACCTGTTTACCTACCTCGGCTGCACCATTTCATCTGATGCAAGGATCGACAAAGAGATAGACAACAGACTCGCCAAGGCAAATAGCGCCTTTGGAAGACTACACAAAAGAGACTGGAAAAACAATCACCTGAAGAAACACACAAAGATCAGCGTGTACAGAGCTGTTGTCATACCCACGCTCCTGTTCAGCTCCGAATCATGGGTCCTCTACCGGCATCACCTACGGCTCCTAAAACGCTTCCATCAGCGCTGTCTCCGCTCCATCCTCAACATTCATTGGATTGACTTCATCACCAACATCGAAGTACTCGAGCTGGCAGAGTTCGCAAGCATCGAATCCATGCTGCTGAAGACCAACTGTGCTGGGTGGGTCACATCTTTAGAATGGAGGACCATCGCCTTCCCAAGATCGTGTTGTATGGCGAGCTCTCCACTGGCCACCGAGACAGAGGTGCACCAAAGAAGAGGTACAAGGACTACTTAAAGAAATCTCTTGGTGCCTGCCACATTGACCACCGCCAGTGGGCTGATATCGCCTCCAACTGTGCATCTTGGCGCGTCACAGTTCAGCGGGCAGCAACCTCCTTTGAAGAAGACCGCAGAGCCCACCTCACTGACAAAAGACAAAGGAGGAAAAACCCAACACCCAACCCCAACCAACCTCTATTCCCCCCCTCTATTTTTGGTTTCTACAATCGAGCTTCAGATGCCCTGGCCACCTGACCATCTGAGCTCCCAATGCCCCAGCTGCTATTACTTGCCCATGCTCCAACCGCCCGCCCATCTGAGCTCCCGATGCCTCAAATGTGGACTTACCACCTGATCCCAGCCACTTGCCTGTCCATCCAACTTCCTGATGCACCGAGTGCAGACTTACCATCCGGTCACAACTACCTGAAACCCTGAATGATGCTGGTACTTATTGCAGTCAGAAGTAATATGCTTGAAATAGATGATTCTCTTAATTTTATCTTAAAAATTGGACCAAAAAATTCAACTATTACACACATATATACGATATATTTCATTTATCTCTAAAATGCACAGGAAATAACAAAGGCATCATCAGGTTTATCATTCATGACCAAATTCATAAAGGTTGACAAATTCTATGTAGCTATGGTATGTCCATGTGTAAAAGAACACGAATTTCAAATTTGTTATCTGAATTGTTCCACGGAAAGATGACCTTTATGTTCATAGATGGTATGCTCCAAAGTAAATCAAAGGCATTGAATTCTATTGAAATGGTTTTGGATGACTTGTTTTTAGAATTTATACTGTTGTTGTTCTAAATTTTTTTAGATGTTTTGCCACTATTTCTATTTAGAATCTTTTAGTTGACTTGCAAATATTTCAGCTGGAAATTTTAGAGAACCTCTTTTACATATCTTATGAATACAACTAATTTTATCTGAAACTAATTACTCTGAGGTAAGCTAAATCTGCCATTTGATCAAACTATTAAAGAAAACATCTATTACATTAAATTAATTGTGGTGCGCTGTTAAACAGAATCAGACACTCACAAGGTAAAGACTGAATAACAGGCTTTAATCCACAAAGACCTCCACAGAGCCAGGCTGGCTGCGGCTGCAGCCACTCAGTGTGAGGCCTCGGGAGGGTGATTGACACCTGACCAGGTGGGGCTTGATCCATTCAGGCTGACTGATTGGCAGCCAGCCAGGTCTTGTCCTGTCCCCTTACACTCCTGCAGGTACAGAGGTTTCCCCCTGCAGTAGGCCAATAATGTACCACCACATTAATACATAGTCTTTTAGAATGATGTGGTCTACCATATTTTTAATAGAAATGGGAGGTAGCCAATGAATTCAGGTCAGTTCTTGTATGAAATAACACGAGCAGTTTTTTAAATAAAAAAAGATGTATGGATACCAAGCTGTTAGGAAGTTCTTTACCTTTCATCCTACAAGCATATCATAATAATTCATGGTATGGTGATTAAGCTTTTCTTGTTTTACTTATCTTCAAAAATTATTACCACATTTGGGAATGAGAGAAAAATAAACAGTTAATTTTCTTTGAATGCAGCAGAGTATCTAAAGATCTCCTGAGATGAATCATCTATGGTCTTATAGCATTGATTTTTGAAGTTGACCTCATACTGTCCTGCAATACATCAGTACCATGCTTCATATTCTACGTGCTTAGCTTTGCCTAGGCTAGTCCTTAGCAAATGTCTTTAGTTTTGGTTAGACTTCTTGAATATACAGTATGAAAGATTCAAGTTGTTTCATTTACTTACTTTTGTATATTAGAAACTGAATAATTGAAGACTTGCAAACTGAGAGTATTAACTCAGAAAATGCTGAGAGTATTTCTATATCAGGAAATACAAGGCAGCTCATTTACCTTGTAACTTCATTGAAATATTTGACACACTCCTGTTGTATCTTGAGGTCTATTCCAGTTATTGCACCCCCTGTCAGTTGAACCCATGTTCGTTTTATGGTTACAGGTAAGGCCTTTAGATGTTAAGTATGAATTTCCAAAACAAATGACTAATGAGAGAGTGATGTTGTCGATAGTTTGTCACCAAGTGGATAAATATCACAAAAGATATTGTTCTCAACAAATCCTTCTCCTGAACTGAGAAGAGAAGATGCTGGGATACTCTGAAGTTTGGGCAGAATCAGTAGAGAGAGTAAAACAGAGCTGATATTTGAGGCTGGTGATCTTTCACCAGAACATACATAACAAGGGAACAATAACCCATTAAAGCCAAGCAAGAGAAAATAAATAGATTGAAATCCCATTAGATCAGGCCTTCCTAAACCGTTTAGCTCCAGAATCCTTTTGGGGAGCAGTTGGAAATCACAAGCATAGTAAATAAACTCACCAGTGGCAGATTAACTACCGCCAGGACCCTAGGCTGAGCTTTAGTAAACCCCCCCCCCACCCCCGACCTTTCACCATGTGCCCAGGCCACCCCTGCCACCCTTTACTCCCTGCTTGGGCCACCCTTGCCACCCCTTGCTCCCTGCCACAGCCTGGGCTGCCCCTGCCTCATCAGACGTCAGCTGCGCACCCCTCCCGTTGTTCACTTGCTTCAGGTGACAGGCTGAACACTGGTATTGCAGAGCTTCCTCTTCTCACACGCCACAAATCTTCATGCTGCTACCGCCAGCTCCTAGAAACCACCGTGCGTGTCACCCCGACAACAGTGCAGCACTGACTCTGGCCCACAGTCACCGACTTTACCCGCACATATCATTATTACTCCCTGTCATTTCTTCCATGGAAGCCTTTCCATGGATCCTGTTTGGGAAATGCTGCATTAGAGGAAGGAAAAAAGTTTCTTAAAGATGAGGATTTCAGGAAAATACGTGAAATTGAATGGAGCAAAAGTAAAAACTGTGAATGCTGGATATCTGTAGTAAATACTAAAAATTATGGGGATATTCATCAGGTCAGGTATCATCTGTTGGGGGGGGAAAAACAATATTTCAAGTTGATGATCTTTCATGTAAAGCCGTCTTCTTGTGCACTTCATAATTAGCTTTATAATATTGAAGGGATATTTTGACAGATAAACATAAGCAAGAGTAGGCCATGCACCTTCAGAAACTTGCTCCATCATTCATCAATGACAGCTCATTTTTTATTTCACCATCTCTTACTTCATTACCTGATCTCTTGATTCTTTTCCTCCCTTCTTCTTAGCTATGAATACACTCAATGGCTATCTTGGAATAGAGATTCCAAAGATCCACAATTTTGTGAGTGAATAACTATCTTCATCTCTCACTTTTAAGTGATTAACCTCTTATTCTGACTATGCTTCCACTACTTTTGGACATTTCAGCCAGCGGAAGCGATCTCTCAATTTTCTCTCAACCTCCCATGTTTCAGTTAGATTATTACTCATTGTTCTGAACTTAGTAAATTCATTTTCAGAGATACCATCCAATGTCCCTTATTGTTCATGTTCTTCTTCAGACCCTGAGCTGTAGAGCATCTTGACAGTTCAGGTGATTGTATGAGGCAAAGAAAGAGGAGGTGCTTGTGAAACTGCAGTTAGATTGCTTTGTCTCTTCCCCTTTCTGATATGTTTCAGCCTTCATCCAATCCTATTTCACAAAAAACCATAAAAATGGAGAAATTCAAGATGTTTCTTTTTTACCATTGCACTCCAGCTATTTGATCATCTCTTTTGTTTTTATTGTGTTACTTTACCATTGCTGCTGTCCCCAGCTAAGTTACCACTAAGTACAAAATTACAATTTTTTTGGATACATTTTCAAATGGATAGTAAAATCAAATCACAAAGTGGGTGAATTAATTTATTATAGGCATGGATTAAGATTTGATCATTCATTACATGATGAATCTTAAATCCTAGCTGATCTGCTATTGACAGTTAAGGCAGATATTAGGGCTCAGGAAGAAAAATCAAAGATTCAAGACCTGAAAAAGCCACTGTTTGTTTATAATCCCTTGAGTTAGATAATGTTCACATAGAAAAGGCACATGCAGAAATTAATTGGGAAATTGATAAAGAAGCATTCACATATATTTAGTATGATCATAAGTAAAGTGAATAATTTAAAGAAATACATTATTTACTTCACAACATAAAATACCATTGAACTGTACCTCTTGTGTTTTAGCTAGGCTGAAAAAAAGTCTTGACAAAATGTTAAAATTAACTTTGAATGTGCAAAGTACCCTGGAGGAAATAACATTCAATCTGATTTGATCTTGAAAACCAATTTTGAAATATTAAAATAGCAAGGCAGAATATATATACCGGTAACTGTTCACATCCATATGATGTATTACTGTTCCAAGCCATGGGAAGCTGTATATTTTCCTTTTAATGGAAACATCTGTGCCCCCAGTTTAGTACAAAGACTTTTCCCCCCACTAAATTGTTTTTTTAAATCTTTTTTTTATTGGTTTCTATAATAAATACAGTACAATAAAGAAAATGAAAGGAATGAAACGGAAAATACATTATCACATATGTATAAGATAAAACTTCAAACAGCACAAACTCGGTACCCCATCCAATGCACTGATGAAAACAGAAAAGACATTATATGTAAAATTTGGGAGAACTATTAAACACTGTTGGAGGTCTAGAGTCTTTGCATTTGAGTAAGATGGCTCTTCTAGCCAACAATGTAGAGAAGGCCACAACCCGTTGCGCAGGAACAGGAAAAACTCACTAAAACTTAAATAACCCCAAAAAGAGCAATTATTGGATTGGGTCATAGCTCCACCTGAAATACAATTGAAATGATGATTAAAAAATTTCATCCAGTAGATTTCTAAGGATGGACAAGACCAAAACATATATGTCAATGTAGCAATATCAGATTTGCATCTGTCACAAGTGGGGTTAATATTAGAAAAGATACAAGCCAGCTTATCTTTGGACATGTGAACATGATTCACCACTTTGAATTGGGTTAATGAATGTCATGCACATATTGAAGACGTATTCCCCAGTTTAATAATCTTGTCCCGTAGATCCTCCAAAAAGGGTCTTGCAAGTTCCAATTCCCAAGCCTTTTTAATCTTATCGTGAAGCACTGGATGTAATTTCAATAATCTATTATATATGAGGTCATGTGATGGTGAGAGTCTAGACGGTTGCAGAACCTAAGAGCTTCCAGACCTAGACTGGAAAACAGCATTAAAAATCTAAATTCCAGGACAAAAAAGAAAAGAAATCCTGTCTGAATACAAAAAAAAAAGAGGATGAGGAAGCTTCAATCAACAAAATAAAGCAAGGAAATGAGTGGCCAACAAGGATCTGAGGCAAGTAGAGGTGCCTCGTGTTGGGAGTAATGACGGTGCTGACCCAAGATCCATTGAAGAAGATGCATCCCCCCCTCAACCCCTACTTTAGCATCAACGGGTTCCACAAACAGGCTGTGCCCTGAGTGGAGGAACAGTCCCAAGTGGCAGAGAAGGCGGTAAGAGCCTTGGAGCAGATGAACAGGAGCAAGGGAGGACAGCTGCCTCTCCCTTGCATCTTGCGAGTTCACACACCAAGCAGTGGTTTCCCCAACATCCAGGGTCCACTAACAGTTCATCGAGTCAGGGAGCAGCGGGCTTGAGTGGAGCCAATGTGAGTTCAGGACTAATGAGCTCTGACGAGAATGCAGAGGAGATTGACCAGGACAGCGATCATCGCAATTGCGAGGGTCATTGAGTAAGAGATGAGGGTTGGTGGGGCAAGCGCGATAGTGGTAATGGGAGCAGTAGAGTGTAAAAAGGACCCCACAAGGCTGGGCTGCTATAGAAAAGGGAGGAGGAGGGCCCAGAGCCCTCCCTAAGAGACATTTTACAAATTCTGACCCAAATGGAAAATAGGTTAGAGAATGTATACAAGGAAAGATTGAGCAAATTTGGTTTTTATTCCTTGGAACGTAGAAGGCTGAGAGGGGATTTGATAGAGATGTTTAAGATAATGAGAGGGATAGATAGAGTTGATGTGGAAAGGCTTTTCCCATTGAGAGTAGGAGAAATGGATACAAGAGGTCATAGGTTGAGAGTTGATGGGCAAAGGTTTAGGAGTAACATGAGGGGAAACTTCTTTACTCAGAGAGTGGTTACTGTGTGGAATAGGCTTCCGGGAAAGGTGGTGGAGGCAGGGTCAAGTTTGTCATTTAAGAAAGAATTGGATGTATATGGATGGGAGGGGGATGGAGGGATATGGGCAGAATGCTTGTAAATGGGATTAGAGGAGGGTACTTGGATCAGTGTGGACTAGAAGGGCCAAATTGACCTGTTTCCATGTTGTAATTGTTATATGGTTATATGGTAGTGGACAGAAGGGCCAGAGTTATGTCAGAAAAATTAGATAGGATGGAGAGGGCCCTGGTGAATAAATCAGGCAGGGTGACAGAGGTAGAGGAGAGATTGGGGGTAGGGGTGGATAGAATTGCCACAATGGAGCAATAAATGGCTAAAAGTGTAAATTAAAGGTCTCCTTAAAGAAAGAGATGAGGAATGGGGGAAGCTGGACTTCCTGAAGAGCTTCACAAAATGCTGCAACATTAAAATAGTGGGATCGAAAGAAGATTCCAAGGGGGGGATTCTTACAGAATTCCTAACTAAATGGATCCCCGAAGTACTAGGAAAGGAGGCATTGGGAACCTCCATTAAAATAGAAAGAGCCTTTAGAGCCCCAATCCCTAAGTCAGGACTGGGATAAAGACCCTGGTCAATCCTTATGAAGTTAAAATATTTTCAAGGTCATGAGAAAATATTAGGGGCAATTCAGAGGGGAGCTCAATTGGAGTACAGGGGATTGAAAGTGTTCTTTTATCCAGATATTAGTGCAGCTCTACTTAAGAAGTGGAAAGACTTTGAACTGTATTCTACGTCATCCTGCTACCTTCAAAATTATGTTGCTGGTCGTGGGTGGGGGGGGAAGTAATTTTTTTTACAGAAAAAGAGAAAGCACGTCAGTTTATAAATACTCTGCTGGCAATAAATGGTGGACCAAGTGGAAAAGAATAAAAGGGGCAATAAAAGTTTAAAAATATTAAAACTGATAGATTGGGAGGACTTTGATTTCTGTGTTATATAAAGAATTGGATTTTGGTTGTTTTCTGATTTAAAAAAAATTATGATACAAATGTTACATGTAAGGGTTTGGGGGGTTCTGGGATTGGACGGATGGAGGGTGCTGAGGGTGAGAATGGAGAGTCATGGTGACCTCATGGTAAGGGGTAATGGTGGTGAGAGGAGGAGAGTGGCGGCCAGAGGTGTGAGTGGAGGGGAGCTGAGACTTGTGTATAATGTGTGTGGGGTATGTGTTCCCTTTTATTATTTGGAGGGGTATGGTTGTGAGTGGGAATGTATGTTGTAGTGTTGTGGGTGAATGGGTTTGTTGCATCCTTTTTTATCCCCAGGGCCTTTTGCAGCTTGAATGGAGTGGTGTATGGGAAGATGGTAAGAGATTGGGTCTGCAAAGGGTTGGGGGGGTAGTGGGGGTGGAGATGGAGAGAAAACATTTAGGGAGGGAGCCCTCGTGTAATGGCTAAAAGTGTAAATTATGCTACTTTCAATGTTAATGGCTTAAAGGGAATTGTGAATTAAAAAAAGGTCTTGGCACACATTTAAAAAATGGGGATAGATCTGACCTTCCTCCAAGAGATGCATTTAACAGAGGTGGAGCATCAGAAGCAAAAAAGGGATGGGTGGATCAGGTCATATCCTCCTAATTTGACTCAAAGGCAAGGGGCGTAGCAATTCTAGTGGGGAAGAGTGTTCCAGTGCAGGTGCAGAGGGTGATTACAGACAAAATGAGAAGATTAGTTATGGTGCACTGTCAGATATATTCAGAATCCTGGACCCTAGTGAATGTCTACACCCCCGATTATGATGATGACAAATTTATAAAGGACATTTCCCTATGATTGGCAGAGGCAAATGAAAATATTCTAATGGGGGGTGACTTTAATCTTTATCTGGATCCGGTGCTGGATAGATCCACAAAACGAATAACTAGAACTAGACCAGTGAAAGCCACCATTGACTTCATGAGGGAGCTGAATTTGATGTGTGGCAGAAAAAAACATTCAAGAGAGAGGGATTACTTGTTTTACTCAAAGCCACATGATTCCTACTCCAGAATAGACTTTTTTCTGCCTTCATCACATATAGAGGGTGGGATCATGGAAGCTGAGTATGGGGCAAGACTTCTCTCAGACCATTCCCCCCTGGTTTTGACTATAGAAATATCAGATAAGCAGGACACAGCATACAGGTGGCATCTTAACTCTGTTGTTGAAAAAAAAAAATGGAGTTTTGTAGTGTAATAAGAGCTGAAATAGCCTTATTTTGTGAGGCCATCTGCCCCTCTACTACAGATAAATTCCTTCTGTGGGACACCCTTAACGCATACTTAAGGGGCCAGATAATTGGGTACACAAAGATGGTCAAGAAAAATCATATGAGGGATGTGGAGGAATTGGAAAAAGGATATTACCCAATTAGAGAAGAATTTTCAGAAATCAGGCTTAGAGGACCACTATAGAGCTCTTACAAACAAGAAATGGAATATGATACTCTTCTGACATGTAGTCTGGAGAAGCTCCTTACGAGATTGAGGCAAAAGTATTTTAAGTTGGAGGGAAGAGCTTACAAGGTCCTCGTCTGGCAGTTAAGTAAAGAACAAGCCTCTAAAACAATCAATGCAATACAAACAGGGAATGGCCAGATCTCGTATAAACCAAAGGAAATTAATGACACCTTCAGATAATTTTATGAAGGAGCTGAATTGACTGGGGATTCTAATTGAATGGACAAGTTTCAGGCCAGATTAGATCTCCCAAATTTAACCCTGGAAGAGTAGAAGGGACTAGACCTTCTTACAGAGGAAGAGCTGAGGAAGGCATTGAGTGCTCTACAAGCTGGCAAGTCTCCAGGGGAGGACAGATTCCCACCTGAGTTCTATTGAGAATTTAAGGATTTACTAATGCCTCTGTATATGGAGGTGATGGACCAGGCAAAGGAAAGACAGACCCTCTTGGAATTTTTCACAATGGCGATTGTTATGACGATCTTAAAGAAGGGTAAAGATCTGCTTTTGCCTTCTTCTTAAAGACCAATTTCTCTGCTGAATACTGATTATAAGATCCTTGCCAAGGCCCTGGGAAACAGATTGGCATTGCATGTACCAAAATAAATAAAGACCAGGCAGGCTTTGTGCAGGAGAGGCAAGCAGCGAATAACATTGACAGATTGTTGAGTGTAATGCATCTGGCGCAAATCAGAAATGAGAAGGGATTGGCTGTTTCCTTGGATGCAGAGAAGTTTGATAGACTGGAGTGGGAATTTTTATTTAAAGTGCTGATAAAGGTGGGGTTAGGGCTAACTTTTCGAAATTGGATTAGGGCGCTGCTATACCATGCGTGAAAGGCAAAGGTTAAGACCAATGAACAAATCTCTTCAGCTTTCCCACTTACCAGATCTAGTGGACAAGTGAGCCTGCTATCACTGGCTCTCTTTGTGCTAGCGATGGAACCATTTGCCAGGATCCAGACATTAAAGGTTATGGAGTGGGCCAGGAGGAGCACAAAATCAACTTATTTGTTGATAACATGCTGATATATCTGACAGACCCTGAGACTTCTTTGTCTCTACTGCACATGGTATTAGAAGGCTATGGGAAACTCTCCGGATATAAGATCAATTGGGGAAAAAGTGAGGTGATGCCACTCAACGAGGGGAATTATAGCCAACTTAAAGAAAATAGCAATTTAAATTGGCCACAGGAGGGGATCAAATATCTAGGAATTAATATTGATGGAAAATTAAACAATTTATGGAAGTTAAATTATGCCACCTTGCTGGAGAGAGTTGAGGAGGATTTAAATAGATGGCTGTCCCTGCCCATAACATTAGTGAGCAGGGAATACAGCATCAAAATGAATGTGTTGCCAAGATTCCAGTTTTTTTTTTCAGATGTTGTTTTGCCGTTACCCCAGGGTTCTTCAAACAGCTGCTACACAATGTCAGAATGTTTCTCTGGAATGGTAAAGTGGCAAGGGTCTCTATGGAAAAATTCACATGGAACTACAGTCTAGGCAGATTGAAGATGTCATTTGATACATCACCTCTCTCTCCCAAAGATGAGGTGTACCATCCAGGCCACAAATTGATCTGTACCTGGTGGGCGAGAGGATAGCAGAGGACTTTATTTATAAATGGGATGCTAAATTGCTGTCAGGAAAGAAGGGCAGACCAGTATTAAAACAAGTAACTAATATCTGGAACAAAATTAAAGTGGGGCTGTCCACTAAAATGCCCCTGACTCCTAATAAATTAATACCATTAATGGTAGGTAACAAGATCCTGGACACTTGACACTGTAATGGCATCAAGTGCATAGAGGACTTTTACGAGCAGGGGCAATTAATGTCGTTTGACCAACTCAAAAATAAATATGATTGGCCAAATCAGACATTCCATTGCTATCTTCAAATAAGATCTTTTTTACAGGATGTAATGGGTCCAAGTATGGCCCTACCTCAGTGCCATAGAGACCATGATTTGTAAGGGGAGTGGAAAGAAATTCATTTCTGGAATGTATTTCCTGCTGCAGTCAAATGGACTCAAACTGAGCCTCCATAGATCAAGGGAAAGATAGGAGTCAGACTTGGATATTGTAATTAGTGAAGGATGCTGGTCTGACTTATGCCAGGACAGCATGACCACGGTCATCAATGCATGGTACACATTGATGCAGTATAATTTCTTGCACCAGGTCTATTTAATGCTGCAGAAAATAAACAGGTCAAAATGAGAACTCTCGGCCAATGTTTCAGATGCGACATGGCAACTGGGATGTTCATGCACATAACCTGGTCATGTGCCAAGGTGAGGCCCTTTTGGGAAGAACTAGGCCAAGTCCTAGATAAAATCATAGGTAAACTATTCCTGCAGGACCCAGAGTTGTTCCTGTTGGGAAACATAATGAACATAAGGGTTACAGTGAAGCTGTCCAAATTTCAAATCCAATTTGTGTTAATCGCATTGGCAGTGGCCAGGAAGTGCATTGCAGCAACTTGGAAGTCCGACTCTAGTCTTAGTATCGAACGATGAAACAAGCACATGCAGAGCTGCGTTCCCCTGGAGAAAATAACATAACCTGTGAAACAAATACGATACCTTTTGTAAGATCTGGCAGCCATATATGCACTACATAGGTGCGTGACAGTGATTGGTTTACTCATTCCTTGCTGCAGTGTTCTCTCCCTCGCACTGTTCCCAATCAAAGAAAGTCAGGAATAAATATTGGCCCAGAGGCTGCCCATTGAGCTGCGACAATCCCTGCCCCTTATTTATTATTTATTTTCCTGGTGCTAAAGTTTCGTTGTTGTTGGTTGAAGTTTGAGTGAGTTGTCTTGTTTTATGTGTGGGGGGAGGGGGTTAGTAGAGACATGGGCTTGTCTATATATATATGTATAAATATATATAGTCATAAAGAAAATGAATATATGTATAATTGAATGTGAACTGCCATTGTTGGCCTGACACTGTATATGACTGTACAAGCTTGTGTGAAAATATAAATAAAATATTTTTTATAATCTTATATAATTCCAATTAATCCTTTCTGAGAAGGATTCAATTGAAAAATATTATCAACTAGATCTGGTGGACATGCAAATGGAATGAAATTTCTAATCTGTAAATATCTAAAAAAAAATGAATAGTTGGTAAGTCATATTAATTTGTCAGCTGTTCAAAAGACATTAAACAACCTTCCTTAAATAAATTTTAAAAAGAAATAATACCTTTGATTTTCCACATAGAGAAGGATTGATGGTTAAGAAAAATAATTATGAGAGATAGCACTAGATAAAACAAAGTTTTTTTAAATCTAAAAAAATTCCTAAATTGCCATCAGATTTGTAATATGCGTTTGAGTATTGGATAAGATATATCCTTATTGACCTTGGAAAAACTAAATGGAAGAGAGGTACCCAGTAAAGAGTCCACTGAATATTCCTGTACAGATTTCAATTCTAAATCTGTCCATAATGGACGATCCAATTTGTCAGAAAAAAAAGTTAGATAACAAATATTATCAGCCCAGTAATAAAATCTAAAATAAGATAGGTCCATATCTCCATCTTTTTCAAGTTTTGTAAATGAAATTTGCTAATTCTAGAGTTTTTGTTCTTCCAAATAAAGGAAAAACCTTTTGAGTTAATATTATCAAAAAAATACTTTGGGATGAAAACTGGAATGGTTTGAAATAGATATAAAAACTTAAGCAATATTATCATTTTAACTGCATTAATATGACTTATTAAAGTTAATGATAAAGGAGACCATCTAGAAAAAGACAATCTCACATACTCAAATATAGGAGAAAAATTGAGTTTATATAATTCTTTAAATCATTTAGTAATTTTAACCCCAAAGATTGTGAAGCTATCTCTGACAATCTTTAATGGAACTTGAGTGTAGAAAGGGACCTGCATATTAATTGGAAAAAGTTCACTGTTAAGAAGGTTTATTTTATATCCAAAGAAAGAGCTGAATTAAGAAAACACAGGTAACATAGCTGAGATAGATCTATTGGGATCTGAAATATAAACTAATAGGTCATCTGCATACAAAGAAACCTTATGAGTTACTCCATTTCTGACAATCCCTTGAACTTCATGAGTGTCTCTAAGGGCTATTGCCAGAGGTTCTAAAGCTAGATCAAATAGCAAGGGGCTAAGGGAATATCCCTGTCTAGTTCCTCTAAATAGCCTAAATAAGGAGGATTTGTTATTATTAGTAACTAAGGAGGTATTATAAATCAATTTAATCCATGATATAAAGCCCATACCAAAATTAAATCTCCTTAATGTTTCAAATAAATAGTTCCACTCCACTCTGTCAAAAGTCTTTTCAGCATCTATAGAAACTACACATTCTGGAATTCTGTCCAAAGGGAAATAAATAATGTTCAATAATCTCTGGATGTTTGAATGTGAATTCTTTGGCTTGGCTTCGCGGATGAAGATTTATGGAGGGGGTAAAAGTCCACGTCAGCTGCAGGCTCGTTTGTGGCTGACAAGTCCGATGCGGGACAGGCAGACACGGTTGCAGCGGCTGCAGGGGAAGATTGGTTGGTTGGGGTTGGGTGTTGGGTTTTTCCTCCTTTGCCTTTTGTCAGTGAGGTGGGCTCTGCGGTCTTCTTCAAAGGAGGTTGCTGCCCGCCAAACTGTGAGGCGCCAAGATGCACGGTTTGAGGCGATATCAGCCCACTGGCGGTGGTCAATGTGGCAGGCACCAAGAGATTTCTTAAGGCAGTCCTTGTACCTTTTCTTTGGTGCACCTCTGTCACGGTGGCCAGTGGAGAGCTCGCCATATAACACGATCTTGGGAAGGCGATGGTCCTCCATTCTGGAGACGTGACCCATCCAGCGCAGCTGGATCTTCAGCAGCGTGGACTCGATGCTGTCGACCTCTGCCATCTCGAGTACTTCGACGTTAGGGATGAAAGCGCTCCAATGGATGTTGAGGATGGAGCGGAGACAACGCTGGTGGAAGCGTTCTAGGAGCCGTAGGTGATGCCGGTAGAGGACCCATGATTCGGAGCCGAACAGGAGTGTGGGTATGACAACGGCTCTGTATACGCTTATCTTTGTGAGGTTTTTCAGTTGGTTGTTTTTCCAGACTCTTTTGTGTAGTCTTCCAAAGGCGCTATTTGCCTTGGCGAGTCTGTTGTCTATCTCATTGTCGATCCTTGCATCTGATGAAATGGTGCAGCCGAGATAGGTAAACTGGTTGACCGTTTTGAGTTTTGTGTGCCCGATGGAGATGTGGGGGGGCTGGTAGTCATGGTGGGGAGCTGGCTGATGGAGGACCTCAGTTTTCTTCAGGCTGACTTCCAGGCCAAACATTTTGGCAGTTTCCGCAAAGCAGGACGTCAAGCGCTGAAGAGCTGGCTCTTAATGGGCAACTAAAGTGGCATCGTCTGCAAAGAGTAGTTCACGGACAAGTTTCTCTTGTGTCTTGGTGTGAGCTTGCAGGCGCCTCAGATTGAAGAGACTGCCATCCGTGCGGTACCGGATGTAAACAGCGTCTTCATTGTTGGGGTCTTTCATGGCTTGTGAATTTCATGGAATGTGAATAATGGCCTTTAATAAATCCAGTCTGATCTTCAGATATAACAGAAGAAAGCATATTTTCCAACCTACCGGCCAAAATCTTAGAAAGCCCTTTAAAATCTACATTCAGTAAATAAATTGGCCTATAGGAATTACATTCAGTGATATCTTTATCTTCTTTAGGAATCAATGAAATTGACACTTCATAAAAAGTTGCTGGTTGGGTCCCATAAAAAACAGAATTTTCAAATACTTTGCATAGTTAAGGGGCAAGTAAATTAGTAAATGATTTTTAAAATTCCATCTTAAAACCACCCAGACCTGTGGGGGCCTTATCAGATTGAAGAGAAGAAATAGCTTGGGAAACTTCCTACTCTGAAATTGGAGCTTCCTACAAGTTTTGATATTCTGGTGATATTTTGGGAATATTCAATTGTTGCAAGAATTCTATTTCATTGAAATAGAATTATCAGCAATTCAGATTTGTATAGATGTGAATAGAATTTGTGAAACAGTTTATTAATTTCAGCATGATCAAAAATAAACTTTCTACCCTTCTTACATATCTTTGCAATTTGTCTTTTAGATGCCGCTGCTTGCAGTTGCCTAGATAACGGTTTACCTGATTTCTCTCCATGTGCATAAAATTGAGATTTAAGTTTAAGTAGTTGATTCTTGATAGGGTAAATTAAAATAAATCATACTGAATTTTAAGTTCTACTCTTTCCTTATAAAAGTCCATATTAGGCATCATAAAATATAGTTTGTCGATATGGCCTTGCTGCCATTAAGATGTTTTGGGATTCCTGCAGCCCTCCAAACATGCCATTCTATGCAAAGTTAATAATTTTTCCATTTTAACAACTGTATCTTTAGCTGCCTTTGAACAAACTTCTAAAGTTCTTCACATAACCTCTTTGTTCTTTTCTTATTTTATTCTTTAAAATTTTATTTTCAATCTTGCTCTTTAATTAAACTTTTGGTCATTGTTATTGTTTTATATGCCAGAGTGTCAAATTTTGTCTGATAACATTGCTAGGAAGGACATATTTTAAATATTAGCAGTTCTTCATAAAGATATGTGATTTTGAATTTGTAAAGTTTTGTTTCTCAAAGAAGTTAGCCTGTACATTTGCCTAATATACTCACACAAACCATACTTTGAGCTACCAAAGAGATCAAATATATCTGGTCTTTGGGTTTAAGTTTAAGTAGTTGACTTGTTATTTTAAAGGTTAAAGGTTATCCATCATCAAGAAGAAAAAAATAGCATGGGAGGAGTCAGTTCACTATATATTAGTTTCATTACAGATACTTTACATTGCCAATGTAAATGTTCTAATGCAATTTCCATCACTAAGTTAATCTAATTGGGCATGCAGAAAAATGCTAAACACTTTATCCTTAGAAGTGTTGTAATGTGAATGCATTAGCTGAAACATTGTTATGATTCCAACTGTTTTCATGGTAGTGCTTGGGAAGGAATGTACTGTATTCATAGAAATAAATTCACTGCTTGGAGCAATGTTGAATTCCAATTAAAATTGTTCTTAATATTGCTTCATGACTTAATCCAGGAAATCATTGTGAGTAGTGATTATTGCCATGAAATCTGATAAATTATTGACAGCAGCTTATAGTTTATTTTAATGCTCAACGGGAATTTGCATCCTGCTTACCATCTGCTGCTGGTAGGATGATGAGTTCACTGCCAGTTGAAGATAGGCCCTCTAGTCATTCACAGCTGAAAAAAGACTGCTTTAAAATTGTTTGGAAGCATGTTACAACAATATATTTGAATGGAAAAATTAAACCAGCTTTTCATGAGATAGCTGCATTCATGGACTGCATTCCAGCATGTCATTGTCTTTCAAAGAAAAGGGGAAAGCAAATCTTTTTGCATTTAATTTCCCAGAACAATTTTCTTTTTGGGCTTCTTGTTGTATTTTCCCCTCCATGGTACTGCTTATTAATGAAGATTCCAAAAGGAACAGGAAGAGAGAACCTGATGCATTATCAATTTTGAGGTAGACAAATACCCACTACTGTATTCAGGTAATCCTCAACTTATGTTCATGTTCCATTCTGACTGGCCAGTCTTATCTCGAAATGGATGCAAGTCAGAAATTCACTGTATCCATTTTATCGTTCGTCAAATACAACATGGTGGCCATCAAGACTCGCTCTCACAAGAGGTTGGTCACCCCTGCTACTTGGCGCTACTTTCCATAGAAAGGCTCCTACCTTCACCCCAAAAGTGTAATTTTTATATTTTTTTCAGGGACTTATCTATGTATTTGAGTAAGGTTATTAATAAAATCACATTAATTCATTAATTACATGACAGCATTAGTTCTAGCTTGCACAGAGAAGCATAGAAATGGAGTAGATGGAAATTTAGCAAGTCCTTTAATATATACAGGATGACAATTAAGAAATTTGTACTGTTGTCAATTGTTAACTAACACTAGAGCCTTATGGCTGGCGCTATACTTTTATAAAATTGCTTCTACTATATATTTTTTTAAATTTTCTGTAAAAAAAAAATGCTTAAAATCATATGTAGTGACTGACAGGATGGCCACCAGAGTAAAAATATGATTTGCTTTTTTGATATTCCAGCATTGCACACTTGAGTCCTCATCGAGGTATATATTGTATGGACTAAATTTTGGCAGTGCAGCTAGTAGAATTGCTGCTTCAAAGTGCTAGAGACCCAATTTCAATTCTGACTTTGGGTACTGTCCAAATAGAGTTGTCATATTCTCTCTGTAATAGTTTGGGTCTCCTCTAGGTGCTTTGGTTTCTTCACATATGGAACATATAACATAGGACATTCAAGCACAGTACAGGCCCTTTGGCCCATGATGATGTGCTGACCTATGTAAACCCACTCCACAACAATCCCTCATACCCGTAACCTCATAATTTACCTAACCCCTTCTAATCCATCGATCTGAATCCTGAACATTGTAATTGTACCCTCTTCTAGAGCTTCCTCTGTCAGCTCGATCTGGGCATGGATCACACTCTGAGGGCCCCTCAAGCTCACCTTACCCTCATTCCTCACACATCTATACCCTCCAGTCTAGAATCACTGAATAATATCCTTACCATCCTCCTTAGCCCCCAACGCTCCAGAAAATAAAGCTTTTCCAACCTTTCCCTGAAAATCAGTCCCTCCTAACCTCAGCAATTTCCTGGAGAATTTCTGCACCCTCTCCAACATTACTGTCCTTCCCAAAGCTGGATGAACAGAGGACACCATTGAAGTGCATTGGTGACTGCAAATTGCCCTCTAGCATGAGGTGAATGATAAAATCTTGGGGAGCTGATAAAATTAAAAAAGTAAAAAACAATGCTGGAAAAACTCAACAGATCAAACCGTGCACTTTTTTTTAACAAAGATAAAGATGCATTACCAACATTTCGGGCTTGAGCCCTTCATCAAAATATGAGTAAAATGTTGGATGGTGGCTGAAAAAAATGTTGGGGGAGGGGCAGGGGGAGGAGTACAGTCCCACAGGCAGGAGGTAATAGGTAAATAAGGGTGGGAGGGCACAACAAAAAACAGGGGGAATGGGGGATACCTCTATGAATGGAGAGAAAAGGGAGTGGAGAGCTAGAGAAAAGGGGACAGATGAATAGAGGAAGAGAGGAAGAATGGTGAGTGGTCTATCACAAACTGGAGAAGTTGATGTTAATGGCATCTGTTTGGAGATTGCTCAGAAGGAATATTAGTTGTTGCTTCTCTATGAGTGGCCTTTGTTTGGCAGTGCATGAGTTGTCCATGGACAGACATGTTGGCATAGGAGTGGGGTGCAGAATTGAAATGGTTGGCCATTGGAGATCCCTGTCATTGATTTGGGCAGAGCGAAGGTGCTCAGCGAAGCGATCTCCCAGAATGTGTCCAGTTTATTTGATATAGAGAAGGCCATAACGGGATGCAGTAGGTTACTCCCACAGATTCACAATTGAAATGTTGCTTCACTTAAAAGGACTGCTTGTAGCTCCAAATGGTGGTGTGGGAGGAGGTGTGGGTGCAAGTGTGGCACTTCCTGTGGTTCCAGAAGAAGGTGCCAAGGGGATGATAAAGGATGAGTGAAAGTGGAAGTCACAGAGGGAGTGGTCCACACTGAAAGTAGAGAGGGAAAGATGCATCTTGTGTTGGGATCAAGTTGTAGATCAGTGGTTCCCAACCCTTGGCTCCCAGGCCACATCCCTAGCTGAAAGTAAAATAAAACTATTGTATTTTGGAACAGTTTGTACCTATCTGCTCATTAAGGATGTATGTTTATTGACATTTTTCCTTCAAACACAATACTGTTAAGCAGACTGTCTTTTTGCTGAGAAGTTATCACTTAGGGTGGTTCAATGACAATTAACTATATTTCCCCTGTAGCACACTCTAACATTTTTAATATATGTTAATGCGATGGTTGTGCCAAGGAAAGGCCCCTTTGCTCGCTGCAAATATCATATTTATTTATTATAGCTTATGTGAAATAAAGGTATACAAATTGCCATTTTTTTTTCTTTTGAAATTGTGGAGAGAAACCTTCAAGAAACCTGCAGAGGACAAAGAAACTGTGATTGAAGAATAAGTGTACTCCAAATGGACAAATATCTATTGGAATAACATAGCTCCAGTTCCATCTTGGAGCCAATAATTCTAAGAGAGAGAGAGAGAGAGAGAGAGAGAGAAAGAGAGGAGTGTGTGTGTGTGTGTGTGTGTGTGTGTGTGTGTGTGTGTGTGTGTGTGTGTGTGTGTGTGTGTGTGTGTGTGTGTGTGTGTGTGTGTGTGTGTGTGTGTGTGTGTGTGTGCGCGCGCGCGCCAGGAAATGTTTCCTTCATGAGCAATATAGGCTGCAAGCCAATACACTCATGAGAGTTGACTGCTCCCCATACTGCAGTTGCAGAGATTTTGAGGCATTACACTAATGGTTAAACCAAAGCATTCTGGAGCCAGTGCAAAAACTATGTGATCAGACTGCTTAATGATAATAAAATTTGGGTCTGCTTCATGTTGTAACTGGAGAACTGAACTTAAGTAGCACTCAAAATGTACAAAGCCTATCTTGAACAACTGCAATACTGTTTGATGTCACCCTGGTTCCAAGCCACTTCTTGTACCTTGCCATAAAATTTTACATGATAATGACAGCTCAATATTCTTTTATAAGTGATGACAGTTAAATGCATAAATTTCTTCATTCTTTCATAGCTTTGTGGAGCATCTAAATATTGAGGATTTTATTGACCTTACACAGGGCTTGTCCTATTATCCTTGAGGTGCTTGTTATGAGTGGTATTATGCACAGCACAAAGAAAGAGGCTTAAAGTCATTTGGCATTCAATTCTTGAACCATAGAACACTACAGCACAGAAGCAGGCCCTTTGGCCCATCTAGCCTGTGGCAAACTTTTTTCACCAAATCCACCTCTTCCATCCATTTATCTATCCAGTCTTCTCTTAAATGTCAAAATTAAACCTGCATCCCCTACTTCTGCTGGCAATTCGTTTCACCATCATCTTAGTGAAGAAATTCCATCTAACATTCCTGTTAAACATTTCACATTCCACCCTTAACCTGTCTTCTTGTTCCAGTTCCACCCATACTCAGTGGAATATGCCTGTTTGCAATTACCCCATCAATATCATAAGGCCATAAGATATAGGAGCAGAAGAAGTCCATTCTGCCCCTCAAGTCCACTTCGCTATTACACATTGATCTGATCCAATCTCAAACTCAGCTTCACTCCCCTGCTTTCTTCTCATAACCTTTGATATCCTGACTATTCAGATACCTATCAACCTCTGCTTTAAATATACTCTACAACCTGGCCTCTGCAGCTGCCCATGGCAGAAAATTCCAGATGCTAACCACTCTCTGACTAAAGAAATTCTTTCACAGCTCTGTTTTAAATGGGCACCCCTCAATCCTGAAGTTGTGCCCTCTTGTCCTTCTCTACCATTGGGAAACAAGATTCCCACATCTATTCGGTCTAGGCCTCTTAACATTCAAAATGCTTCTATGAGATCCCCACCTCATTCTTCTGAACAAAAAGTGCAGTCTAAGAGCCATCATACATTCCTCATATGCTAATCGCTTCATTCCAGGAATCATTCTTGTAAATCTTCTCTGAACCCTGTCGTATACCACCACCCTTCCTTTAAAAAAGGAACCCAAAACTGTACCCAGTACGCCAAATAATGCCTTATAAAGTCTTAACATCATATTCCTACTCTTGTATTCATTTCCTTTAGATATGAATGCCAACATTGCATTTGCCTTGTTCACCACTGAGTCAATCAGGAGATTAACCTTTAAGGTATCCTGTATGAGGACTACCAAATCACTTTGCACCTACGAAGTTTGAATATTCTCCCAATCCAAATAATAATTTGCTTTTTTATTCCTCCTACCAAAATACATGACTGTTTACTTTCTAACATTGTATTTTTCATTTGCCACTTCTTTGCCCATACTTCTAACCTATCTAAGTTGCTCAGCAGGTTCTCCATTTCATTCTCAGTACCTGCCACTCCACCTATCTTTATATAATTTGCAAACTTAGGAAGTGCCAATCCAAATCATTAACTTACAACATAAAATGATGTGGCCTCAATTCAATCTGCAATCTAAATCATTAATTTACAACATAAAATGAAGTGGCCCCAACACTGATCCCTGTGATGAAACACCTATGAAACACAAAAGTCTACAGATACTGTGATTGTAGTAAAAACACCACTGGTAACCGGTATCCAACCAGAATAAGTTCCTTTTATTCCCACTCTCTCTTTCCTGCTGATCAGCCAATGCCCGATCCCTAGGCTCTATCCATAGGCTCCCATTTTGTGAAGTAACCTCATAAGTGGTACCTTGTCAAAGACCAAATATATAACATCCACGACATGTCCTATATCTAGCCTGCTTGTGGTTTCCTCCAAAAATTGCAGCAGGTGTGTCAGACAAGATTTTCCCTTAAATAACCATGCTGACTTTGGCCTATGTTGTCATGCACCTCCAAGTACTCCATAACCTCATCCTTGACAATCGACTCTAACAACTTCCTGTGATAGTACAGATCTATCACCAATGTACATAGTGTATATAGTTACTGTATCTAGACTGTGCTTATAGCGATTGGCTGAGAGCTAAGCCACACCTATTGTCTGGGCCTTAAAGGGTTGTGTCCCTAGCCAGGTCGGATCATTCTGGACTGGTCGGCCACCTGTGAAGAGCTCCTGTCTTTTGCTAATAAAAGCCTTGGTTTGGATCAACAAATCTTTGATTCTTTCAACGAGGTCTACAATTTTATTAGCAAAAAGAATTTTTTTGAAAGGGATGGAGCATTTAACTCGGCCAGAAAAACTTGATATCGACCCACAGTCAGCTACAGCCTTCAAAGCCTTTAACTTCTGGCTGCTGAACTTTGAAAACTTCCTGAGATTCATTGAGGTGGAGGAGGATAACCAGCGTCTAACAGCATTGCTGTCTATGGTGTCCTTGAGAGTCTACGAGAACATCCAGGATGAGACCACTTACACCGCAGCCATAAAGGTACTGAAAGAACTGTATAATCAACCGGTGAACAGAGTTCATGCCCGGCTCGTGCTTGCTTCGAGGAAGCAACAGCCCGGCGAGTCCAGCAGGGCATATTTACAAGAATTAAAGGCGTTGGAAAAGGACTGTAACTGTGTGGACAAAACTGCTGCCGAGATCACAAACGATCTCGTCCGGGATGCCTATGTGGCTGGGCTCCGATCGAACGAAGTGAGGCTGCGTTTGCTCGAGCAAGGGGTAGAAAAACTAGAGGACGTGGCCCGGATTGCAATCACAATGGAGGATGCAGCCTTAAAGTCCACCAAGTTCTCTAGGGACTGGACCCCTCGTTCTGATGTGAGTAGAGTGCCCTTCTACCCTACCACCCCCCGAGATACTGACGGCCTGTCGGCTGCTGCTACACTGCCCCGTGCGAACCCAAAATGTTATTTCTGCGGGAGGGACAAGCACAGCAGGTCCCAGTGCCCAGCAAGAAAAACCAGGTGCCAGAAGTGCCTTAAAAAGGGCCACTTTGCTGCAGTCTGTAGGTCTAAAATGGCCATCGGCAAACACAGTGCCTCGTGTGAAGTCCAATTGCCGCTATCCCATTCAAACTCTTCTTCCCCAGAGCTCTCGTCCAATGAGAGTGAGGGCTCCCTTGCACGGCAACGCCTGACGTCACGGAGACGCCGAACCCGGAAGGAGCAGCCCACCCTCGCAACCATGGTGTTGGCCCACCTCTCGCCCCCGTGCAGAACACTCGACCCGGCCTCGGTCCCGACTGTGGCTACCGCTGCTGCTACCGCCGCCACAGACACCCCCGCGGCCATCCAGGTACTCACCCTAGCACCCATCGCCGATGACCGCCGGGGCCCGACCGCCGTGACAGACGACCTACCCACCGCCAACCGCGAGCAACTACAAGCCCCACTACTTACCTTTCATCCGCCGACGCCGCCACAACAGCACTTCCGGGAGGTCCTCCAACCTGCTCCTCCAGCGTTGACTACGTCATCCTGTTGCGTGACGTCATCACGCGAAACTCCCCTGTCGACTGCTTCAATAACACTAAACCAGCAATGCTCTCATCCCCTCACCAGAGCAATGCAACTGATTAAAGTGCATGGACACCACCAATTGCTTATTTGACTCTGGGTCAACTGACAGTTTTATCCAGCCAGATCTGGCCCTCAGTTGGGGACTTGACATTATCCCCACTACCCAGAGGATCTCATTAGCGACGAGGTCGCACTCGACTGGGATAAAGGGGTATTGCATCGCCACGCTGGAAGTACAGGGCGTAACGGTCACCCACTTAATAAGTGACCTCGATGTAGGGGAGCCATTAGGGAATAGTGACCATGGCATGGTTGCTTTTTAGCTGCAATTAGAAAGGGAAAAAGAAAGGAAGTTGGAAGCATCTGTACTGCAGTTAAAAAAAGGGGATTATGCAGCTATGAGGGAGGAGCTAGCCAAAATAAAATGGAAAGATACACTAGCTGGGAGGACAACTGGGGAAAAATGGCAGGTATTTTTGGACATTTTACACAGGTTTCAGGACAAATTTATTCCAAAGTGGAGGAAAGGCTCTAGGAGATGCAAATGGCAGCCATGGCTAACTAATGAAATCAAGTGTAATATCAAATCCAAAGGGAGTAAGTATAGGATAGCGAAGCGGAGTGGGAAGTTAGAGGATTGGGAAACCTTCAAAGAGCATCAGAGGGTAACTAAGAAAGTCATAAGAGAGGGGAAAATTAAGTACGAGAGGAAATTAGCAAATAATATAATGGAGGATAGCAAAAGCTTTTTTAAATATGTGAAGAGGAAGAAATTGGTTCGGTCCAAAATTGGTCCATTAAGAATGGAAAAGGGTGAAATTATTACCGGAAACAAGGAGATGGCTGAGGAATTTAACAAATACTTTGCAACTGTCTTCACCAAGGAGGATATAGGTTATGGTCAGTTAGGGGGTAATGGTCATGTGGTGTCAAGAGACTTGGGGAACTTTCCTGGGGAAGTAGGGGATCTAATGGATATCCGGATCCAGAAACAGGAGGTTGTGAGTAAATTGTTGGGACTGAGGGCTGATAAATCCCCAGGGCCTGATGGGCTGCATCCCAGGGTGCTTAAAGAAGTTGCTATGGAAATTGTGAAAGCACTGGTCGACATTTTTCAAAGTTCCATAGATTCGGGGGAGGTCCCTGAGGATTGGACAGTGGCTGATGTGGTGCCGATTTTTAAGAAGGGAGGGAGGGAGAAAACGGGAAATTATAGACCGGTCAGCCTAATGTCGGTGGTGGGGAAGATATTGGAGTCTATCATAAAAGGAGTAATGGCAGAACACTTAGGCAGAAATAATAGTATAAGGGCTAGTCAGCATGGATTCCTTAAGGGTAAGTCATGCTTGACTAACCTTCTGGAATTTTTCGAGGATGTGACAAAGAGGGTGGACTTGGGAGAGCCTGTGGATGTGGTGTATTTGGACTTCCAGAAGGCCTTTGATAAGGTACCGCACGGGAGACTAGTGGGCAAGATCAGGGAGCATGGTATTGGAGGTAAGGTGCTGACATGGATAGGAAATTGGTTAAAAAATAAGAAACAAAGGGTTGGGGTAAGCGGGTCTTTTTCAGGATGGCAGGATGTGACGAGTGGAGTGCCGCAGGGATCGGTATTGGATCCTCAGTTGTTTGTAATTTATGTAAATGATTTGGATGAGGGGATTATTAATAATTTGAGCAAATTTGCAGATGACACGAAACTGGGTGGCGGTGTGGGGTGTGAGGAGGATGTCAGGAAAATGCAGAGGGACTTGGACAGGTTGGGGGAGTGGGCTGCTGAATGGAAGATGACGTTCAATGTAAGCAAATGTTAGGTTATCCATTTTGGGGGCAATAATAGGAAAGCTGTGTATTATTTAAATGGAGACAAGCTAGGGAGTGGGGAGGAGCAAATGGATCTGGGAGTACTTGTTCAGCGGTCACTGAAGACTAGCATGCAGGTTCAGAAAGCTGTGAAGAAGGCTAATAGCAGGTTGGCTTTCATAAAGAGGGGAACAGAGACGCCCTTCTGCAGTTGTACAGGGCCTTGGTGAGACCCCACCTGGAGTATTGCGTCCAGTTCTGATCTCCAATTTTGAGGAAGGACATACTAGCTATAGAGGGTGTGCAGCGCTGATTTACAAGGTTAGTTCTAGGGATGGCGGGGTTGACATATGTTGAAAGGCTAGAAAAACTGGACTTGTATCCGATGGAGTTTAGAAGGATGAGGGGGGACATGATTGAGGTATACAAAATTATCAGGGGGATAGACAGGGTGAAGTCGGATTACTTGTTCCCAATGATGGGGGAGACGAGGACTAGAGGGCATAGTTTAAGAATACAGAGTAGGCCCTTTAGGACGGAGATGAGAAAACATTTTTTTACCCGGAGAAGTGTGAATCTGTGGAATGCTCTGCCACAGAGGGTGGTAGAGGCAGATTTGCTGATTATGTTCAAAAGAGAGTTAGATAAGACTCTAGTGGGCAAAGGAGTTAAGGGTTATGGGGATAAGGCTGGAAAGGGGTACTGATGGTAGTGATCAGCCATGATCTGTAAAATGGTGGTGCTGGCTCGACGGGCCGAAGGGCCTACTCCAGCTCCTATTGTCTATTGTCTATTGTCACTTCAAATTATTCGTCCTTCCCCAATTGTGCGCCCCAGTGTTGCTGGGATTAGACTTTCAGTGTCAGTTCCGAACGGTGTCCCTACACTTTGGGGGACCCCACGCCCCCCTCTCGGTCTGCCATCGCCCCACCCCCGAAGCACCCGAGCAACCCGCCCCCGTGCCCCGGGGCCAATCCTGCGGCCTTTCCACACTCCGGATTGCCCCTCCAGCACTCTTCGCAAGCCTCACCCCTGGTTGGAAGCCTGTGGCCACCAAAAGTCGACAATATAGTTATGAAAATAGGCAATTCATTAGGAGTGAGGTGCGTAGATTGCTGGATGAGGGCATCATCGAACCCAGTTCAAGCTGCTGGAGAACCCAGGTGGTGGTTGTCAAGAACGGGGAAAAACTACGGATGGTGGTCGACTATAGCCAGACCATTAACCGCTCACGCTCCTGGATGCGTACCCCCTGCCACGCATCACGGATGTGGTGAACCAGATCGCCCAATACCGCATATTCTCCACCATTGACCTATGTTCGGCCTACCACCAGCTCCCGATCCGCTGTGAGGACCGACCATTCACGGCCTTTGAAGCGAATGGGCGGCTATATCAATTTCTCAGGGTACCATTCGGGGTCACGAATAGTGTCGCGGTCTTTCAGCGGGAAATGGACCGGATGGTGGACCAGAACGGGCTAACCGCTACCTTCCCGTATCTGGACAATATCACCATCTGCGGCCACGACACGCAGGACCACGACGCCAACCTAGACAAATTTCTTCAAACTGCCCGTCGGCTGAACCTGACTTACAATTTGGACAAGTGTGTCTTCCGGACCACACGACTCGCTATTTTAGGTTGCGTGGTGGAGAACGGGATAGTCATGCCAGATCCTGATCGCATGCGTCCCCTAATGGACTTACACCACCCCCCCCCCCCATACCCAGAAAGCGCTCAAACGCTGCCTGGGCCTTTTCTCGTATTATGCCCAATGGGTTCCACACTACGCCGACAAGGCGCGTCCTCTTATCAAGACCACCTCCTTTCCCCTCTCGACCGAAGCCAGAGCGGCTTTCGACCGAATCAAATCCGACATCGCCGCTGCGACGCTGCACGCGATCGATGAGTCTGTCCCGTTTCAAGTCGAGAGCGATGCATCCGACTTCGCCCTGGCAGCCAACTTGAATCAGGCCGGTCGGCCCGTAGCCTTCTTCTCCAGAACCCTCCAGGGTCCAAAGAGTAGACACTCCTCGATCGAGAAGGAGGCCCAGGCCATAGTTGAAGCGGTGGGTCGTTGGAGACATTACCTCGCTGGGAGGCGCTTTACACTGTTGACTGATCAACGCGCGGTCTCCTTCATGTTTAGCAACACCCAGCATGGTAAGATAAAAAACGACAAAATCGCCAGATGGAGAATCGAACTCTCCACCTTTAACTATGACATCCTGTACCGGCCTGGTAAGCTCAACGACCCACCTGACGCGCTCTCCAGGGGGACGTGCGCCAGCGTTCAGATGGACAGACTACAGAAACTCCATGAGGCGCTCTGTCATCCAGGGGTCACTAGGTTTGCCCACTTTGTGAAGGCGCGCAACCTACCCTATACAGTCGAGGAAATCCGCTCCATTACCCAAGCCTGTTCGGTGTGCGCTGAATGCAAGCCCCACTTCTTCCGTCCGGATAACTCCCATGTTATCAAGGCCACCCGCCCCTTCGAGCGTCTTAGCATAGTCTTTAAGGGGCCCCTACCGTCGACCAACTGTAATACCTACATCCTTACGGCTATCGACGAGTACTCCCGCTTCCCATTCGCTGTGCCCTGCCCAGACACCACTGCCACCTCAGTGATACAGGCCCTTCACAGTATTTTCGCTATCTTCGGGTACCCCAATTCCATCCACAGTGATAGGGGGTCCTCATTCATGAGCGCAGAGCTGCAACAGTACCTTCTGGAGTGTGGTATCGCTTCAAGCAGGACCACAAGCTATAACCCACGTGGTAACGGCCAGGTCGAGAGGGAGAATGACACCATGTGGAGAGCGGTTACAGTGGCTCTCCGGACTAAAGGTCTCCCCACCTCTCATTGGCAGGAGGTTCTCACTAGTGCCTTACACTCCATCCGCTCCCTCCTATGTACTGCAACAAATGCCACCCCCCACGAAAGGATGTTCCTTTTCCCGAGGAAATCTGAATCAGGAACCACTGTACCGGCATGGCTCACCATCCCTGGCCCCGTCCTTTTGCGACGCCACGTCCAGCACTCAAAGAACGACCCCTTGGTCGACCGAGTGACTCTACTCCACGCGAACCCACATTACGCCTACGTTGAGTTCCCAGACGGGCGGGAGGACACTGTTTCAGTGCGGGACCTAGCTCAGGACGAGGTAGACCCAGCAAAACCCCCAACCTAACCTTCCCCAACTCTTTATTCCCCAGGCCCCATGCCGCAACAGAAGGACCAACAGCACCACAATGACCTGGGCCACCCTGCCAACAACACGACTGGGGAATTGAGCGACGGAGCAGTCGCACCCGACGAGCCTGCTGGCGACACCACTCCAGCGACCCCAATCCTGGCACCACGGCGGTCACGCCGGATGGTCAGACCCCCTGACCGCTACAGTCCTTGACCTACCCCTTCCTTTCATTCTCTCCCTCATTTTTGTTTTTTTTTCCAGGGTCAGTTCTCCAAGAAGGGGTGAATGTGATAGTACAGATCCATCACCAATGTACATAGTGTATATAGTTACTGTATCTAGACTGTGCTTATAGCGATTGGCTGAGAGCTAAGCCACACCTATTGTCTGGGCCTTAAAGGGTTGTGTCCCTACCCAGGTGGGATCATTCCGGACTGGTCGGCCACCTGTGAAGAGCTCTTGTCTTTTGCTAATAAAAGCCTTGGTTTGGATCAACAAGTCTTTGATTCTTTAAACGAGCTCTACACTTCCCAACTATTGACGTTAGGCTAATAGATCTATAATTTCCTTTCTGCTGCCTCCCTCATGATTCTGTAATCTAGATTATTAGATTAGATTGATATGTTAAAATCTTCAATTAACTAGTTTATTGTGTAATTTATTGATCTTTGCCACCATTCAAACTTTTTATAATATTATATTTCCCTGGACCAAATGCCCTTTTTTGTACCATGCAATTATGTCTTTTGATACCTGTCTCTAATTGTACTGCTTATTCTAAATTTTATTTGACAACAAACTAATAATGCCCATGTTTCATTACACCCATAGGCAGGTACTCTTACAACACATTCATATACATGTTGGCTAAGAAACTTTAGTGAATATTACAACTTCCATGCACTGTGTAATAGAATTTAAAAAGTGTAAATCCCATGTCATAAATACACATAGTTGAATGACAAGAAATGTTCATTGTGCTATTATTTGCACAAAATTGTGCTGTGCAGATGAAGCTCGAGAGGAATGTGCATCACACATGTTTAAAGGAGGCAGCATGGGGATCACTTCAAGTTAGAGGAATACACAGCGTCAGTGATCAGCTATATTAGCAAGTGTACCAATGATGTCACAGTACCCAAGACCATCACTACTCTCCCCAATCAGAAGCCATGGATGACTCCAGAGGTGTTTATGCTGCAACTCTGTCTTCAGAGTGGGCGACAAGGCAGTCTAGGCCAATGCAAAAGCCAAGCTGTCCAAGGACATCAGGGAGGTAAAGAGAGCTTATGCCAGGAAGATTCAGAGTCACTTCTGGGACAGCGGCAACACACGATGCATGTGGGAGGGCATCCATGCCATCACCAACCACAAAACCACACCAGTTGCCTGTGCCGGGGATGCCTCCATCCCGAATGCTTTGAATGACTTCTATGCACACTTTGAGATGGAAAATGATGTGGTGGTGAGTAAGCCCACACCTCCCCCATGCGAACAGGCTCTACATCTCACGGCCGCTGAAGTGAGAAGTACGCGGCTCAAGGTCAACCCTCGTAAGGCTGCAGGACCAGATAACATCACTGGTAGAGTACTCAGAGGATGTGCTGACCAACTAGTTGCTGTCCTCACAGATATCTTCAATATCTCCCTGAGCAGCGCCTTTGCACCAATGTGCTTTAAGGTGACTACTATCATTCCTGTGCAGAAGAGGCCCTCAGTGTCCTGTCTCAACAACTACCGTCCTGTCACACTCATGTCCACTGTCATGAAATGCTTCAAGAGGCTAATCATGGAGCACATCAAGACTCAGCTACCCACCCCTCATTGGACCCCCTGCAGCTTGCATATCATCCCAACCAATCTACAGATGATGCTGTGGTGTGCTGTTAGCCAGAATCAGACACACACAAGATTAAGACTATACAACAGGCTTTAATCCACAAAGACTTCCACAAAGCCACTGTAGTTTTTGGTAAGCGGCGCTGGTGAGGGCGGCGGCTGGTCCAGGTGCTCGGGGCACACGCTGTGATCATCGCTGGTGGGGCCGGATGCTACACCATTGGGGTCAGGGAAGGTGGAAGTCGTAGCGGGGACAATGGTGCTGCCTGGCACGTGCACGTGGAGGGGTCCACGGGGGAGGTGGGGAGGTCATAGAGGGCCGCTGAGTTGCCGGCTGGTTTTGAGAGGCACACTTTAGCAAAATGGCCTTTCTTGTAACATCAGGAACAGTACTGGTTCCTAGCCGGGCAGCTTTGGCACGATCGTCGGTCTGACCCACACTAAGATCCACAGTACTTACAGGGGAGCCGGGCGCCCGCCGCAGTGATGTTCTCCTCCCCAGCTCGGTCTGGGGCTGCATCTGCAGTTTGAGGGGGCCATGAGGGAGCCTGGGGGAACCTGGAATCGAAAGCTTCGATGTGCAGGGCTACAGCTTCCAGGGTTTGGACCACTTCCACTGTCTTGGTCAGGGCGTAGATACTATCTTCCAGCAGCTTCTGCTGGATGGCCCTTGAGCATAGCCCTTGGACGAAGGCATCCCGGATCAGCCTCTTGACCTCCTCTGCGCCTATCCCAGGTTCAGCTGGACATGGTCGGGCCAACTCTCGCTAGTGTCCCAGGTAAGACTCAGCTGTCTCCCCGGGTTGCTGGGCTCAGGTATTGAGGAGGTACTTTGCACAGACCGCATTCATGGGGGCTTCTACAAGTTCTCGAGAGTGTCCAATGCGCTCTTGTACGTGGAGCAGCCTTTGGTTGCCTGGAAGGCGGGGGACCCAGCTTTGACCGGAGTAGGACCAGCCTCTTCCGATCTGAGTCCAGGATGCCACCTGCGTGCCGCCAGATCTCAAAGCATGTCTGGGCTTCCAGGTGGCGTGGGTTGACTTCGAGGCTCCCTGCACTCAGGAGTTTTTCCATGGCAGCCATGGGAAAAGGTCCTTTTGCGGATTAAATTGTGGTGCACTGTTAGCCAGAATCAGACACACACAAGGTAAAGACTGTACAACAGGCTTTAATCCACAAAGACTTCCACAGAGCCAGGCTAGCTGTAGCTGCAGTAACTCTGAGTGAGACTTCAGGAGGCCGACACAGGTTTATATCCTGGAGGGTGATTGACACCCGACCGGGTGGGGCTTGATCCATTCAGGTCGACTGATTGACAGCCGGCCAGGTATTGTCCTGCCCCCTTACACTCCTCCAGGTACAGAGGTTGCCCCCTGCAGTAGGACGGCAGTACACTCCTGCAGATACAGAGGTTGCCCCCTGCAGTAGGCCAGTGTACCACCACAGATGCCATTACCACCAGGCTCCTCTTAGATCTTGCCCACCTGGAAAATAAAGACGTATATTTGAATGCTGTTCATAGACTTCAACTCAGCATTCAACACAATCATACTGCAGCACCTGATTAGGGAGTTGAACCTGCTGAGCATAAACACCTTTCTTTGTAACTGGACCCTCAACTTCCTGACTGGAAGACCTCAGTTGATCCGGATCGAAAACAGCACGTCCAACATCACCACACTGAGCGTGAGGGCCCCCCAGGGCTGCATTCTAAGGCCACTGCTGTTTACTCTGCTGACCCATGACTGTACGGCGAGACTCAGTTCTCACCACACCATCAAGTTTGCTGATAACACAACTGTGGTAGAGCTCATCAGCAAGAACATTGAATCAGCTTACAGAGAGGAGATACAATCACTAACAGACTGGTGCAGAGACAACAACCTACACCTGAACATCAACAAAACAAAGGAGATGGCGGGTGACTTCAGGAGAGCCCAGGGGATTACTCTCTGCTGACCATCGACGGCTCCATTATCAAGGTAGTCAAGAGCACCAAGTTCCTTGGCATACACCTGGTGAAGAATCTTCTTGGACAATTGCCAAGAAGGCCCAACAATGCCTTTACTTCCTGCAGAGTCCAGCTTCCATCCTCCATCCTCACTACATTTTACAGGGTTGCTTTGAGAGCATTCTATGTAATTACATCATTGCCTGTTTAAGGAACTGCACCATCCCACAATGCAAGTCTCTGCAGTGGATAGTAAAGACTGCTGAGAGAATTATTGGGGTCTCTCTCCCTGCCAAGATAGACATTTATAACGGCCGTTGTTTGTGGAAACCAGTAAACATTGTGAAGTATTCCACACACCCCTCCCGCAATCTATTCTCCCTCCTTCCATAAGAGAAGAGGTACCAAGTGTTTGGACCCTCGTGAACAGATTGTGAAATAGTCTTTTCCCCCAAGCCAGGAGGCTTCTGAACTCTGGGGGTACACAGCTCTAGCACATATAATGTGAGATTCTTCGCAATGTATGTTGGTTCACTAATGTGAGATCCCATCCGTGCATGCGCAGCAATTACATCCATTGACGTGAGGAGCAGCATGTATTTTTAGCACGGGAGCAAAAAAGTGCTGAATCAGAGGGAATCGTATTTAGAGCGACCCCAAAAAAGCGCTAAAATAGTAGGCCTGCAGGAGCAGAGCCCTGAGGGAGATCACAGGAGAGTGATCCACATAAATGGAGTCAAACCCCCAAATGAGCCCTCCAGAGAAAGAGGTGAGCAGTAAAAATTTCCAGACTACCGATGGGAGGTTCCCGGGTCCCGAAGAGGGGATGCTCCATTGTAGCCCTCCAGAGGCGTAGGTGTACCAGAAAAAGTCAGGGACAACCAGAGGGAGGTTCTCGGGTACTGATGAGGGGCTGAGGTAGAGGCAGGATGGCAGGAGCCTGAGGAGGAAGGCCTCCAAGAAGAGCCCCCATAGCACTTCGTTAGCGCCAAAAACCCAACGGGCCTGCTGGGGTGCAGTGTCCCAGCTGAGGAGTAGCAAGATCGATCTACCTCCATTGGCATTGACGTAGGATCAGGCAGCAATGATCTATCTTAGTTGAAGGTGGGGCCCAATGCCAGCTGCACTGGCCTAGCTTCATTGAAGTTGGGGTTTGAAATCGATAGCAGCGATTCTGATCTACCTCCGCTGGAGGTGGGATCAGACAACAGAGGCCTACCTTCGCTGAAGGTGGGGCCCCAAGTCTGGTTGCACCAACCTGGCTACATGAGGTGAGCTGCATGAGACGATTGGACCTCAGTACATCGAGTGAAAGGGAGTACCTCACACAAGAGCAGGTAGGACCTGATTCAAACCTAACAGATTGCTAGAGAAGCTGCCCACTCGACAGGTGAGAATAACCACCAGAAAAAGCCCGAGGAAGGTCATGGTCTCTGTACGATGGGCACCCGCTTCAAGAGAGCAGAGGCCTCGACCAGTGATTAAATTGTAAGTTGTCTGGACATATTGGAGGAACTGGTGATGGCCATAGTGAGTAAGTTTCCTACACCATCAGACCAGGGGGAAGACATTTATGATTATGCATGGGAAGATGATGAAGGGCCGGTAATGGAGGATGAGCCACCCAAATCCCCATACACTGCTCAGGCCAGTCAGGATAAATACAATACACTGACTCTTGCCACAAAGTTTGCAGAAGTGAGGGGTATCAGCCAGCCACAAGATGATGATACTGTGGGGTCAATAACTTATATGGTATCGAATGCTTTTCAGGAGACGGTACTACAAGAATCCATCAAGAAGTATATCTGCCCTGTTAACTGCCATCTATTGGAGGAGCTTAAGGTAAACCCTGCAACATGGGAAAATTTGAAGGTTCCCACAAGGGAAAAAGACATGAAATTGCAGGGGTCACTGGTTAAAGGTATCACTGCATTCGCACAAATGCTCTCATATGATTTACAAGACACTCTAGGGCGGTTATCCCATGCAAACTATGAAATAAATGCCTTCAGGAAGAAGTTGATCAAGTTCGACCTATGTAAGCTATGCTCATTTGTGCAGACCATTTAACCCTGTAACAAAATGTCTATTTGGTGATAATCTCAGCAAACAGGTGAAAGATTTGAAGGCAGCGGCTGGCACAGTCAGAGATCCAAGAGCACAGGCAAGACAACCTGTTATGTTTTGTAAGGTAAAAACATCATGAGTTGGGACCGGAGAAGGAGACACCCAGTACTAAGGAGTAACAGGATGGAGATGTGACCTTGTACGCTCAAGATAAGTTTGGCAATAACAAGCTGATGAGCAGCAGACTAACAGAGAAGGGTAGCAACAGCTTATTCATTGGACAATGTAATGGTATGATAATTTACTAAGTGCGTGTCCTGAGGTATGAAAAAAAACCCCACTTGCTGATATCGGGAGAATGCGCCTTCTCCAACTAACACTGTTAGTTGCAAGTGTTACAATCTGGTACTAAAGAACCTTGATTTTGACAGTCTGGTGTCTGACTCACTCATTCTCGAACAAAGCAGACCTAACAATTTGGTGACCCCGACGTGATGGGTGAGTGGACACTAGACGACGGTTTCTGTTTTTCTTGACAATCATCTCAGCCGGCTGACAAAAAGGTCCAGAGAAGCCTGTTTTAACAAAATTCTCTCTCTTAAAATCTTTATGATTGTCAGTAAGAACTGGAGATTGGACAAATTAGACGATCATAATTGAAGGTTGTCACCTGCCAGGATTGTAACACGTAAGTGTTTACAGACAAAACTATAAAAGTCCTTAAGGTGTTTTAGTGACATTTGATAAGTGCTTCGCCGACAAACTACTAGAGTTTAAAAAGTCTTTATTGTGACGTTGCAAAGTCAAATAGAGTGAGAAGGTGGTCTAAGAACAATTGGGGACCTGAGTTTTCTGCCCTAAACCAGTCATTAAGAGGAGAAATCTCCCACGTGAAGGTTGGGCTTTGAAAGAAAACGAAGGTTCAGGCTTATTGGTCTCCATTGTATAAGACTCGCTTATAAATGTCCAGTAGGTATGATAATGTCTGTACACTTGAAAACTTAAGAATTTATTTCCCAAATTCGCCGTGGTGGAATACCACAGCGGACATTAGAGACCATGAGACGACAAAAAGAGTACTCAGAGATGCCTGCCTGGTAAACAAGGGCGATGACCAAAGACTGCAAAAGCTGTGTCCGGATCAGGTAGGAGATATCAATGAAAAAGTTGACAGAATCTTAAGAGACATGGTTTATTCGAAATATTTTTGACAAGTTAAATGAAGGTATTCCCAGCATCACCAAGGAGATAAAGTTACATAAATTCATAGATTGGTACAGGGAAACTGGACAAAAATATAGCCCATAAACTTGGTTTCCTAGTTGTAACCTAACTTTCAGACCTCTTTGGGAAAACAGAGAGTGGAAGACGAGCAATCAGAGTATACAGGACAGTCTGAGGTCCACCGGAGGACCAGACTTGGAGACTGTTTCACTAAAAAACTGTTGTCATCCGGCCTGCAAGGAGACATTTTTAAAGGCGATTTTTGTTAACATAGATCCTCTAAACGGACAAGAACCTAAATTAAGAGAGGCATTAGGAAGCGACCCCGCAGCAATGGCTGCACAGTTGCCTGCTAAGACCTTTGACCAAGTTATTAGGGAAATTAATCAGGAATTAGAGAAGCGAAATACCAGTAAAGAGGCATTGGAGAAACAAAGAATTCTCCGAAAATGTGTAGATCGCTGGAGGAAGATGAGGTGGTTACCCGGGAGCGCCGAGATGTTCCTGACAGGTGAGGGAAACAAAATTCTAAAGCGTAGGGTCTTAGATAAGCTGGAAGAAACAAAACACAGAAGGGAAAGGAAAAGTGCCTGTTTCTGGTTTCCAGCCACGAAGTATCCGGGTTTGCTCTCTCCCTCCCTCCTTTCTCCCTCCCTCCTTTCCCCCTCCCCCCTCTCTCTTCTCTCCCCCTCTCTCTCTTCTCCCCCCCCTCCTCTCTCACCCACTCCCCCTCCCAATCCCAATCTGTGGCGGTGCTGCCCTGAAATCCCCAGGTGGGGCAGGGCAGAGAAATACAATTTGGTTTTAATTTTGTGCCCACAATTCCAGCTCCGCATCAAATGGGATCCTCTTTTATCCTCTCTCCCTCCCTCTTTCCCGCACCCCCACCATTGTGGGATCAGAGCAGACATTGTGGGCTGACGTGTAGCTCACTCGAGGTGGGAGGGAAGGAAGGAGTGGTGGTTCCCAGTGGTGGGAGACCCAATCTGATCCAGACCAGTGATCACAGGATGAGAACCTTTTAAAGGTGTAACCATGAAACGGAAGTGTTAATCTGAAGACTTTTCTCCCAGTGGGGCCAGTGCAAGGCATTTTCTCTCTCTATCTCTCGTGCTCTGTGTATCTGCCTCTCTATCTCTTTCTCTCGCTATGCTCTCTCTCTCTCTCTCTCTCTCTCTCTCTCTCTCTCTCTCTCTCTCGCTCTCTCTCTCTCGCTCTCTCTCACAGTCTCTGGATGTATGTGATGTCATGTATGTACTCTGACAATAAATCTCTCCGACCTGATCTGGTTTTACGGAGACTTGTCAGGGCAGTCATGCTTCCCCGGGCTCTAAGCCTAATTAAGGTGGCAGGCCATTCCCTACAAAACACAAAGGAAGGGAAAGGAAACACGACGGCTGACAGAGCAGCCAAACAGGTTACTGGATATCAAGAACCTATACAGGGGATGATTCTGAGGTCCCATGGCAAAAAAGAGGAATTAGAGAGAAGAGAAAATAGTAGTAAGTTGAGTGACCAAAAAGAGAAGGAGGGAGAGGGACCCCCACCAAATATTGAACACCTGATAGAAATACAGGAAAAAGCTAGCCCAAGTGAGAAAGAGGAATGGATGAAACGCGGTGCTACACGACAGGAGATCATCTATGACAATCGGACAGTACATGTCTGGCGCTCCCCGATAGGTACGATAGTTTCCCCCCCGCCAATTACTTCCGCTATTATTTGAAGAAGCACATGGGCCGACTCACAATTGCGCCACCAAAACTTATAATACGCTTAAACAACATTGGTGGAATCCCCACTTACGCGAGCACATTGACAACTTTAGAGCTGAATGTACTATCTGCAATGGGCATAACCAAAGGATCACCTTACCCCACCCACTTTTACGATTTCCAGTACCGACAGCCCCATGGAAAGAGATCTATATTGACTATACAGATATGGATACTGACCTTAGGACAAAGGAAGGATACCGATATCTCTTAGTGGCAGTAGATAGGTTCTCACGGTGGGTGGAGGCTGTCCCAACGAAGAGGGAGGATGCGGATAGTGTAATAGGCTGGCTGACGCGAGAGTTGATACCCCGCTACGGGGTCCCCAGCAGAATATGCTCTGATAATGGGTCCCACTTTAAGAATGAGCTGATCTGACAGGTTGAAGAATACTTAGGGATTAAACACCGTTTCGGTAGTGTCTATAGGTCTGAGAGCCAGGAGCCAGTAGAAAGGGCAAACAAGACGATAAAAATCCAAATTAGGAAAGGTTTTGGGTGGGACCAGGTTGAATTGGGTCGAGGCATTGCCATTAGTACTGATGTCTATGCGACATGAGAAGGCCAAATATACCTTCCTGTCACCACACGAGATTCTAACGGGTCAACCCATGCCCGGTCCAAAGACTGATCCAGCCTGGGTAAAGAATTGGGAAGAAAGGGAAGTGGAACTGGACCATTATATGCAGATGCCGGGTAATATGGTTGCTTTAGTTTCACAACAGGTGGCGAATGCAAATAAGGAGAACCCGGACACTGAAGGAGTTCCAGTAAAGGAGGGAGACCTGTTGTATATCCGTAAACCAGGGAGGTACATTGGACTGAAATTAGATGGACTGGACCATACACTGTTACTGCCGTGACAGATAGGTCGGTAAGAATTGACAAACCAGGGGATAATAATTGGCATCATTTTGCCTTTTGCTCCAAGGCAAAACAAAAAGTAGCGAGTATTGGAAAATATGATGAGACTCATGTGGACAATGCCGAGGGCCCTATGGGCATTCCTGCTGATGGGTTGCCAAACAAGCCAACAGAGTAGTTCGGATCCATGCGGGGCCAAAGTTATTCTGAAGATAGATAAAGACAAGGATAGCACCTTCCAGTTCGATCTATGCTGCACTTCTATCTCTAATAACACAGGGCCAGATGGGTTACTCACTAAGGGGCTGACAAAACTTAAGGCATTGGCGAAGGAATTAAAAGCCCAATCTGGAGTCTCTAACCATGTTTTGTCCTGGTTACATGGAGTGTTTGGGAAATGGGGCACAATGTTGGGACAACTTTTCCTAGGATTGTTCATTTCTGTATCCATTTTTATCACTTGTGGCTGTTGTATTCCATGCATTCGAACGCTGGTCACGAGGACCATTGAGAGAGCCTTTGCCAACCGCGATGAGCTGCCTCCAAAATATCAAGCTCTACAAGCTATGGAGCGGGACTTTCTCACGTCACAGGAGGCGTCAAAAAATGCTGAGATCGATCTGGAGTCTGATGGAGAATGCGACAGGGAGGAGGGATTATAAAGTAACTAATTACAAATGCTTCGAAGGGATAGCCAGTTATTTGCTTGGGGGAAAACGGGGAGGAAACGTAAACGGGCAATGGGATTGGGGAAAAGGATGTGGGGTATATGCTAAAGAGGGTTGGGGGGAGCCCTTGCCTACCAGCCGAAAAACCCCGTGAACAGAACCCGTATAGAGCTTGGCAATAATAGGCGAACTAATGTAACGCGGTGGTAGCATAGTCAGGGCAAGATTGTCCTCTAAAGAGGACAAAGGAGGGATTGTAAGGTAAAAACATCATGAGTTGGGACCGGAGAAGGAGTCACCCAGTACTAAGGAGTAACAGGATGGAGGTGTGACCTTGTACGCTCAAGATAAGTTTGGCAATAACAAGCTGATGAGCAGCAGACTAACAGAGAAGGGTAGCAACAGCTTATTCATTGGACAATGTAATGGTATGATAATTTACTAAGTGCGTGTCCTGAGGTATTAAAAAAAACACCACTTGCTGATATCGGGAGAATGCGCCTTCTCCAACTAACACTGTTAGTTGCAAGTGTTACAATCCGGTAATAAAGAACCTTGATTTTGACAGTCTGGTGTCTGACTCACTCATTCTCAAACAAAGCAGACCTAGCAGTTTAACCCCTATTGCAGGTATGCGGGGGAATTTAAGTGGGTTATCTGAGGTGGTTTCCTGCTTCAAGTGGCAACAACCAGCAGGTCCTTTTTAGGGCAATGCCCTCCATGGAGACAGCAGCAGCAGAATTTTCCAACTCAAAGTGCTTCGCAGAGGTGGGCCCAGAATGCACCAGCCCGCAGACAAGGCGGGTCAAGGAAGTGAACACTACGCGAAAACAGTTGAGTGCAGTTGATAATTATAAGGCTTAACGATTGGCGGTCGATTACACTATTCTGTGATAGATGGTGTAATATTACCACTGATGCTTTTATCGGCAGACAGTGAAGGGGTATAAAATCGAATGTGATCCACAGAAAACCTCTCCGATCAGGAGGAAGGAACTATATACATATATACGCTATACAAGCTGAGATCATGCTGTTAGAAAAGAAAAACATTATTGAACATTTTAACCATGAAAAACATGAATTTGTATCAAACATCTTCACGCAACCCTTACAGTGATACTAAAACAAGGGAAAGATCCACTCTCACCAGCGTCATATAGACCAATATCTTTGCTAAACACAGATTATAAGATAATAGCTAAACTATTAGCGAACAGATTAGCAGAACAGGTACCGAAAATGGTAAATTTAGACCAAACTGGATTTATCAAAAAAAGACGCACAACAGACAATATTTGTAAATTTATTAACTTAATTCATGCAGTAGAAGGAAATAAAGCACCGGCAGTAGCAGTTGCTTTAGACGCAGAGAAGGCCTTCGACAGAGTAGAATGGAATTACTTGTTCAAAGTATTGCAAAAATTCAGTTTACCGGAGAAGTATATTAATTGGATTAAAGCATTATATAAGGGACCGTTAGCGAAAGTGACAGTAAATGGACATGTATCAAAGCAATTTAACTTAAGCAGGTCAACGCGGCAGGGATGCCCACTATCACCATTATTGTTTGCGCTTGCTATAGAACCACTAGCAGAATCGATAAGAAGAGATAATAATATAAAAGGAATAAAAATAAAAGACAGGGAATATAAAATCAGTCTGTTTGCGGATGATGTGATAGTGTACTTAACAGAACCAGAACTATCAATAAAAGAACTATATAAGAAATTGAAGGAATATGGAGAAGTGTCGGGATACAAGATAAACGTAAATAAAAGTGAAGCAATGCCTATGAATAACGCGGATTTCTCAAAATTTAAGGAGGAATCCCCATTCAGATGGCAAACGCAGGCAATAAGATACCTAGGTGTGCAAATAAACAAAAATCTAGGCCAATTATATAAACTCAATTACAATCCACTAATGAAAAAATTACAGGACGATTTAGAGCATTGGAAAGAGCTACCACTAACACTGATAGGAAGGATAAACTGTATTAAAATGAACATTTTTCCAAGGATACTATACTTATTTCAGGCATTGCCAATACAACTGACAGAAAAATTCTTCAAAGAGTTAAAGAAAATAATAAGGAGATTTTTATGGAGAGGGGGGAAACCGAGGATAGCACTAGACAAATTAACAGAATGGTATAAACAAGGAGGCTTACAATTGCCAAACTTCAAAAATTATTATAGAGCCGCACAATTAAGGTACCTATCAGATTTTTATCAAACAAGGGAAAAACCAGACTGGACGAGACTAGAATTAGATAAAATAGGGGAAAAGATACCTGAACACATATTATATAAATGGGACGAAAAATTGGTACAACATAGAACTTCTCCAGTATTACACCATCTCCTCAATATATGGAAGAAGATTCATGTAGAAAGAAATAAAATAAATTACCAAATACCAAAACTAATATTGACGCAAAATAAGCTACTCCCTTTTACAATAGACAACCTTGCCTTTAGAAAATGGGAAAAAAAAGGGATTAAAAGAATAGAAAATTGTTTTTCAGGAAGTAGATTCTTATCCTTTGAACAAATGAGAGATAAGTACAATATAACGGGAGATACAGCGCTGGCATATTACCAACTGAGATCCTACTTGAAAGATAAATTAGGAAGCAACTTGAGTTTACCAGAGGGAAGTAACCTTGAATATGTGATTACAGATACAATGTTAATCAAAAGATTTATAAAAAATATGTATATTAAACTGCAAGAAAAGGAAAATGAGGAAACAAATGGTAAAACTAAACAAAAATGGGAACAAGATTTAAATATAAAGATAAAAAAGGAAACATGGGAGAAGTTATGCTCTGGAACGATGAGAAATACAATAAATACGAGGCTGCGTATGATACAATATAATTGGTTACACAGACTATACATTACACCGCAAAAGTTAAATAAATGGGACCCAACAGTATCTGATAGATGTTTTCGATGTAAAAAAGAAAGGGGAACAACAATTCATGCAATCTGGACATGTGAGAGAGTAGAAAAATTTTGGGATGATCTCAATCAGATATTAAATAAAATAACAGAAAACAATATACCAAAGAATCCAGAGATCTTTCTCCTAAGTAACATAAAAAATAAAGAATTTGGAATTGACTTGGAGGATGCACAAAAAAGATTTGTTAAGATAGCCCTAGCTGTAGCAAAAAAATGTATTATGTCAACCTGGAAATTGGAAAATAATTTGAAAATACAACAATGGTATATAGAAATGAATAAATGTATTCCATTAGAAAAAATAACATATAGTTTAAGAAATAATATTGAAATATTCGAACAAGTATGGGAGCCTTACATTAAATACAATAGCGAAAACCTACCGGGAACAAACATTACCTAAGTTGATGGAAGGAGAAGAGAAGAAAAGAATGGACTCAGTAGAATTTCTGGTGTATTTTTGTTGAATGACAACATTGTCTAACTGAATTAATGCAACCTAGATTGTATAACTAAAATGGATGAGAGGGGGGGGGGATGGGGGGGTGGCTTGGGAGGAGGGAGGGGGGAGGGAGAAAAAGTCACTGTAAATGTGTGGAAAAGAAAAAGTGTATATCATGGCTATTGTGATTTATGGTGTGAAAAATAAAAAATTTAAAAAAAAAAAACCAAAATCTAAATGGTAAATAAATTCTCTTTAATGTGGAACCGTATTTATCTTTTAAAAAAAAAAAAAAAAAAACATTTTCACGCAACCCAAAAGAAGTGGCAACACTAGAGTGATACTGGATTTATCAGATCTTTACGATTATGTCTTGTTCAGGCATTTTAAAATGGATAACATATATTCTGTGATGCCGATATCACGTAAGGGCTATTACATGGCCTCGATAGATTTGCAAGATGCATACTATTCGGTTGCGATTTGCCCACAGTACAGGAAATTCTTGAAATTTTCCTGGAAGGCAGAGCTATGGCAGTATAAGACTTTGCTGAATAGGCTGAGCTTGGCGCCCAGGGCATTTACCAAGTTACTAAAGCCAGTGTTTGCAAGGCTCAGGAAAGAGGGGCACATGGAAATGGGTTACCTAGATGATACCCTTATCGTGGGCAGATTGTTTGAGGAAACAAAAAGGGCAGTGTGATAGTACAGACCTATCACCAATGTATATAGTTACAGTATCTAGAGTGTAATGACTGTGCTTACAGCGATTGGCTGAGAGCTTAGCCACGCCTACTGTCTGGTCCTTAAAGGGTTGTGTCCATAGCCAGGTTGGATCATTTCGGACTGGTCAGCCACCTGTGAAGAGCTCCTGTCCTTTGCTAATAAAAGCCTTGGTTAGAATCAACAAGTCTTTGGTTCTTTCGACAAGCTCTACAGGTAGTAGCAGCCACCTCGAGATTATTAAGCCATATGGGGTTTCTTATATACCACAAGAAATCAATGCTAGTGCCTACTAGCCTACTAAGAGGTTAAAATTCCTCGGCTTCATTATTGATACAGAAGACATGAGATTTACCCCACCAGAGGATAAAGTGGCAGAGATTAGGAAAGAAACATAGAAACATAGAAGATAGGAGCAGGAGTAGGTCATTCGACCCTTCGAGCCTGCTCCGCCATTCAACGAGATCATGGCTGATCTTAAAGTTCAGTACCCCATCCCCGCCTTCTCTTCGTAACCTTATACTGAAGAAATATATCTAATTACCTCTTAAATATATTTAATGAACCTGCCTCTACTGCCCTCTGTGGCAATGAATTCCACAGATTCACCACCCTCTGGGTAAAGAAATTCCTCCTCATCTTGGTCCTAAATGGTTTGCCTATTATCCTCAAACCATAGCCCCGGGTTCTGGATTTTCCCATCATTGGAAACATCCCATCTGCATCCATTCTGTCCAGTCCTGCCAGAATTTTATGTCTCTATGAGATCCCTTCTCAATCTTCTAAACTCCAGGGAGTACAATCCCAATTTGCGCAATCTTTCCTCATAAGTCATTCCTGCCATTCCAGGTATCAGCCTGGTGAATTGCCTCTGCACTCCCTCCATTGCAAGAACATCCTTCCTTAGATAAGGTGACCAAAACTGCACACAATACTCCAGGTGTGGTCTCACCAAGGCCCTGTACAGCTGCAGTAAGGTATCCTTGTTCCTATACTCAAACCCTCTTGATATGAAGGCCAACATACCATTTGCCTTTTTAACCGCCTTCTGTACTTGCATGCTCGCCTTCAGAAACTGATGTACAAGTACCCCTAGTTCTCTCTGCACTTCCCCATCTCTTAATCTACTGCCATTCAAATAGTAATCTGCCCTCCGGTTTGTATTACCAAAGTGGATAACCTCACATTTATCCACATTGTAGTGCATTTGCCATGTATCTGCCCAGTCCCTCAATTTATCCAAATCACACTGGAGCTTCCTGACCCCTTCTTCCGTGCACACAACCCCTCCTAGCTTAGTGTCATCTGCAAATTTGGAGATATTACATCCAATCCCCTCATCCAGATCATTAATGTAAATTGTGAACAGCTGGGGTCCCAGTACAGATCCCTGTGGTACCCCACTGGTCACCGCCTGCCACTCAGAAAACGAGCCATTTATCCCAACTCTCTGTCTTCTACCTGCCAGCCAGTTCTCAATCCACATCAATACTTTTCCCCCAATCCCATAGCCTGCAGAGGGATCATGGCAGAGTATTGTCCCTCCATAAAAAAGGTGGCCAGGTTGATTGAGAAACTGGTAGCAGCTTTCCCAGCAGTACAACATGGGCCGCATCATTATAGGTTCCTGGAAAGGGCCAAAATCTCATCTCATAAGGGAGCTAAAGGACATTTTGACAGTCACATGAGGCTAACAGTGAGGCCATTTCCAATCTGGCATGGTGGATCAACTATATTTCGCAGACTTACAAGAGGATCGAGCTTAGAAAGATGGATCTGAAGATCAGGTCAGATGCAAGTAGGGAAGATTGGGGAGCCACAAATCTCTGCTGTAGGCAAATGGATGAACAGAAACTCAGGGAGGCCTCAAAATCAGGCATCAATTATTTGGAAATGATAGCGGGGTTTTTGCCTTTCTGTGAGGGAAGCTGACATTCATGTACTGCTGAGGTTGGATAACACTTCAGCAGTAACCTAGCTCAATAATATGGGAGGTCTCAAATCTCATTCCTGTAACAAGTTAGCCATTGAGACTTGGCACTGGTGCATTCAAAGAAACATTTGGGTTACTGCCACCTACCTGCCGGGTCGGATTAACACACAGGCGGACCTGATGTCCAGAAAATTCAATGATAGCTCTGAATGGACTCTGGGTAAGAAATATTTTAAACTACTAGCAGGCACCTTTGGCATGCTGGAGATAGATTTGTTTGCATCCAGACTTAATGCCTAGGTTCCAAGGTTTATGTCCTGGCTGCTGGATCCCCAAGCAGAGGCCATTGATGCCTTTACCCTAGACTGGTAAAAATATAACTTTTATATGTTCCCCTCATTTACCTTGGTGGCGAAGTGCCTGAATAAGATTCAGGAAGATGGTGCCTTGGGATTGCTGGTGCCAAATTGGCCTTCCCAATGTTGGTTTCCCGTATTCTTTAGGCTTATGGTAGGGAGTCCATTGGTATTCATGAAAAGCAAAGGTCTGCTAATCCAACTGGTGTCAAAGGTATCTCATCCATTGTCTCACTTAAGTCTGTTAGGTTGCAGTATCAGAGAGCGAGGACCTACATAAATGCTCTGCAACCTAGAATTCTGGACATCCTGTGGGCATCTTGGAGAAAGTCTACACAAAAACAGTATGCCTCCTATGTGGGGAAATGGAAAAAGTACTGTGGCCAAATCGGACTGAATGAACAGTCAGCCTCTAGCAGAGGCATACTGAGTTTTCTAACTGAAATGCTTTATGTGCTGGGAGCCAGCTACAGTGCGGTGAATACAACAAAGAGTGCATTGGTTGCTTTCTTGATGCTCCAAGACTCTGAACATGAGATGATGAACCACCCCCTGATCAAAAGAATTTTGAAAGGAGTGTTTCACTTGCATCCTCTGGTATCCCGATATAAGGAAATTTGGGACGTAAAGATTGTTTTGGACTATTCACCAACTTCCAGTTTGGACTTAAATAGCCTGTCCCATAAGCTGATAATGCTAGTGGCCTTGACATTGACCCAGAGGGTACAAACTTTGTCTTGCATTCATATGGACTATATCCATTGGGAGGAGGACTGTGTAAGCATTCAAGTTACAGACATTTTTTTTGAAACACAACAGGCAAGGCAGAATTGGGACAAAATTTTCATTGTATGCATATGGAGAAGAGGAAAGATTATGTGTATTGGATTATTTAAAAATATATATTGTATTTACAAAACGTATTAGACTAAGTGACAAATACCTCTTTATATGTTATAAAAAACCGCATCAGTGGGCAATCTCCCAGACATTGGCCAGATGGCTGCGGGAGGTCATAAGTGTGGTTAGAGTGGATATTTCTCAGTTTGGGTCACATTCAACTAGAGCGGCGGCAACCTCAGCAGCCAATAGGGCCAAGGTCCTTATATGGGATATCCTCCACCAGGCAGGATCGAGTAATGAGAAAACTTTTAATAGGTTCTACAATAAACCTTTAAATTCAGAGGGGCAGAGTTTCACATCTTCCATCCCACATGCAGCAGAAGGGGAACCCATTGAACTCATTATGGTCTGTCAGATCACCTGAAGGGGATAAGCCACTGAGCTACAAATTCTCACATTGGCAAACCATGTACATTGCAAAGAATAATGGAATATTAAATGAGCACTTACCTGTGTAAAGTTTAATGATTATTATTCGAGCAATGGGAGTTGGTGAGTCAATGTGCCCACCTCTCCCTCCCCCTTTTTTCTTGTTTACGGATAAAGATGTTTGGTTGTAATAAATATGTTCAGTCACAGGTTTGTGTTATGGTTGGTTCGTCAAGTTTAACTCATTTAATTCAGTGGCTTCTCCCCTCTGGACTGTAAAGGAATGGCTGTGCATGCACGGATGGGATCTCATATTGACTCATCAACTCCCATTGCTCGAATAATAATTATCAAACTTCGCACAGGTAAGTGCTCATTTAATGTTCCATTTATAATTGATATGTTATTTATAAAAATGTTTCTGATGTAATTTATCCATGTAAATAACCATCTCCAAAGACCAGAGAAATACTATCTCATTTTCACTGTACATTTTCAATGTTTATGGTATGAACGACATAAAAAAATGACTAATATGCATGTTTAACATACATAGATTCAAAGAATCATACAGCACAAACATAATTCATGTCAACCATGAAATATCTATATTAAACCACTTATCATCCTTTCATCTGTAGCCTTCTGTGCATCAATTTAAGTGCCTGTTACGATACTTAAATGTTGTGAATATATTGGCTCCACCACTTACTCAGGCAGTGTTACAACATCTCCCAAGGTGGATAAGTTCTTCCTCAAATCTCCAAACCTTCTATCCCTTATCCTAAGTCTATTCCTGCCAGTTTAAGATACCTATGGTTTGAGGAAATTGTTTCCTATTATCTACCCTATCTGTGTATCTTAAACTTTGTACAACTCTATCAGACATCTCTGCTCCAAATATAACATAACCTTGTCTATCCAGACTAACTTAGGCACTTCATCTGAGGCAAAATCTCTTCTGGATCCTCTCCAGTGCAAAGACATCCTTCCTGTAGTGAGTTGACCAGAACAGTACAAAATGTTCTAACCAATGTTGTGTATGTAATTGGCCCCTAATTTCTCTCCTAAATATTCACTCACTCCCTAAAATTTACCTTTAGCATGTGACATCAATAAGATTCATGCCATCAGTTCATCCACCCTCCTTAACAGCACTTCACAAGTCTGTGACTTTTACCACCTAAAAGGGTAAAGTCAGCAGGTAAATGGCAACGCACTTCCTCAGACGTTCTCTTTGAAGTACACAGCATCCCGACTTGGAAATATGCTTTGGTTCATTCATCATTACTGACTCAAAACCCAGGATTCCCCAATTAACAGCAATGTAAGATTTTCCCAAGAAGGATTAAGAACAGGTTAAATAATTTTCAATCAACATTGAAACTAAATAAATTGACTAAATGATGATGGTTGATGATCTATAGCTCAGATACTTACAAAAATCTTGAAGCAAAGCACAGCAATTTAGTGAAATCCAGGCAAGGCCAAAGTTGTAATGGTCTTATTAGTCTTAATGAGAGTGCTGCTTTCAAGATATTTTTAGTAGATCTCTGTTCAATTACTACTGAATTGACATCCTTGGAACTATGAATGAAAGCACTAAGAAGCAACAGGAAGCTGAGTGATAGAACCTTGGCAATCAGAGAGTCCGGTTCTTTTAGAGTGCCACTAGGACATGAAATGGTTGACTGAGATAGGTAGGGGGAGGGAGGGTGTTGTTGGGGTAGATTTGATGGCAGCAGATTCAGTGCCACAGGATCAAGGCCAACCTTTATGAGGTTTGCAAAAGTGCGGAAATTGTTTCTAAACAATTAAATAAATAAAATTTAACGATGAAGGTCAAATTCTTCAATTGTACAAGTAAAAGAACAGCATTGAAATTTTACTGGAAGAAGTGTCAAAACTGCAAAATGTACAGAAAGTTTTTTTTACAAAAAATACTGCTTTATTAACTGAAAAATGGAGAGCCACTTCCTTATCAAACAGTCTATAATTTTCTTTCCCCTGGAACAATTATTTGTGATGAGGATAGATACATTATTTGTATAGCAATTTTAAGATATCAAGAAGTAAATTTACCCATGAAAAAAATAATTAAATTTTCTACCCATTCATGTGCCACAGGTAGAATTTTTTTCAAACTTGATACATAATCCTGAATTGTCATATGTACTGAAAATAATAAGGTAGTGTAATGTAATTGATATTCCATTCATGTTTTCTTTTGTATTTATCAAGAATAAAATTATAAGGTTAATGCAAGAGGGTGTGGATTTAAGGTGAGAGGAAATTGTTTCCTATTATCTACCCTATCTGTGTATCTTAAACTTTGTACAACTCTATCAGACATCTCTGCTCCAAAGACAACATAACCTTGTCTATCCAGACTAACTTAGGCACTTCATCCAAGGCAAATTCCTGGTGAATCTCTTCTGGATCCTCTCCTTCCTGTAGTGAGTTGGCCAGAACAGTACAAAATGTTCTAACCAATGTTGTGTATGTAATTGGCCCCTAATTTCTCTCCTAAATATTCACTCACTCCCTAAAATTTACCTTTAGCATGTGACATCAATAAGATTCATGCCATCAGTTCATCCACCCTCCTTAACAGCACTTCACAAGTCTGTGACGTTTACCACCTAAAAGTGTAAAGTCAAGAACCGGACTCTCTGATTGCCAAGGTTCTATCACTCAGCTTCCTGTTGCTTCTTAGTGCTTTCATTCATAGTTCCAAGGATGTCAATTCAGTAGTAATTGAACAGAGATCTACTAAAAATATCTTGAAAGCAGCACTCTCATTAAGACTAATAAGACCATTACAACTTTGGCCTTGCCTGGATTTCACTAAATTGCTGTGCTTTGCTTCATCATTTTTGTAAGTATCTGAGCTATAGATCATCAACCATCATCATTTAGTCAATTTATTTAGTTTCAATGTTGATTGAAAATTATTTAACCTGTTCTTAATCCTTTTTGGAAAATCTTACATTGCTGTTAATTGGGGAATCCTGGGTTTTGAGTCAGTAATGATGAATAAACCAAAACATATTTCCAAGTCGGGATGCTGTGTACTTTGAAGAGAACTTCTGAGGAAGTGCGGTGCCATTACCTGCAAGAGGAAAGAGAGGATCTGTCGGGTAAGTTCTTTTACTCATAGCGTGTTTGATATCTGGAATGAGCTGTCAGAAGAGGTGATAGAATCACATACAATTCCTTTAAAAAAGTATTTAAATAGACACATAAATAGGCAATCCATATAAAGTTTCAGTCCTAACACAGGAAAATGGAATTTACATAGATGGCTATGGTAGTCTGAGAGGCTTGTTGCTTCACTCTAGGACATTATCAATTATCAGTGATCTTGAATAGCCATATCTTTAGCAGATGGTTCCACACGTTTTGTTCCACAGTTCATTTCCCCAGTGTTAACATAGAACAAAGGACACTACAGCAAAGTACAGAGCCTTCGGCCCTCAATGTTGTGCCAACCCATATATTCCTTAAAAAAAGGACTAAACCCATCCCACCCTGTAACCCTCTATTTTTCTTTTATCCATGTGCTTGTCTAAAAGTCTTTTAAATGCCCCCAATGTTTCAGCTTCCACCACCATCCCTGGCAAGGCATTCCAGGCACCGACAACTCTCCGTGTAAAAAACTTAGCCCTAATGTCTCTCCTAAACTTCCCTCCCTTAACTTTGTATATGCATCCTCTGGTGTTTGCTATTCCTGCCCTGGGAAACATGTGCTGGTTGTCCACCCTATCTATGCCATTCATAATCTTGTAGACCTCTATCAAGTCTCCACTCAACCTTCTATGCATCTCTGCTAACCTTGCCTCATAAGACTTGTTTTCCAATCCAGACATCATCCTGGTAAATCTCCTTTGCACCTCTCCATAGCTTCCACATCCTTGCTATAATGAGGTGTCCAGAACTGAATACAATACTGGTCTTACCAGAGATTTGTAGAGTTGAAACATGGCCTCCCTTCTCCTGAATTCAATCCCCCTATTAATGAGCCCAGCATCCCACAGGCCTTCATAACTATTCTATCAATCTGTGTGGTGACCTTGAGGGATGTATGGATTTGCATCCGAAGGTTCCTCTGTCCATCCACACTCTTAAGTAACCAACCATTATCCCTGTACTCAGCCTTCTGGTTAGTCCTTCCTAAATGCACTTATCTGGATTGAACTCCCAAATCTGCTTCCTGTCTATATCCTCTTGTAACTTTCGACAACCTACAATTCCATCCACAACTCCTGCATGCCATCAGCAAACTTACTCACCCATCCTTCTGCCTCATCCTCCAGGTTATTTATAAAAATCACAAAGAACAGGGGTCCCAGAGCAGATCCTTGCAGCACTCCGTTAGTCACCGACCTCAAGGCAGAATACTTTCCTTTCACTACTACACTCTGCTTTCTTCCTACAAGTCAATTCTTTATCCACACAGCCAAGGTTCCATTATCCCATGCCATATGACTTTCTGGATGAGTCTTTCATGAGGGAATCTTGTCAAATGCCTTACTAAAATCCACAAAGACCGCATCTACCACCCTATCCTCATCAATTCTTTTTGTTACCTCCTCAAAAAAAAACTCAATTAGGCACAACCTTCCCTTCACAAAGATTGCCCTTGAGTAGACTGTACTTCTCCAAATGCTCATAAACCCTATTCTTAAGAATCCTCTCCAATAGTTTGCACACCACTGATGTCAGACTCATTGATCTATAATTCCCAGGATTCTCCCTATTACCTTTTTAAAACAAGGGGACTACATTAGCCATTCTCCAAACACCCATGCAGTCAAAGAGGATTCAAAGATCATAGCTACTGCCCCAACTATCTCTTCTCTCACTTTCCACAGTAACCTGGGGTATATCGCTTTGGCCCCAGGAATTTATCAATCTTGATGATTTTAAGAAGATCCAACATTTCCTTCTTCTTTAATCTCCACATTGTCCAGCACACAGGCCTGTTCCATTTCAACATCGCCCTGATCAAGGTCCTTTTCTCTTGTGAATACTAAAGCAAAGTATTCATTTAGGACCTCCCCAACCTTTTCTGCCTCCAGGCACATGTTGCCTCCTTTATCCTTTAGTGGCCCCACCTTCATTCTCAACAACCTTCTGTTCTTCACATACGCATAGAATACCTTGGGGTTCTCCTTAATCTTGTATATTAAGACACACATGTCAAACTCTGGCCCGCGGGCCAAGATATTATATTTGGCCCGCAAGATCATATTAAATATATATTAGATTTGGCCCGCTGGCCGCCGCGCCAGTATAGCGCATGCATACTAAAGGTGAAAATGAAGACGCCGGAGGTGTGGAGGGATCTCAGAGTTCCGAATCCCGGGGATCGGAGCGCCGCACTCAGCCCGCCCGGCTCCCGGACACACAGACGCGGCTGGAGTTGGGGACCATCCTCACTGGGTCTGCGCTTCAGCGGCGATGCCGGACTGAATATCTTGTTGGCGATGCCTTCCCCCTCGCTCCGTGCGCGGCGGACCCTGCCTCCCGCTCCTTTTGTTGGAGACGAGCCCGGCGCCGTGAGATCGCAATTTAATCCCTCTCCAACCATGGGAGGGGGGTGGGAGCAACGCGCTCTTCTCAGCCAATTCCTCCACCGCCCCGGACGCCGGCGTTTCAACGGGGGGTTCGGGTTCCTTTGTCAGGCGACCGACCTGTTGGTCCAAGACAAGGGGAGAGTGTACAAACTCCACACAGACAGCACCTGAACTCGGGTGAACGTGGAGCTGCGACCCCACATTCCACATCAGGACTGTGTGTAAGATTGGGAGCAGTGAGACGGAAGCTTATTTTGTTCCTGTGATTTAAGCCTTTCTTGGGGTGGGGGGGGGTGGTCCTTCTCTGACCACTTGCCTAACAATTAACCTAATCAGATGTGGAGTTACCACAATACAACAGTTCTCAACCTTTTTCTTTCCACTCGCGTCCCTGTGCCATTGGTGCTCCGTGATTAGTAAGGGATTGCTTAAGGTGGTCTGTGGGTGGAAAGAAAAAGTTTGAAGACCACTGCTTTAATCATCCCTCATTGACTCGTCATGTGCACGGTTTCAGACGCTAAAGGAAATGGGCCAATGACAATGACAATGAAAGAGTTTATCCAAAACTATTATTAAACATTTATTTTAATAAGAAAAAGTTTAACATTACATATGTTGAAAGAAGAGAAAACATGCAGATGTTGTTGAAAATTTTCAATAAATATTTAGTTCGGCCCTCGACTTAGTCCAAGTTTTTAATTTTGGCCCTCCGTGAATTTGAGTTTGACACCCTGTGTTAAGGCCTTCTCATGCCCATTTCAAGCTCTCCTACATCCTCCCTTAAGCTCCTTCTTGGCTACCATATATTTACATTAACGATGTAAAAAGATCCCAAAAGCCTTTAACAGAGGGGACTGATGATAGGAAAAGGGAACCGTGCTTGATGAAACAGGTCAGGCAGCTAATCAAGAGGAAGAAGGAAGCATATGTGAGATATAGGAAGCAGGAAACAGGAAGGGCTCATGAGAAATATATTTGATACTTGAGTCCTGCTTGAATTATGGACCCTGCTCACACATTGGGACTCAAATTGGCCAGTTCTGTACATCCAGAACTGTGTAACGCAGGCAGGTATGGAGGAAAGACATTGGTCAGCAGGCCAGATGGAGGAAAATCTTTCCCAATTTTTCTCTCAAATTAGATTTTGCAAAGTTTATCCAATCTCTGTCACATAAATACTAAAGTAAATGTAAAACAGCTGAAAATACTCAGCAGCTCAATCAGTCTTGGTGGAGAAGAAATAAAGTTAATGTTTCAGGACAATGAGCTGACAGATTTATTTTTATTTCAGGTTTACTACATTTGCAGAGTTTAGATTTTAAAATATATTCTGTATGGACTGCGGTATTGAACCATTCATATCAAATAGTGGTGGGGTATAATAATTTACTTTGGCATTGTCAGATCATAAGTTGATATGCATTTCAAATATTCTCATTCTTGATCATTTTTTGCATTGTGCATATTGTTTTTTGCAAAGAGTTTATTTTATTTCCATTCAGAGAAATTTCCAATAATGATGGAACTTGGCATGAAAGCCTCAATATTAGATTAAATACTATGGATTCACTATCTAGGATCAGACATATAAAATGAAATTTTCAGCTCTTTGTATAATTTGGCATTGACACGAGACATCCAGGAGAAGTACAGTGAAGGGAACTTTATAAGAGTATCAGAAGCAGCAATGAATCTCCGAATCTCCTATGGTGATGTGAAGAGCAGGTAGTCCTTTCTCAAGACATCAGTACATCTGCTGCTACTTTACCTCTACAACCAATACATATCTTGGTATTAACAAACTCACTGTCTGGTTATGTTTGTGTGAAATGCTCTGTAATGTATTTTGTATTTAAGACATTGTATAAATGAAATTTCTTCATGTTTCTCTACTTTCTTTTATTTCACCAATTTCCATTTTCTGGGATTTGTTAACAAAAGAACTGTGATCATTATACACATTAAAAGAAATAAAAGCCAATAAATCTAATTATTTTCCTTGAGCATAAACATATCACACAATGGTGAAACAGTTGGATACTCAAAGTATTTTTTTTAATAAGTGACATTTCTAGAAATAAAAAGCAATAAAGCCAATTTTCGGTGATGAGGTATTTTGAAGAAGCAAATACCTGCTGTTTTCAATTTTGGATCTCTGCCAGGTCTAGTTTTATGTGCAGCATTCAAGCAAGTAAACATGTAGATTTGGTATTATTTCATGTTTCAAACCTTCAGCAATATTGTAGCCTAAATTCATATTATTTTTTTTCCATCCTGTCAGTCTGATGTTTTCAAAATTCTTCCAATTGGATCTACTGGATTGACTCCTGGAGTTCCCTCCCCAACAACACTTCTGGGATACCTACACCAGAAGAATTTTTAAAAAAATCAGTGGCAAGACCAGCATTTATTATTCATCCCCAATTCCCTCTGTGGTGTTGGTGAACCACCTTGAACATTCTGCAATATTTCTGCTGAAGGTGCTCCCATATGATGTGAGACCGGGAATTCCTAGAATTTGACCCAGGAATGAAGGACTGCTGACACGTTTCAAGTTCAAGTTTATTGTCACTTGTATCAAGATGCAGTGATAAAGTTTGCATTGTGTAGTCCAGGTGGGTGGCAGTCTTCCTGAAACAGGTGAGAACTTATTGCAGGGAGAGATTAAATACATATCTGTGAGTACATCTGTCTATTAATAAGTGCAAGGTGTCAGGACATGTTCATGAATTTCATATGGGCCATCTGCTTTCTATGGATTCAATCTCTGAAAGGCCAACCTAACTTGAGCAACAGTGGCCATGAGTGCATGAGTATATAAAGTGGTTGAGGTGGATCTCAGTGCCTCACTGGCTCCCTGTTTGAAGTAGCCATAGAATGCATCAAACTTATTAGGGAAAGTAGCAAGCTATACAGCCCACTTTCTAGATACTCCATGATAGTATACTTATCTTGCTATATTCGCTGGGCATTGATGATGTCAACAAACTCAAGCCTGGTGTGGTATTCTCTCTTGCTTTTTCTGGTGGCCTTGTGAAGATGGTACTTTCTTGTAATGGGCTGGTTCTCCTGATTTGAATACTTTTAACCAGGCCACTAAATTTCTTGTTCTATTTTTAACTTTTGTGCTTTATAGTAGGCAAATTCCATCCCATGTCCAATTGATCCTGTGCATTAGGTTTTACACATCATCTAGCCACCAAAGCTTTTGAAAGTAATTCTGATGCTTTCCATTGAACGTTAGGATTACTTTTGCAACAAGGAATGGAGCAAGTTTCAAATTTCTGGATATCATCATCAATTTGCTGATGTATTTGGTGTCTCTGGAGATCAGTCCACCCTGAGAGGACATGGTGTTGAGAAGATGTCACTGGGAAATCATAGTGAGATACCCTGTCAGGCCTTGAAAGTGGTAAGACATGCAGGGTCTGTATGTTAATTGGTCACATGGGTGTAATTGGGCTGCACAGGCTTGTGGGCCAGAAGGGCCTTTTCACATGCTGTATCTAAAAATTACTAGAATCTTTCTATAATCTCCTTTTATGCCAACTTTACCATCCCCCACAATCTTCATACTTCTCCATTGTTGAATCCTACTTAAGGACTTCAGATAAGGCTGAGCTCTCACTCAGTATAGCCAGATTGCTAAACATATGCAGGTGTTGATAAAAGATGCAACCTGCTGTGGCAATATTACTAAATCTTCTGAAACAGTTTATGACTAGAACTTTATTTTAAAATCCCAAATGAAGCATTCTACAGGTACTAGGTGCCTGTTATTCTTGGTCTAAACATGAGCCAAGAGAGGAGGCATTAATCCTTGTTCCTAAGATGGAGCCTCTTTTCAGTATGCAAAATTAAATATTGCAGGAACCTTGCATAAGGATAAAAGGAATTTTATGGGAACAAAATTAGAAATCTCATTTCATGTTGTAGGTCAGTTGGATGTGCAATTCACATGAATCATCAAACTCACTTAGGGAATCCAAGGTGCTATGGGTTTTTTAATGCCCATATCTTTCTGTGGCCTATAATTTCTAGAAATTACATTTCTTGAGTGGAGAGATTTCATTTGGTGAGCCATAGGGGCAAAATATGATAGAGAAAAGATGCCACTGTATGGAATGATTCAGAGGTTAAGAAGTTCAGAATGACAATGACCATCACACTCTTTCTTTTACAATTACTTTTATTGAGTTTTATCAGAAAAACAAACAAAAAAGCTGTAAACCAATTGCAATGGAATCTTTGCGGGTTTACAAATAATGACTAATGCAGTGGCAATACTACTTAATTCTGAATCCAATTATAATGATACATACAATTTTGTAAGAGATAAGTAAAAAATATATTAAAACCCACAGCAATCAAGGTTAAAATTCATATTGTATCTAGTGTTAAATCTGAACAAGTGGCCTCAGGGGATCCAAACAAGCACAGCCACCAACATTCATCTTCTCACCAAATTAGTCAAATTATGGAAGTGAGCTAGAAACGGGTCACAAGTCTTATCAAATGAAATCTTTATTTTCATGATATTTTGCCTAATTTTCTCCAGATTAAAAAATAACATAATATCTAACAACCATTGAATATGTGTAGGTGGGAACATCTTTCCATTTTAACAGAATTGCTCTTCTTGCTAATAAAGTGGTGAATGCTACAACCTGTCTTTGATTAGAAGATAAAATAATATTTACATATTTAGGAAAGCTAAATAGTGCAATTACTGGACATGGATCTAAATTGATTCTAAAAATGGTTGAAAAAGTTCTAAATATGTCTGTCCAATATTTTTTTGCAAATTAGAGCAAGTCCAAAGCATATGTAACAAAGAGGCATCAAATATTTTACATTTGTCACAAAGTGAACTAATATCAGAATAAATCTGAGCAAATTTGACTTTGGAGAAATGTACACGATGTAGCATTTTGAAATGAATAAGACTATGCCTTGCGCATAATGATGAATCATAAATCAGGCCCAAAATTGAAGTCCATTCTTCTTCTGAGAAAGAGATATTCACATTGCCATTCTTCTTTAATTCCATTTAAATAAATTGCTTTCATATTCAATAGTTTAGAACTAAAGGCCAATTTTATATTGAAGGAGAGAAGTCCAATAAACTGTTGGCTCACCAATTGAAAGCCATGTCAACTAATAAGCAAATTAATAAAATATACCTCTCTGATGGTACTACTACTACCGATCAATCCAAAATAAACAATATTTTAAAACATTCCTATACTAATTTATATTCCTCTGAATTTATTAACAAGCACTATTTCATGAATGAAGTTTTAGACATTTAAATGTACCGATAATTTCTCAGGAAAATAAAGAACATCTAGAAGCTCCAATTTCACAAGAAGAATTGCTTAAAGCAGTATTTTCATTACAATCAAGTAAAGCTCTGGGGCCGGATGGTTATCCAGTTGAGTTTTACAAAACATTTTCTAAACAACTAATCCCACATTTAAACTTGGTATTAAACAACTCTTTCCGAGAAGGAAAATTACCTCATTCTTTTAATTATGATGTTAGAATAAGGCAAAGACTCAGAGGATTGTGCATCTTAAAGACCAATCTCTTTACTAAATGTGGATGTTAAGATTTTATCTAAAGTTTTAGCATATTGATTGGAGAATGTCTTACCAGGAATAATAAACTTGGATCAAACAGGTTTTATTAAAAATAGACATTCTTATTTTAATATTCATAGGTTATATGGATACACCTTCTACTCATAACAATGAATGTATTTTATCCTTAGGCACTGTATTTTATCCTTCGACAGAGTAGAATGGGAAAATTTATTTGCCACCCTAGTAAAATTTAATTTTGGCCCAGATCTTATATATTGGAAAAACTTTTATTTACATCTCCAATGGCCTCAATTTGTACCTATTCCCAGTAATTCAACCTATTTAAACTACATTGAAGCACAAGACAAGGCTATCCTCTGAGCCCATTGCTTTTTGACTTAGTGCTGGAACCCCTTGGTATTGCTCTGTGGGCAAATCCTGATTTTGCTGGTTTGTTTCGAGGAACTACTGAACATAGGTTATCTCTTTATGCAGATGACCATTTATTGTTCATCTCCAATCCCAAGTTATCCGTACCGAATATATTATCATTACTTTTTCATTTTAGCAGATTTTCTGATTATAAGATCAATCTTCATAAGACTGAATTACTACCACTAAAGGATGCTCTAGAACTTTATTCTAAATATCCATCCAAAATAGTGAATGAACAATTTAAATACTTAGGCATTATCATAACTAAGAATTTTAAAAATCTTTTTAAAGACCATCACTCTCTTGCCAGAGCTATATGCAATTGCCTTAAAATCTTTTGAATTTCTGAAAAAAAATGTTTCACAGAAAATTAGAAACAGGAGTGGGTCACAATTAATACTCCTGAAAGACAGGATCTGCAGGCAAGAGACCCTGTTACCCTCATCTCTCTGGATCACCTCCTAACATATCCACCCTTCTCCCATAGCTCCAACTCCTGGGGGATCCTTCAGCATGACCACCTCTACTTCAGGCAAAGTAGAGAAATGACTGTAAACTCACCCAGTTAATGGGTAGTGCTTGAATAATCCTTTTACAAGCACACTGCTGTGAACAAGGAACTGTGAAAAACTGTTTCTCTGTGGGTGGCCAACAATGTTTCTTAATAAGACAATATGCTAAATTTCAGCAAGTGTTGTTCAAAATAAGTGTTGTTCAAGGAATGACATCATACAGACATACTCTAATATGGTAAAACCATATGGTGTGTGCAGCAGACAGAATTTCAGCATACAGAATTTTACTTGGGCGGTTTGCATAGAGGTCTGGATGTGTCAGCACATAATCATAACGCCCCAAATGCAATACTGAATGCTGTGCAATGAACTACATCAACCTTAGTAATGTGTAAAATCATTAAGACTAATATATGACATGAACAAACAAGTTTTGTTCTTCAATAGAATTTCTAGAAGGTAACTAATTGGTATAGTTGGCCAGCCCTGTAACTGATGATGCCCATTTTAATTCCCTGCACTCATTCTTTTATTTTCATCTTCTTCAATATGTATCCAGTTTTATTTGGAGAGAGGAGATTTGCTGCATGATATAAGGTTAAAAGAGAATTCCTTTGAATTGTCTTCCAGTTTTTAAAATTTGCCAGCCCTTGGACAAACATCAAACCTTATAACTATACAGTACAGAACTAGGTTTTTTGGCCTTTGTATCTGCAGCAAACAAAATATAAGATTTTAATTGTACAATTTAGCTTTTTCTGAAGTAGTTTGTCAGATTTTAGTGAAGCATGAACTTATATGAATGTGACTTGAAACAGAGTAGGGTGCACAAATTACAAGGTTCCAACACCAATAATAATAGTTCAGCTTCAAGGTAATGCTTAGAAATCAAGGTAAAATAACGATTGACTGCTTTTTTAAAAAAATTCAGAAAATCCTTGAAATGCTAGCCTTCTCTTGGATGCCTTTTCCCCTGGAAAAATTCCTTTATAGTTAGTTAAATGCTGTCATTGGCTGTGTACAAAAGCAATGCTGCTACAAATGGTTCTCCATAATTAGAAATATTTTTAATTCAAATTGTGGCTCACAGTAAAGCTTATAACCTATAATCCCCTCCATCTGTTCATATATTTTGCATCTAGACTAATTTGCAAACTCAAGTTACAATATTTTTTAATACCATGTGTGATATAACAGTATGTTATAGATGTCTTGAAAATTATGAGCTGCATGGTAGGAGAAGCGGTTAGCACAACACTGATATAGCACCAAGGACCCTGGTTCAAATCCAGCTCTGTCTCTGTAATCTCCTCATGTCTGCATTGCTTTCCTCCATATGCTAATGAGATCTCCCACCCTTCAAAACATACTAGGGTTGTAGAATAATTGGAATATGTGGGCGGCATGGAAGGGGCAGAAGGGCCTGTTACCATGCTATATGTTTAATTTTAAATTTTATAAAACTTTTTGAAAACTAATGTGAAGGCACTTCACTAGAAATTGTACTACAGCTGCCTCTCACAAAGCAATATTTTGATAGACAATTGAAGCTGCAGTATAATTTCCAAGGTTCCCCAAACAAGGAAGAACTTGGTTTGAGTCCTGGAGTTGGGCAGAGAGAGGATCAAACAATGGTTGTTGCTGAAGAGGTAGTAGAAGGTCTGGTTAATTGGAAAAATCAGTCACAGGGTAAAAAAAGTAGGGGCAGTAGAAGAGATAATGAAGAGTTAGACCAGATCAGGTGGAGAAGTGATTATGGGCCTGATAGGGGTCAGGGAGCCTTATGGTCAAAGTTGGGGCTTGGATGACGGGGGTTGGTTGGACTGCTAGTTATGTGGAAAAACCAATGAAGATCAGGTGGGGATCGAATATGGATGCAATTACCAACATGAACCAGCAATCGAATGGAATGATAACTGGGGAGTCAAAGACACAAAAACAGGCAGAGACAGTTGAGGGTTGTAGTGGGTCTCTGTTGGAAATGCTATTGGGGATGGTGGGAGTTAGGCTGGTCAGTGAAGTGATCGAAAGTCCTGAGGAAATTGGAGGTGGTGAGGAGGTAAAGAGGGAAATGCATTGGAATCAAGTGGAAGCAGACATTTGGAAAGCCACACAACCAAAGCCACACAAGCCAATATGGGAGATTATCAATTTATTGTAGATTGGCCATTAAGTTTGGGATTGTTTAAACTAGTGCTCAAACATAGTGCTCCAGTTTGATTTGATGGTGTGCTATTTTTGGGCCTTGAACAGTTTATTGTAAGTGACACAACTATTTGATCATGGAATATAACAATAGCCTCACTTTGTATGTGGGGGACTGGCATATTATTTCAGGATGTATTGCTTTAATATAGGACTAAAGAATGTCACTTCTGGTTCCATTTCCACTAAGACGCTTGTGCGATGGCAGGGCATGGCCATCTTGTGGCTGTACTTCAGAGATATCACGTCTGGTTTCTCTTCCGGTCCACAACACATGCGAGCCATGGCGACAGCCATCTTCAAGATCTAAGGGCAGCCACCTTCTACTCTGAACAAATCCAGCAAAGAGCTGACTTTAGCCTCCATGCAATTCAATCAGGACAGACTCCATCAGCTAGCCAGGTTAATGATGAGCATGGAGATGAATGGGGAATGGGTGAGTTGTTTGTTTGATAGGAGGAGGACGGAGATTTTTACTATGCCAAGCCTTGACCAAAAGCTCTCCCTCACCAAATATCCCATTGATTGCTACATCTCCTTGGCAGAAAAGTCTCACGCCATTCGCATTAAAAGTTACTGTTTGGTCCAGGGAGTAAAATATAAAATTTTAAATTATTAATGATGTCCCATCTCTGTGCACCAATAATACTGCGTCTGGATTTTCAGTGTCAGATGATGCGCATGGTGATGCAATTTGGCGGGCCCCTCCCTTCACTAACAGTGCAAAGCGAACAATTTAAAGAAGTCCTGCCCACAGGTATGTCCCAGACATTTGGGCTATCGACTCTGCGCATTTCACCTCCCCACTGCTTGAAAATCTCACAGAGAATTGCAGACCCGTAGCTACTAAAAGCCGGAAGTACAGCTTAGGGGACAGGGCATTCATCAAAGCTGAAGTGCAGTGGCTGAACAAGTAATAGAGCTGAGCAATTTCCCTTGGAGGGCATAGGTGGTGGTGGTGAAGAATGGGGAAAGGCACAGGATGGTGATAGATTACAACCAGACTATCAATCGGTTCACCTTGTTAGATGCCCACCCCCTGCCCTGCATAGCTGACATGGTGAATGAGAGCACCTGCTACCCGGTCTTCTCCACCATTGACGAAGTCAGCATATCATCAGATCCCTATCTGCCTGGAGGACCACCTATACATGGCCTTTGAGGCCAATGGCCACCTCTACCAGTTCCTCTGGGTGCCATTCAGCCTAACCAATAGCATATCCATGTTTCAGAGCGAGATGGACCACATGGTAGATGACCACAAATTCAAGGCCACTTTTCTCTATTTGGATAATGTCACGATCTGCGGTCAAAACCAGAAGGAGCATGAAGCCAACGTCAATGGATTCCTCGCCACTGCTAAAGCCCTGAATTTGACATATAATCAGGAAAAGTATGTTTTCTGCCCTACTAAATTGGCGATATTAGGGTATGTGGTGGAGGAGGGCATCATTGCCCCGGACCTTGAAGGGACACGCCCACTACTAGAATTCCAGGTGCCGCAGACCCTTAAGGCATTAAAGCGTTGTTTGGAATTTTTCTCATACTATGCACAGTGGGTACCCAATTACACAGACAAAGCCCGACCACTAGTAAAGACAGTCACCTTCCCTCTCTCTGCAGAGGTCCAAAGAGCATTTGAGAGCATCAAATTAGAGATTGCCAAGGCAACAATGCAGGACGTTGATGAATCTATTCCTTTCCAGGTGGAAAGTGATGCCTTGGATGTAGCACTGGCTGCCATGCTAAACCAAGCAGGCAGGCCAGTGGCATTTTTTTCCCAGATGCTGAAAGGTCCAGAACTCTGAAATGTGTCCATAGAAAAGGAAGACCAGTCCATAGTGGAAGCTGTGTAGACAGTAGGGAGCCCTTGAAGTCCATTCTTAGACATTTGATTGGTTGGGTGGCCAGGTCATTGGAGACACTATCTAGCCGGTAGTCCCTTCACCCTGCAAATGGACCAACGAGCCATCACATTTATGTTTAACAATAAACAGTGGGGGAAGATCAAAAATGATAAGATCTTGAGGTGACGCATTGAATTGTCCACCTACAACTACCAGATCTCGTACTGGCCTAGGAAGCCACCCGATCCCCTGTCCCAGGAAACATGCACCAGTGTGCAAATGGACAGTTTTCAGGCCCTTTATGACAGCTTCTTCCACCCCAGGGCCACCAGGATGTACCATCTAGTGAAGGCCCGCAACCTCCCCTATATAGTTGAGGAGATCAGGGAGCTGACTTGGAACTGCTTGGTCTCCGTGGAGTGCACGCCGGACTTCTACCAGCCAGACAGGGCTCAACTGATTAAGGCCACCCAACCAGTCAAATGTCAAGGGCTCCCTACTGTCCACAAATTGCAATGTCTACTTCCTGACGTAGTGGACGAGTACTCACAATACCCTTTCGCCATCCCCTGTCTGGACATGACCATGCCTAAGGTCATCAAAGACCTACAGAACCTTTTCACCTTGTTTGGATTCACAGTGACATTCATGAGTGAAGAGTTGCGGCATAGCCACCAGTAGGACCACCACCTATAACACCTATGGGAATGGCCAGGTGGAATGGGAGAATGGAGGACAGTCCTCTTGGCTCTCCACAAAAAAGCTGTCCATCTCCCGAAAGCCCTGCATGCAACCCGTTCCTTATTATGCACAGCAACCAACACAACTCCCCACAAAATTTTTTTATCATTCCCTAGGAGGTTGGCATCGAGGACCATGTTGCCGGTCTGGCTGTCAGCCTTGGGGCCAGTATTGCTGCATAGGCACATCCAAGCCCACAAGACAGACCTGCTGTTTGATGAGGTGCACTTGATACATGCAAATCCATTTTGTACGTTCATCAGATTCCCAGATGGGCGGCAGGGCACAGTCTCCTTAAGGGATCTGGCCCAGGCAGAGAAGCAGCCCTAGCACCTGGTGGGAGTGGGGGGTGGGGGGGAGAAATACAGACGATGAACCACCACCACCTCCACCTATATTTTTCCCTGTCCCAGCACCACAACAGCAACCACCAGCATCAGTGACACCACAACCTGCGAACGCTTTAGAGGCACTATTGGTAACATCCACAGCACCACCAGATGCTCCAAGGTTGGGCACTTAACAGGCGGATGGATTTCTGGCAGGCCAACCAGCCTTATTGTTCTCCACCAGGAGCAGAAAGCCACCTGTTCATGGACTTTGGTGTGATTCTCAGAACAATTGTAAATAAAGGTAAAACCCACATTCACCCCACAGGACTTTCATTTAAAAGAAGGGATGAATCTGGTGGTATGAGGTATTTCATCATGGTAATAACTGTATGTACTGACCTAGACCACCCCTCTGACCCCTCCCAGGAGATTCCCTAATACAGGTCCTGACCCAAGCACTTCCTGCCTTGTGGAGTCACTTGATTGCCCATCTTAAGAAAGCAGCCTCTATCCTCAAAGATCCCCACCACCCAGGCCATGCACTCTTCAATTTGCTATCATTTGGAAACAGGGACGGGAGTCTAAAGAGAAGCCCTCAATGGCACAAGGATAGCTTCTTCCCCGCTGCCATCAGATTCCTGAATAGTCAATAATTTATGAACCAAAGACACTATCTTACTCACATCCACTCTTATTATTATTTTATTTCTTACCGTGATGTAGTAAGATGGTTATAATATGAATATTTACTCTATGATGCTACTGCAAACATCGAATTTCATGACTTGTTCTTGACAATAAATTTTAATTCTGATTCTAATTCCTCATCTGAAATATTCAAAAACATGATTTTTTAATTATATAAAACACCACCTAATCTAAAAAAAGAAAAGAAAAAGATTGAGCAGCCTATCCTGAGAATTTATTAATAAAAATTAATCATATGGTCTTCATCAACAAAGAGACAATAAATAAAATATAGTCTCGAAGAAAAATAATTACCGTATACTAATCAAATCATGCAGAAATAATTGAGAAAAGGTCACCAAGTTTCTTCAAATTTAACAGAAGTATCAAGAATACAACTCCTAACTTAAACATGACATAATTTGAGAGAACCATTGTGGTAGGTGGATTAGAATCTTTCCATTTAAATAAAATAACTCTTCTAGTCAACTATGTCGAAAAGGGTATAACTTGACGCGTGGAAGTGGTTTTACTAAGGATGCAAATTGTTCATAGATCCTAAAATATTTTGTAAAAATCAGTGTGAAAACTATCACAGCTGACAAGATTTGATACTGCAAAAGAGTAATTTACTTTGCTTTCTGATAAACATGGTTGCCTAAATTTGTAATAGTTGAAAAATGTTAGGATGGTCCTGAAATCAAAATTGTTTGTGTTTGTTTCTAAACTTTTAATGAGAAGCACAACCCTTTATGCTATTGGCATTTGAACATTTAACCTGTAAACTCGGACGGTTTTAATTGAGCTGGATCATGGTAATAATTTGGATATAAAAAGTTGATCATTACAAGAACATTTATAGAGGTGTTTTTTTTCCAAAGTTTACATTTATTGTCAGAGTACATACATGACAATACATACAAACATGAGATCCTTTTTCCTGTGGTCGAGGCAGAATTTCTAATTACTTGAAACTGTAAATTGTACTCAAGAAGAAAGAAATGTATACAAAAGCAAGATACACAAACAAACTAACTGTCCAAATATAGAAAACAAATATTCAGTCATAAAAATATGCAAAATGAGAGTCATTAAATGAGTTGCTGAAGGATTATATTGTTTAGGAGTCGGTTGGTGGAGGGGTAGCAGCAGGGTTGGCACCAAGGGGGGACATTACCCCCGAATCCCTTATCCCCATAACAATTCAGGTGAATCTTTGTCTTTCTAAGGCATCCAGACTGTATGCCCCCCCACCCCAATACCATCCCAGCCATCGCTGGCTGTCAGGCCCACCCCGACCCCTTCCCATGTCACTAGCGTCTAGCCTGAAGCACACTTGTGACTACCCACTCCTGGCCGTGTCACTAGCATGCGTCAAGCATCAGTAGCATCTAGTGATGCTTGATGCAATAAAAGGAGTGTGCTCATCTCCTACGTCAGCGATGAATGGTGTTAACGACAGGTAGGTCCTGGCATCCAATAGTGCCCCCCCATCCCATCAGCAGGTTGGTCCCGGCTAGCACCCCCCCACCTTACTGAACAAGTCCCCCTCTAACACACTAATGCCCCCCCCCCCACATTCATTCTGGAGCTGACCCTGCTATTCCTGAGCCTGGAAGTAATCTTGTTGCATGTCCTGGTGATGTGGATCCTTGATGATTGCTGTTGCTCTCTGAAGGCAGTGTTCTGTGCCAATTTTCTTGATAGTGAGGAGGGCTTTGCTTTTGATGAACTGGGCTGTGACCACGACATTTTGCAGGGCTTTCCGCTCAGAGGGATTGGTGCCCTCATACCAGGCAGTAATGCAGCCAGTCAGCACACTTTCCACTGCACATCTGTAGAAGTTTGCCAAGGTTTTCAATTACATACTGAACCTCCTCATTCTCCTGGGGAAGTAGAGGTGTTTCATGATGGCATTAATATGATGAGTCCAGGAAAGTTCTTCCGAGATAACGATAGTGAGTTTATTGTTAATATAGCATTTAGCCAAGTTTTCAATCTCCCTCCTGTATGCTGACTCATTGCCGCTTTTTATATAGCCTACTACAGTAATACCATCAGGAAATTTATATATGGTGTTGTTGTCCTGGAGATGTGGAGAACAATGCATTAATTGCATATAATTACACTGCAGAGACATGAGGACAGTAGAGTCTCTGAGCTGAGAATTGGAGGTATTTCTGAAATGTATTAAGCATTAAAAAGGGTAGCATAACTCAGAAACATCCTGAAAAACTACAAACGCATAGTGGGAGGAGATCACAAAACAAGTCAATGCAGTCATCAAATTCCAGGGTGCTTGAGTGTAAGTAAAGAATTAATGTGTCAAAATCTGGAGAAAGCCAAATTGAATTGTGTTCCTTCCTTTGCAGACATTAAATTATATGCGCAGGAAGTTCAATTGGAAAATAGCATTAATTCACAAGCATTTTCCTTTTGTACATATTTCTTCTCATGCTTAATACACATGCAACACATTCTTTTTGCAGGACTTGCTGGAAGCTGAATTATCTAACAAAACTTATTACTGGAGATTAGGGATTTTATAGTGAGGTCAGCAGTCCTAAATGAACTGGATATACCTTCCCCCAAAAATTCTCTTGGCTCCTCCATGAAAAAAAGATCATCAATGTGGTGGGCAGCTGGTGTTATTTAAACTAATGGATGGTTTATAGGCACAATTTAATCTATATCTTTTCTTTGTGTGACACGTGACCACTGAAACCTATTTCAAACAGAAGCATCTTTTTATTCCAAAATATTATCTATCTGCTAAATTAACTCATGGAAAATATATAAATCTAAAATTATAAAGACATTTTCTTTGGTTTAGCATTTTCTATGAAAGATATATAGACATATGATTTCATTTCAGTAATCATCTGTCAATGTTTTTAGTATCCTAAGAGTAATTTTTTTTGTAGGTTAAGACATTGATGCTAAAACATCTATTGCTTCAAATAAATGTAAAATACTGAATCATCCAAGAGATGGATACCTTACCCTAGATGGAAATGGATAGAGATTGTTGCCATGGCTCCTCGCCACAGAAAATTATCACATGACAACTATTGTCTGTCTAAATACAATACTCTGTGTGATAGAGTCCTTGACAGAAAAGCATCTTTTTGTGATTCTGATGTATTCTACTGTGAAAATATGTTTATAAAGCAAGACATAATGTATAAAGTGCAATGTAGGAAATTGTGCAGACTGTTACATGATGTAAATTTTAGATTGGAGTGTTTTTTTCATAGGGTATATAGTGTTTTCTGTTACTGTTTCATTTGAAATGTAGCTACAATTTTAAACTAAAGCCTTGAATACAAACTATGCTGGATCAATATTTTAAATCAAAAGGCTGTTCATTGGGGAATACTGAAATTGCAAAAGAATGATCAAAATGAAGATGAAGCAGCCACAGAAACAAACAGAAGTTAGGAGCCATCCCAGATGGATGAGTTTATATGGAATTGGTGACCCTCAACCATACTCTGCTTTAGATCAGAAAAAAATGAGTTGGTAAAATAGTGGCAAAGAGGAAGGTTTTGTTAGTTAGTGCAACTGATATGATAATTTTAATCTTGGCAATAATATTCTTCATTTGTAAATATGGAATTGATTTTCTCTGGACAACAGGTTCACTTTTATTGACACATGTACTGAAGTGTGGTGAGAAAGTTTGTTTTGCAAGCAGTCCAGCAAGTCATATCATATTCATAGTGTAGCAAGTAAACACTGTACAGAAAGCAGAGTTGCAGAGAGAAATGAGTTGGCATGGAGCAAAGTCACATAGTTTTACTCTCGTGATGTTCATTCAGGGATCTTTTAATGGCAAGAAACAAACTGTCTTCAATTTGTTAGTGCATAATCTTATACTCGTAAATCTTCTTTCCATTGGCAGGAGTGTGAAGAGAGTGAGGCCAGGGTGGGATGAGTCTTTTAGTATGCTAGCTGTCCTTACAAGGCAGTGGGAAGTTTAATAAAAGTCAATGGAGGTGCTTGCTGAATGATCTGCATTTTGTTTTTGTAGTGTTGGGTGGAGCAGTTCTCTTACCATGCAGTGATACACCCTGATTGGATATTTCTGAGAAACTAAAGGCTTTGGTGCTCTTTCCTGGTCATCAGGTCAATGAGGATTGACTAAGAACAGGTCACCAGAGATGAGCTGTCTCACTCCACCTCAGTGGCATTGTTGCGAACAGTGGAGTGAACTTCATCCCTCATTTGGACCAGATCCTTAGTCTAGCTGACATTGAGGGAGAGATTATTGTTTAGACACCAAGCCACTAGTCCTTCTATCCATTTTCCATATTCTAACTCATTGTTGTTTTAGATCTTGCTTACGACAGTTGTGTTGTCTGCAAAGATATAGGTGGAGTTGGAGTTATGTTTAGCAACATAGTCATGGGGGATTAGGCACACAAGGAGTACAATAGGGGACTAGGTACACAACTCTGTAGGGCTCTGGTGTTGAGGGTGATCGTAGAGCAGGTGCTGTCACCAAGCCTCATTAATTGTGGCCCACAGGACAGGAACTTGTGGTTCCAACTGCAGAGGGGAAGTGCTGAAGCCAAGGTCATGGAGTTTGGGGATGAGCTTATCTGGCATTCTTGTGTTGGAATGAATAGTCATCTGACATAATTGCTCTTGTCATTCAGATTCTCCAGGGCTGAGTTAAGGACCAGGGTGATGGCGTGTGCCAATGACCTGTTGTGCTGGTAAACGAATTGGAGTTGGTTGAGGCTGGCTGGAAAATCTCCATTAGATTTATTGTTGCAGTCTCTTCCATCATTGTCATCTTTTGTACACTTATTCATATGTTTTGTGTTTGCATTTGCAGGTCTTGCTTTTGCTACTAATGTTTCCCTGTATCATGCATTAATTCTAACATTGGAAATCAATAAAACATTCTTTTGTGTTTTTAGAAGTGACACACCCACCATGCATGTACAAATGTTTTATTTTGCATAATTTAAATTGAATTTGCTTCTCTGTTAACCCATAATGAATTTATTGAGACAGAATTTTTGCCATTGCTATATAATAATCTCACCTGACTTTCAGATTCTGATCCTGATTTTGTAATTTTCTATAACCTCTGAAAGATCTGGATTAAAGTAATTCCCTTATCTCTTACAAAGTCAATGAACCATCATTTTTCTTATGTGATGTCAGGTTGGCTACCAGAATTGGAGGTAAGGTGCTGACGTGGATAGGAAATTGGTTAAGAAATAGGAAACAAAGGGTTGGGGTAAGCGGGTCTTTTTCAGGATGGCAGGATGTGACGAGTGGAGTGCCGCAGGGATCGGTATTGGGTCCTCAGTTGTTTGTAATTTATGTAAATGATTTGGATGAGGGGATTATTAATAACTTGAGCAAATTTGCAGATGACACGAAACTCGGTGGTGGTGTGGGGTGTGAGGAGGATGTCAGGAAAATGCAGAGGGACTTGGACAGGTTGGGGGAGTGGGCTGCTGAATGGAAGATGACGTTCAATGTAAGCAAATGTGAGGTTATCCATTTTGGGGGCAATAATAGGAAAGCTGAGTATTATTTAAATGGAGACAAGCTAGGGAGTGGGGAGGAGCAAATGGATCTGGGAGTACTTGTTCACCGGTCACTGAAGACTAGCATGCAGGTTCAGAAAGCTGTGAAGAAGGCAAATGGCATGTTGGCTTTCATAAAGAGGGGATTGGAGTATAGGAACAGAGACGCCCTTCTGCAGTTGTACAGGGCCTTGGTGAGACCCCACTTGGAGTATTGCGTCCAGTTCTGATCTCCAATTTTGAGGAAAGACATACTAGCTATAGAGTGTGTGCAGCGCAGATTTACAAGGTTAGTTCCAGGGATGGCGGGGTTTACATATGCTGAAAGGCTAGAAAAACTGGACTTGTATCCAATGGAGTTTAGAAGGATGAGGGGGGACATGATTGAGGTATACAAAATTATCTGGGGGATAGACAGGGTGAAGTCGGATTACTTGTTCCCAATGATGGGGGAGACGAGGACTAGAGGGCATAGTTTAAGAATACAGGGTAGGTCCTTTAGGACGGAGATGAGAAAACATTTTTTTACCCAGAGAAGTGTGAATCTGTGGAATGCTCTGCCACAGAGGGTGGTAGAGGCAGATTCGCTGATTATGTTCAAAAGAGAGTTAGATAAGACTCTAGTGGGCAAAGGAGTTAAGGGTTATGGGGATAAGGCTGGAAAGGGGTACTGATGGTAGTGATCAGCCATGATCTGTAAAATGGTGGTGCTGGCTCAACGGGCCGAAGGGCCTACTCCAGCTCCTATTGTCTATTGTCTATTGTCTATAGAACGTTGGAGTATTGATTAAGTTGTATTTTGATTTGAACAGGTCCCCTTCATTTTAACTACAAATTTAAATATAACCTTATCTACTCTACATCAGGATTAAAAGGCTGAGATGGCTTATCCCAAAAGATCCAGATTGGAAATGAGCTTCCACCTTGAAAATGCTCAGTTGTGAGGCTTAAACTAATGTTCTGTATGAACTACCCTTTATTTCTTCTGAGCTTGAGTCTGGACTTCAATCCTTGTGATTCAGGTCTGCACACTGAAATTACTGTGACCTATACTGCCACATAATATGTATGTTGTTGCTTGATCCATCTAATAACTGCAGCTTTGGGCAGCTTCAGTTTTCTTTCTGCTTTATTCTCATTCCAGTATAATGTATAACCCTTGGGGGGGGGGTTTCCCAGTTCTGATGAAGGATCTCAGACCTGAAAATTAGCTGTTTCTTTTTCTACAGAAACTTTCTCACCTGGTGAATTTTTCCAGTATTTTCTGTTTTTCAATTTCCAGAATGTGCAGTTTTTTCCTTCATTTCACTTTCCAGGACAAGTGCAGCTTCAACTACAGTCAAGAAGCTCAGTTGTGTAAATGGAATAATGAATTATTGAAAAAAAATAGAAGTACCAATATTAAAGCATTTGCTTAAGGTATGGAATGGAATTTATATGGAAAGTAATTAAAAATGATCAAACACCAAAGATGTTAAAACAAAATCCTCTTACTCCTTTTCCTTTGAATATTTTTAAAAAATATTTGGTATAGTAAAGATATACAGAGAATGAACTGTTGTTTTTTAGGTTCCTTTTTTTAAGACTTTTGAACAAATGAAAGAGAAATATGAAATACCAAATAATACAATTTTTTCATATTATCAACTTAAAATATATTTAAAAGGGAAATTAGATATGTTACGAGCCCAAAGGACCCCAAAACCCAGCAGCAATAAATATTCACCAAGTCAAATGGTTACTTAAACAAAAGTTGCTTTTAATTATCTTTAAACATTAAAATAGGATCAGACTCTAACTTATCACTATTAACTTAACTTAACCTAACTTAACCCCCTCCTAATTCTAAGCCTACATGTATGTAATGTGTGTGTAAGATTAGAAAAGTTATTTGGTTCATAGTCCAATCTCACTTCTCATTCCTCCAAGTTCACTGGTTGCAGGCAATTCTTATACTGTGCACAGAATTTGACATTTATAAAGTTCACCAGGCTGGAAATGTGAATGGTTACTGCTCAGGAAGGTTCTTGACGGTTTTCAGAGAGAGATTTGTTGTTCCTTTTTAATCAGCCACTTCAGTGTCTTGCTGACAAAACCTGCCCCTTCAGTACTATTCAGATGATAATCTCTTTCTTTCAGGTCACCACAGAGTTCTTTTTTGTTTTCTTATTCCAAGTAAAACATTAGACAGCCAGTCCTCTCCTCTTGCATGAACCACAAGGGCTTTGACCAGGCTATCTTCCAAATGGGCTTGCCAGCTTGTCTTGTTCCAGTCCCAGCTGGTTCTGCTGGCTGTAACATTGTACAAGTGATCTCTCTCTCTCTCGCTCTCTCTCTCTCTCTCTCTCTCTCTCTCTCTCTCTCTATCTATCTCTAAGAGAAAGCCTGTTTGACTCTCTCTGCTTGGAAAACCACATGACCCTCTTATAATAGCAAGCTCACTTACAGACAGCTTCGGTGCCAACATACTCTCATCTGTTGCCTTTTGCAAACAACAATCCATTAGTGAAGTCTCTTGAGCACTCTTCAATAGCTCTGGAGCTGATACATCTACCATGGGACAGAGCTCCAGTATTTTAAATAAGATATGTTTTAAAGTGTTTGTATGTGACCTACTCTAACAAACCTTTCCCAATTTATCTCCCCAAAACATATATATATATATATATATATATATATACTCTGTCACAAGTGTGAGTTTAAGACTGCAGGAGCAGAGCCAATTTGAATACTTAATTACAGATACTTTTTTGGAGAAATTTATTACAAATATGTATATAAAATTACAAGATACTATGAAAAAAAGAATTATATAAATCAAAACAAAGATGGGGAAAAAAGGTCTAAATATAGAAATTCAAGAAGTTTGGTCAAGATTGTGCCAAGAGAGTGTAACAAATACAATTAATGTTAGATATCAAATGGTACAGTATAATTTTCTGCATCAATTGTATTATATATAAATTAAAAGGATTAAACTCAAATTATTCCGATAAATGTTTTAGATATAATGAGGAAATAGGAACATTTGTACATTCTGTTTGGTCCTGTGTTAAAGTGGAAAATTTTTGGGAAGATTTGAATATATTATTAAGACAAATTATGAAGATAAATATACAAAATGATGTGAGAATATTTTTACTTAGTAATATATATGAAGATGTGAAATTGAAGTTGGATAAATATGAAGAAAAAAATTCTTAATATAGTCTTCTTCTTTGGCTTGGCTTCGCAGACGAAGATTTATGGAGGGGTAAATGTCCACGTCAGCTGCAGGCTCGTTTGTGGCTGACAAGTCCAATGTGGGACAGGCAGACGGGGTTGCAGCGGTTGCAGGGGAAAATTGGTTGGTTGGGGTTAGGTGTTGGGTTTTTCCTCCTTTGTTTTTTGTCAGTGAGGTGGGCTCTGCGGTCTTCTTCAAAGGAGGCTGCTGCCCGCCGAACTGTGAGGTGCCAAGATGCACGGTTTGAGGTGATATCAGCCCACTGGCGGTGGTCAATGTGGCAGGCACCAAGAGATTTCTTTAAGCAGTCCTTGTACCTCTTCTTTGGTGCACCTCTGACACGATGGCCAGTGGAGAGCTCGCCATATAACACGATCTTGGGGGGGGGGGGGGCGATGGTCCTCCATTCTGGAGACGTGACCTACCCAGCGCAGTTGGATCTTCAACAGGCTGTCGGCCTCTGCCATCTCGAGTACTTCGACGTTAGGGATGAAGTCGCTCCAATGAATGTTGAGGATGGAGCGGAGACAACACTGGTGGAAGCGTTCTAGGAGCCGTAGGTGATGCCGGTAGAGGACCCATGATTCGGAGCCGAACAGGAGTGTGGGTATGACAATGGCTCTGTATATGCTTATCTTTGTGAGGTTTTTCGGTTGGTTGTTTTTCCAGACTCTTTTGTGTAGTCTTCCAAAGGCGCTATTTGCCTTGGCGAGTCTGTTGTCTATCTCGTTGTCGATCCTTGCATCTGATGAAATATAGTAGTAGCAAAATAAATGTATAGAAGTGACATGGAAAACAGAACATTTTCTAATGATGGACAGATGGAACACTGAAATACAAAATTGTATACAATTACAAAAAAATTACTTATAATTTAAGTAATCAGTTTGAGAATTTTTATAAGATTTTGGAACCATATATGGAATTTGTTGATAAAAACCCATCCACATCATCCACATCACCCACTCCTCTCAATCAATAATCATGAGATACAATAGTTATATCAAGAGAATATGTTTAATGTTTAAAATATCGTCTAGGTCTTTTCTTTTCTTTCTCTTTCTTCTTTTTTTGTTTCCTTCTAGGGGGGGAGAGGGAGGGGATTTTGGGGGAAAATATAAATTTTTTGTGTCATCTTGTATTGAATAATATTATATTATCTTTATATAATTTAAAAAATTGTTTGGTATTGATACAAGTGATAAAAAAAATTCAAAAAAAAGATCGGTTCCATCCAGAGCAGATAAATCGACGTGATTTAGCAACCTATTAACCACCATATTCATTCATTTCTGCAACCTCTGGCACACCATAATTAGTCTGTACAATCTACAATCTACAAAATGCATTGTAGCAACTCCTTTGGGCTCTTTGACAGGACTTCAGAATCTTTAATTTTTTAAAATGTTTACATTTAATGATACAGCATGGTAAATACTCATTCCTGCTATTGAAACCCATGCTACACAATTAGACCCATATGTTTTGGAGAGTAGGAGCAAACCCACGAAGGTCACAGGGAGAATGTACAAACACTTTATAAAGTTTAGAGACAGTATGTTCCAGTTCAAGAGAAAGACAAGGCTGGCAAGATTAAGGAAGTATGGTCAGCTAAGATCAAGTGAGTTCCTTATGACATGTAAGGGATGTAGGAGTACATAAAAGAGGACATGAAATATGATATCCTTGAAATATAAGGTAGACATTACATTATGCCATAAGTGCTCTGTGGTTAGTAAGAGATTACTTAAGGTGACATGTGAGCAAAAAAAGTCTGAAAACCACTGTCCTAGAACATTGTGGTAAACTAGGGAAGAAATTTTGTGGCCCTGGCGGAGATATCTATCCTCTCTAATGAAGAGTATATTTTCTATAAAGAGAGTACAATGAAGTTCATCACTTTGATTCCTCTGATGTAAGTTAAGTGAGGGGAGTGAAATTGTCTTTGAGCAGGTTTGAACTTACTGGGACTAAACTCTTTAGACAGTGGAAGAATGAAGCTTGATTGAGTAGATGCAGAGATGTTTTTCACCATAATTTAATATCTAGAGTCAGCCATTCATGACTTGGATATGAAGAATTTCTTTATCCTGAATCTATAGAATTTTCTACTCAAGAGGGTGTGTTGACTGATTCATTGAGCTATTCAAGAGGCTGATTGAATTTTGGGTGTAAGGAAATTAAGGGATATGGAGTTATTGCAGAAATTGGCACTGAGATAAAGACCCACCAACAACATTGTGGTGAAACCACTATTGTACATATTCCTTTCCTGGTTGACCCTGCTCTCACTGGCCAGCTCGTGATTCCTCCCCTTTCTTTCCCATAAAGACTGTCATGCCACAAGCCTGCCCCCAGTTCAAATCTAGGTCAGTGTGAGTGATCAATACAGGGATTCTGTCCATTTCTTGTAAATAAGAGCCTTCCATCTTTGTGTAATTGATTGTACATCAAACATATAGAATGGCAGAGCAGGAGAGAGGGGATGAATGGCTTCTTCATGCTGTTTTTGACTTTTCTTTCTATGGTTCATTTGGGAACCAAGAAACTGCATGGAATACTGCTCCTATACAGCACCAAACAGAATTCACGCTTGAGATCTGTAATGCAATTAATCAGATTCACCTTATTCTCTAAGAAATATGAGACATGAAACCCTAAAGGTGTTTTTCAGGGTGGATAATGAGAGGATATTTTCTTTTGTAGGGCAATCTAGAACCAGAGGACACACTCTCTGAATAAGGGCCACTTAAGATAGAGATAAGGAAGAATTCCTTCTCTCAGAAGGTTGCAAATCTTTGAAAATCTATAACCCTTGACCTTAAGTCACTAAATATATTCAAGGAAGAGATAAGTAAATTATTAGACTTCAGAAGAAACAAGGAATACTGTGACTATATAGGAAAATGGAGTTGAGGTCAGAATTAGCTATGGCATTGGTACTGTAGACCACACAGTATGTAAAAAAGTTCCAATATATAAACTATATCTAAAACAAGAATTCGAATTACTAAAACCATATTTTTTTCAATTTCTCTGGAGCTTAATATAACTGATGTAAAAAATTATAATTAACCATTCCATATCATACATTCGTCAATTAGTTACACTATCATAACACATATCTGTCCAATTATCTTCCAGAAAAATAAAGGCTAAATCATTTTCCTATTTAAGCTTAGACTTCTCCCATTCCGGCTTATCCATACTATCTTGTAACACTTGATACATAACTGAAATATAACCTGTTTTTAGTATAGAGGAAATCAAAAATTCAAATTTCGTCAATACAGGTTGAATCATCTCTTTACCATAGATATCTTTTTTACCAAAGCTCTGTTGGTAATAAACAAACAAAGAATTTTCAGAAATATCAAATCGTTCCCTCAATTGATTAAAAATAGAAGTTGTCCTTCCTCAAAACAATCTCAGAATGTCTTTATACCCTTAGAATCCCAAATCTTTAAATCATTATTAAACATTGAAAAAGGAATTAGCTGATTATTATAGAATGGGATTAAAATTGATAATTTACCTTTTGATCCTAAAATCTTATTTCTTCTAGTCCATACCTTTAACAAATGTTTTAATACCAGCATATTATATTCCCACAACAAATTCATATTCCATCGAAATATAAATTGATGCACCTCAACTTCGGAAATACAAGCCATCTCCACTTTCACCCAACTTGGAGGTTGGTCCAAGTCCATCAATCTACTAATAAATTTCAACTGAGCTGCTTCATAATAATTTTGAAAATGAGATAACTGAAGTCTACCTAATGGATATTTCCATGTAAGTTTATACATTGCTACCCACAGTAATTTACCTTTCCATAAGAATTCCCTCACAACTTTATTTAGATCCTGAAAAAAACCTTTTGAAAGGGAACATGGTATTGATTGAAATAAACATTGGATTAGAGGAAAAATATTCATCTTAATACAATTTACTCAACCAATTAAAGTTAACAGAAGGTCTTTCCATTTAATTAAATCTGCTTTAATCTTTTTAATTAAAGAAACATAATTTAACTTATATAATGATTGATAATCAGCATTTACAGTTATTCTTAAATATTTAATTTTATTGGACCATTTCAATTTTATAATATTTTTATACTCTGCATAATCACCCTCTCTAACTGGCAAAATTTCACTCTTATCCCAATTAACTTTATATCTAGATAATTTTCCAAATTGTAATAAACATTCCTGCAAATGTAACAATGACTGTTTTGGTTCTGCAAAGTATATCAAAACATCATCTGCAAATAGATTAATCTTATATTCCTCATCCATAACTCTCATCCCTCTTATCTTTTCATTCTGTCTTATTGTCTGAGCTAATGGTTCAAGAGCCAATGCAAACAAAGCTGGTGACAATGGACGCCCTTGCTGGGTCGTATGTGTCAATTTAAATGGTAAGGAAACTTGGTCATTTGTCAATTGGGTTTGTATATAATTCTTTAACCCAACCAATAAAAAAGGCCCAAATTTAAACTTCTCTAACACCTTAAATTAAAAATCCCATTCAACCCTATCAAAGGCTTTTTCCCCATATAGTGCAACCACTATTGATTGGGTGTTTGGGCTGCTTTTGATATGCATTGATCAAAGTTATCGATCGAAGAATATTATCTGAAGCATTCCTATTCTTAATAAAACCTGTCTGATCAATATGTATCAACTTAGGTAAGTACTTAGCAAGCCAGTTTGCTAACACTTTTGCTATAATTTTATAATCTACATTCAATAAAGATATAGGTCTATACGAAGACATTTTCAATGGATCTCTATCTTTTTTCAGAATAATAGTAATTAATGCACTTGAACAAGATTCTGGTAGAACCTGTTCATCAGTTATTTGTGGTAATAAAACCCCAAACACAGAAGATAAGTCTTCATAAAAAATTTTATAAAATCAGCAGAAATCCATCATTCCGCCAGTGACTTTCCATTTGGCATCTCCTGTGTAGCCTCCTTAATTTCCAAATCTGTAAACAGAGATTCCAATTCCATAACCTCTTCCTCCCCTAATACCGGTAACATTAATTTAGATAAATAAGATTCAATAGAACCATTATCCTGTTTCCCCTCAGAAGTATATAATTTTTGGTAAAATGAATAAAACTGGTAATTAATTTCATGAGGTTTATAGGTAACTATTGAATTCTTTTTAACAGCATTAATAGTCGATGAAACCTGTTCCATTTTTAATAGCCAAGCAACTACCTGATGTGCCCTCTCACCCAATTCATAGTAACACTGCTTAGATCGATTAATTAAATTCTCAAATTGATAAGTTTGCAATGTATTATAACGAAATTTAAAGTTTGCCAGAGTTGCTTTTTTTTAAATCTTCTGTCACATCTTTCTGAAATTCCTTCTCTAACTCAACAATTTGTTTCTCCAACTCTAAACTCTGCATATATTGTTTCTTAACTCTCGTAGTTTAACTAATAATCTGCCATCTTAAATAAGCTTTCAGTGCATCCCATAATTCAAAATGACTATCTACAGAATTAACATTCTCAACCAAAAACAAAGTAATCTGTTCTTTAACAAAAGTAACAAACTCTGTTTTTTTCAGTAACATTGTATTGAACCTCCATCTATAAGATGAATGTACCACTTCTGAACTTACACAAGAAAAAACAATAAAGAATGATCCGATATAACCCTACTTTTACACTCAGCCTTTAATACTTTACCCTGTAAATGTGCCGATACCAAAAAAATCTATTCTTGAAAATGAATCATGCTGAGATGAATAAAAAGAAAAATCTTTCTCCGTAGGATTAACTCTTCTCCAAATATCCACCAAATTTAAATCTTTCATCAAAGTCCCAATTTGTATTGCCATCTTTGATTTCCTTATGCTTTTCAGAGATCTATCCAATAAAGGGTCCAAAATACAGTTAAAGTCTCTCCCAACTAAGATATTTGCAGTTGTTGTCAATACTAAGATTTAACAACAAAAAAGCTTCTAAAATAAAACATTCATCATCTATATTAGGTGAATAAACATTAAGTAAAGTCCAAGATTCAGTAAAAATGTTACAATTCACCCTCAAATCTCTCCTAGCATTTCCCAACAAAGATTGTAATTCAAAAGGAAAACTCTTATGAATTAAAATCACTGCACCCCTCGCCTTAGAATTTAAAGAAGAAAAAAACACATGACCAACCCAATCTCTCTTCAATTTCAAATGTTCTTTTTTCAGTCAAATGTGTTTCTTGTAAAAAATGCAATGTAAACTTTCATTTTTTTAATATAGGCCAAAACTTGTTTCCACTTAATTGGATTATTCAACCCCTGAACATTAAAAGTTGCAAATTTCAAATTAGATATTTCTACAAACTAACAACATAATCAGACACTATTAAATATTGTTCCCCTTATAAATCCTTAAAAACACAATCCCTCCCTTATAAAATGTCTAGAAAAAAATTACCCATTAAAATAAAACCACCCAAAGGTAGTAACGCCCTAAAAATCTGGGTGTGGTAAACCCCAATAGCAGCAGATGACTGTCAAAGATTTCAGTGCCACCCACCCCGCACCCCCCCAGCCAGACATACATAAATTATTCAATTAAACATAATCAAATACAGTAAATATATTCAACCCACTGATTCCAGTCCCAGTGATTGTTCCGGGTCTTCAATATCAAGACTTTGTGTCAGCTCTTCTTTCTTTCCATTCTTCCCATTCCCATGCCCATTTCCATTTGCCCTTCTTTTAGGTGACAATAATGGAGATCGGCCATTTCCTCGCAAATCTGGCAACGGATTGGCAAAAATTAATGCATCATGGTCATTTTCAAAAAATTGAGATTGAAAATTACCATAAAAAACTTTTAACACTGCAGGGTAGTGAAAAGCAAATTTATAACCCTTCCGCCACAATAATTCTTTAGCTGAATTAAATTCCCAACATTGCCTAATAATTTCTTGACTCAAATCTGCATAAAAAATACTCTATTATTTTGAGTCATCATTGGAGATTGACTATGTTGGGCCTTCTGTCCCGCCATCCGTAATATAATTTCTCTATCCTGATAGTTCAAACAACGAATTAAAACTGCCCATGGCGATTGTCCCGGAAACGTCTTCTTCCTTAATGCTCTATGTCCTTGATCCAACTCCAAACCTTTCAAAAAAAACTCTTTGCCCAACATCTCAGGAATCCATTTCTTAAAAAAATATTATCAGGTCAGAACTTTCAGTATCTTCTGGAAGACCCACTATTTTCACACTATTCCTCTGACTTTAATTTTCCAATGAATCAATTTTCTTCAATAATTCTTTCTTCTGAATTCCCCAATCCACAAAAGAATCTTCCAATTTTTCCATTTTTTCCCTATTACATTCAACTTGATTTTTACATTCAAAAAAAGCTGCTTAATTTAAAAAAAATATCTTGTTACTGTATCAACTGATTTTATACATCTATTAACTACACTTTTAACTACAGACATACCTTGCTTCAATATTTGTAATGTCTTCACACATAGTGCTCATTTTAGTTTTTACATCCAGGAATCCTCAAGACATCTGTTTAAACATATTGTCCATTTGGTAGGCAATCCCTTCCAAAACAGCACACATAGATTCCATTCTGGGTTTCATCACCTCCTTTTGAGGCCTACCTTCCCTAGTTTCCACTCCATTTGTTCTTGTGTGCTGCCCAGTGAAGGTAAGTTTTCTTCTTCTTCAGGCACCGCTGGCCCTCTTCCGGTGTGGCTGCGGGTCTGAAACCCAACAATGGCACCCTGACCTCGTCGGGGCGCCACCGCTCGGGCCCCCCACAGCCCACACCCATTCTAATAAATCCTGAACCCTCGAAGCACCGTGCATGCCCAGTAGGACCTGCGACTGCACAGGTGCATCTTCTGACACAACACTGGGTGTCGCCGGCCCACCCAACAACATCATGGGCTCGAGGGCCCTTCTCTCAGCTGGACCGCCTGTGTGCCCGACTTCACGGGCGTACAGTCCAGTGCCGGCCGAGCTTATCGTCAAGCTGGCACCATCGTTTGGAGGTAGGATCGGTGCCGGCGTCATACTTAACCGGGCAGGAGTCCTCTGAGCCTTGGGAATTCCCACCGACAACTCCATGGATTCAACTGGACAGGTAGGCCTCAATTCTTTGGCACTCTTGAAAGGTAATTTCTTCTGTAATTGAGCTTTCTTTTTTTTCACATTAGTAGCCATTATAGTCCTCTAGTATTCCAATAATTGTAAATACTATTTTTAATCACTTTTATAAGTTTTAAAAATGGGTATTTAAAAGACTAGCTGGTGAAGGGTGGAATTGCACACTTGTCTTCTATCCCATCTTGCCACACCACCCGAAAATCACTTTTCTGAAGGAAAATGGAATATGTTTTATAAGATCTGATAAAAGTGTCTCAGCTATGATATATTGCAGTCTAAAGCATCCCAAAATGATACATATTTTCCTGGAAAAGAATACAGAAAAAGAATAAATGACAAGGAAAGAAACAGAAGAAAATAGTACTGAAGCATCAGTATTGACAACAACTGCAAATTTTAATGGTACCTATCCAAGCATTTTTTGACCCAGGAAGCACTGCATCATTTTGCACTGAGGAGCTAATCAATAACCTTAAACTTCAAGGAAGAAGGTCAAAAATTCTATTGAGAACTATAGGTCATGTGGTGGTACACCAATGGCCTACTGCAGGGGGCAACCTCTGCACCTGCAGGAGTGTAAGGGGACAGGACAACACCTGGCAATCAGTCAATCTGAATGGATCAAGCCCCACCCTGCTGGGTGTCAATCATCCTCGGGATATAAGCCTGCACTGGCCTCCGAAGTCTCACTCAGAGTTACTGCAGCAACAGCCAGCCTGGCTCTGTGGAAGTCTTTGTGGATTAAAGCCTCTTGTACAGTCTTTACCTTGTGTGTGTCTGGTTCTGCCTAACAGCGCACCACAGGTCAAGTTAAAATCATTGATACTAGTGTTGTTTTGGGCTTAGAGATTGCTGGACTGGAAAGGAAAGATTTTTGCGAACACCAAGGCGAATACCAGCAGAAAATTATGCCTGTGCACAATGGAAACATCCCACATCAAAACAACATTGAACCATGTCCCCATTTGAAAAATGTTTGTTTATGTGAAATCAACTCTGAGATAGAGTTGTTGACTGGATTAGATATACCAAAAGCTCTGGACCTAGTAGATAAGGAGTGTGGGAGATGGACCTTATGCTGTCAAAACTATACTTGGTTGAACAATTAATGGAACATTAGGAGGAAGGAATGAGGTTCAGGACCAGTCAGCTATAAGTGACAACAAGATATCAATTTTTAAAAATGATAGGCTGTGGGAGCAGCAATTCAAGATTGACTTTCCTGACCGCATTAGGAACCTTCAATGGAAGACCAGCAGTTCTTGGATTTGGTATCAAAATCTACCAAGCTGGTTAATGATTATTATTGGATTACCTTTAAAATAAAGGAAATTTTTCATGTCTGACAATAGAAGTGTTGTCAAGTAATGTACACTGAATTTAAAGAGAAGATTCAAGAACTATCCTTTCTTTCATTCAGATTACACTTACTGCATGTCTGACATGATAATTAAAGATTATGCAGAGAAAGTACCAGATGATATCATGGAACATAGTGATGGTAAAAAAAAAAGGTACTCACCACATCATGGGATTTTGCATCCACAAAAGAAAAAACTTTGAGCGGTATTTGACTGTGCTGCAAGCTTTCAGGGAGTTCCACTAAATTCTCAACTCTTACAGGGTTCAGATTTGACCAGTACATTGATAGGAATCTTGACAAGATTCCGTAAAAACCTGTTGTCATCACTGCAGACATTGAAGCAGTATTCCACCATGTGAAAGTACCAAAAAAAAGGTCAGTGACTAATAGAGTGCTGCAAGGATCTGTTCTGGGACCCCTGTTTGTGATTTTTATAAATGACCTGGATGAAGAGGCAGAAGGATGCTCAGTAAGTTTCTGGATGACACAAAGAAGAGTTGTGGATGTAGCTGAAGATTATCAAAGTTTACAAGAGGATATAGACAGGATGCAGAGTTGGGCAGAAAAGTGGTAGATGGATTTCAATCCAGGTAAGTGTGAGATGATGCATTTTGGAAGGTGAAACCAGAAGGTTGAGTACAGGGTTAATGGTTGGTTACGTAAGACTGTGGAAGGCAGTCACAGAATGAGAAGGTACCCATTTAAAACAGAGATGAGGAGAAATTTCTTTAGCCAGTGGGTCATGGATTTGTGAAATTCATTGCCACATACAGCTGTGGAGGCCTGATTATTAGGGGAGTTTGAGGGGGAGATTAATAGGTATCTAATTAGACAGGGTATCAAGGAATATAGGGAAAAGGCTGGAATTTGGAAATAGATGTGATAACAATTTAGCTCAGGGTGAATTTGTGGAACAGACTCAATGGGCCAAATGGCCTATTCCTGTTCCTTGATCTTGTGAACAGGGAGACCTTGGGGTTAAAATCCACACATCCCTCAAGGTCGCTGCACAGGATGATAGGATAGTTTAGAAGGCCTATGAAATACTGGGATTGAATTCAGGAGTAGTGAGGTCATATTGCAACTCTACAAATCTCTGGTAGGACCACACAGAGTATTATATTCATTTCTGGTCACCTCATTATATGATGTGGAAATTATGGAGAGGGTGCAGAGGAGACTTATCAGGATGTCGTCTGGATTGGAAAACAAGTCTTATGAGGCAAAGTTAACAGAGCTAGGGTGTTTATCCAGTACCTGTTTCCTAGGGCAGGATCATAAAACACCAGTGGACATATGTGCAAAGTTATGGGAGGGAGGTTTAGGGGAGATTTCAGGGGTAAGTTTCTTACACAGAGAGTTTTGAGTGCCTGGAATGCCTTGCTGGAGATGATGATGGAGACTGAAACATTTGGGGCATTTCGGAGACTCCTAGACAGGCACATGGATGAATGAAAAATAGAGGGTTATGGGATAGGGAGAGTTTTCAGTGGCCAAAGGGTCTGTACTGGGCTGTATTGTTCTATGTAAGACTGTGACTTGTTATGATTCCTTTGGTGGACCGATGGTGAATACAGTCAGAGCATGGTGGAATACAGAATGATAAGGCGTCTATTTAGAGCAACTATCGCCATGCTGCACAAATTTTGCCCTTTGGGAGTGTGCTGAGGACAGTATGGAACAGTTTAGTTCTCAAGCTAAATCACCATCAGGAATAATCTCTATGTGGATAACTGTCTCACTTCTGCAGAAATAAAGAAGCAAGATCTCTTTATCATGATTTGCGAGTGATCTGTTTCAAGGGAAACTTTCTACTTATCAAATGGATAATTAACAGTCATCATGTGTTGGCTGACATAGCTGAAGCAGAGAGGACAAATGAAATGAAGAATATGGACTTAAACCATGACAACCTTCCTGTGGTGAAGGTGTTAGGCGTTAGAAGGACCAATCTCACAAGAAGAGGGATTCTGTCAACAGTCAGTTTAATATATGATCCTCTAGCAACATTGGCACTAGTAGTCCTGACTGCCAAGAAGATCCTGCAAGATTTGTGTAGGAAAGGGATTGGTTGGGGGGGGGTTGAGATACCAGTCTCCATTGTACACGAATGGACATGTTGGAGTTAGGATCTTCATAAGGAGGAAGACTTCAAAATTGACAGATGCTTCAAACCCAAAAATTTGGCACTGTGACATCTGCTCAATTGCATCATTTTGCTAATGCATGTGAAGAGGATTATGGAACTGTTAGTTACTTGTAACTGCATGATAACCAGGATCAGGTACATTGTGGATTTGTAATGAGAAAGGCCAGATTGGCTCCAATAAAACCAGCCACTATCCCTCGAATGCAGTTGATGGCTGCTACCTTGGTGAGCAGAATGGACACAATGTTGAAAAGAGAGTTGCAAATGGAACTAACAGAATCTATATTTTGGACTGATTGCATCTCTGTGCTCAAATACATAAACAATAAAACCACAAGGTTTCAAACTTTTGTGGCTAACAGAATCACTGAAATTGATAAAGTCTCATGTGCAATATAGTGGAGATATGGTAACACAGTTAAATATCCTGCCAATCTGGCTTCCTGAGGTTTGAAAGTCAAGTCTTTTCTGAAAAAAAAAATGTGGGTATCTGGGCCTCAATTTCTTCTATAGCCTCAGAAAGAGTGGCTTCAAAATCCTGATAAATTAGAAGAAATCATACCAGAGGACCCTGAAATCAGGAGTAAGACTGCATATGCTGTTGAGATAATGTCTGAACAATTGGATCCAATTATCCACTTAATTCATTATTTGTCATCCTGGAATCGTTTGAAAAAGGCAACAACATGGATGGTCAGACTTAAAAGTCTGCTTATGAATCATAGCAGAAAGGGAAAACAAGCAAGTGGTGTTCCTGCTTAATTTCAATCGGATATCATCCTTCAAAAATATATTTTCCCTATAATCCAATGAATGAATGTATGTTATCACTAGATGCCGAAAAAGCCTTTGATCAGCTTGTATGGGAATATATTCGCTCCTTTAAAGAAATTTAATTTTGGTCCAATTTTTATTAAATGGATTAAACTAATCTTTTTATTCCCTTTGGTTTCAATATGCTCAAATACACAACAATCAACATTTTTTAGGCTTTATAGGGGAACTCGACAAGGTTGCCCATTAAACCCTTTGCTTTTTGATATACTATTAAAGAAACTATGACAGTGTATGTCCTGATGAACCTCATTAATATATGTTGGAGTTAATTATTTTAGACCCTTTGGAGTAAAGCGTGGAAGGAGTGTTGTGAAATGCTATGGTGTTATTTTCACCTGTTTAACCTTAAGAGAAATTCGCATCAAAGTGGAATCATTACTTGACACAGATTCTTTCATTAATGCCCTTTGTCATTTTATTCACAGGTGGGGTCAGGTAAAAGAACTACGATCTGACAATGGTACTACTTTCTGAGGGCTCAACATGAATTGAAGAAAGCGCTTATGGACTGGAATCAATGTCAGATTCATGATGAACTAGTCCAAAAAAGGCATCAATTGGATCTTCTATGCCCCTGCTGGTGCACACCATGGAAGTGTATGGGAAAAATTGATTAGGACAATGCAAAAAGTTCTCAATTCCATCCTAGTTGGACAGAATCTTAATGAGGAGTGTCTTTGCACAGATTTATGTGAAGTTGAAGCTATCCTCAACAGTCACCCAATCATTAAGACTTCTACAAGATGCAAATAATGTAGAGAAGAATCATAATCTTTTGCTTCTTAAGACTAAGCCTTCGATGCCACCGGGCTATTTCAGAAGGAAAACATATATGCTTGCTGCAGGAATAATTTATATTGGATTTGTTCTGGAAAAGATAGGTGAAAGAATATCTTCCATTGTTGCAGGAGTGGTCTAAGATCAGGTACAATTTCACACCTAGGGATGTTGTGATCAATGTAGACAATTCAATGCCACAAAATTCCTGGTTGATGGGGAAGATTGTTGATACCATTCAAGACAAAAAGGGACTTGTATGCCGAGTTCAGATCAAGACTAAAACTGACCTTCTGAACAGACTAATTACCAAAATGTGTTTCTCACAAGAGACAGAAAGTTTTGATAATTGACTTTTATTGTCTTTTCAAATTTAATCGATATATGTGCTATTTTTGATTTTTTTCCTTTTGAATGGTAATTATTATTTTATTGTAGGAGTTAAAATGTATTTCATGCTCACAACTCGTTTATTTGTAGTTTTGTTTAACATTTTTTATGCTGTCTCCTAGCAACATCTTTGCTTCAGGGATATATGTAGCTAGTTTATCTCTGCTCACCAGGTGATAAGGTTTAGTTTAGTTTCTTTTAACCATATAACCGTTTACAGCACGGAAACAGGCCATGTCAGCCCTTCAAGTCCGTACCGGTTCACTTGAACAACTCCACCCATTGGAGATTGTAGATCCATTGGAAATTGTAGATCCATTGGCGATGATCTTCCAGAAATTGATAGACTCTGGAGAGATTCCAGAGGATTGGAAGGTTGCCAATGTGGTTCCACTGTTTAAGAAAGGTGGGAGACAGAAAAAAGGAAACTATAGGCCGATTTGTCTGACGTCGGTGGTTGGGAAGATATTAGAGTCGATCCTCAAGGATGAGGTGATGAAATACCTGGAGATGCATGACAGGATAGGTCCAAGTCAGCATGGTTTTTTAAAGGGTAGATCCTGCCTGACCAACCTATTAGAGTTTTTTGAAGAAATCTCAAGTAGGATAGACAAAGGGGTGGATGTTATCTATTTAGATTTTCAAAAGGCTTTCGATAAGATGCCACATATTAGGCTGCTAAATAATATGAGGATCCATGGAATTACAGGGAAGTTATTAAACTGGGACAGAAAAGTGGCTGATAGGCAGGAAGCAAAGGGTTGAAATTAAGGGTTCCCATTCTGGATGGCTGCCTGTAACTAGTGGTGTTCCCCAGGGGTCGGTATTGGGGTCGCTGCTGTTTACAATTTATATTAATGATTTGGATTGTGGTATAAATGTTTTTGTGGCCAAATTTGCGAATGACACCAAGATAGGTGGCGGAGTAGGAGGTATAGTAGAAACCGTAAAGTTTTGTTCTGCGAAATGGAGGATACAGAGAATATTCCAACATATTCTATTGATCATCCAACAATGTTTAATGGCTTATTACAACATTTAACAACTTATAATAATATTTACAGTGTTTAATATCGTTTAATAAACTTTGGAAAACTCAATTTAGTATGGATTTGTCTGAACGAGTCATAGACAACAACAAGATTATTTTATCCTCTAAGCGACTATAATGGAAAGTAGTTGCTACAGAGATTCTCCAGCTTTGTCTTTTTACCCTTATATGTATGTTAGACAAATATTTATAAACATAACTGCCACACTAAGAAAGGTGAAATCTTGCCTTACATCTTAATTCACTTTTTAGTAAATTTAAAAAAAATCAATACATGCTTTACCCATAAACTTGCTGTATACACAATCACACAGTTGGCACAGCTCACAGTTCATGATAAAATTGATTATAATTTATAGCAGCATATGTTTTTTTTAAGGATAATTACTTTTTATAGTAGAGAAGGCACTGGGCTTTGCTACAGAAAACATTCCACTTGTTAGGAGTATTTCTGCATGCATTTAAATGCAAATAGAATATTTAAGCAGTATGGTTCTTTTTACTTCTCTGGGTCACACCCTTCCATGAATACAAGTTGTTAATGCTCCTATATTAATTCCTGGTCACTGACAAGAGGAATGATTCTAGGTGGACAAAGCTGAACAAAAAATATTTTGCTATGCAAGAGAAACATAGTTAATGGCTTACAATTATGGGTTTGTTTGAAATATTATTATTGCTTTCATGTTATCTGAGGATTTGAAATAAACAAGAATAAACCTGAAATTTTGTCATTGCTAAGAGGGGTTTGGTTCAATTCCATGTGCTTTAATGCAGTGGAGAATGACACAATTCGAAAAGAGTAATCTTCATAATTATAACGGTAGTCCAATTATCTTCCATAATGAAGGCACTCTCCTTGAGAAAAGGGAAAATCAAGGAATAATTGAGAGTCCCTGTGTAATATTCTTCAAATTATGGATTTCCTTTCCAGAATATAAAAAAAACAGAAATAATAGAGGAAAATTAGGCCAGAACAGAAAATTATGGAAATGCTCAATAGGTCATGCAGTGTCTGATGAGAGGGAAACATTTTCTGCCAATAGCCTTCCTTTTAAGTCTTTGTTAATGGATTGGTCAAATTCAATGAAGACAGTTGATTCTGAAGTAATTTGGAACAGTGTTCATGTGAAAGCATACATTGAAAGTCTTTCTGACAAACATCCATTATTGTTCACTTTCACAAGAATTAGATATTGCATTAATTGCCAGCCCTCAGTTCCACTAAGAAGCAGGAGGTGGGGTTTCTCTTAGCTGATGGTCTTGTATAGAGAAAAATAGTGACAGTAGTGCATTCAGTCCTTTGAATCTGCTCATCTTGTAATATGATCATGTATTTTATTCTACCTCAAAACCAATGTTTTAACCCCTTCCCCATACTCCTGATGTGTCCAGAGGTCTGTCTATATAAACATGGTTAACCACTCTCAAATTGAAGACATTTCTCCTGGTCTCAGCCTGAACTGTCTTATTTTACCTCCTGAAATTTTAATCTATGGTTCTAGATACACCAACCAGGGGAAACATCTACTTATCATGTTCAACCCTGTCAGAATTGATAATTATTCAGTGAAACATATCTGATTCTTCTAAAATTCAATGAATATATGCTGAGTAGATCCAATCCATCCTTACTTCAGTGGCCCAAATCCCAAGGACTCACTCCAGTGAACCTTTGTCATATCTCCTCAATAGCAAGTGTAACTTTTCTTTGATGAGAGAATATAAAATTTCTAAATTTGTCCTTGGTGAAATTATGAGTTATGAGGAGGATCTAAAGAGATTTCGCACCAAAGTTCTGTGTAATTTGAGTAAAACATTCTTGCTTCTATTAAAGCCTCCTACTATGAAGACCAATATGGCAGTTGCCTTCTTATCTGTTTATGGCACCTGTGAGTTTGTTTTCAGTTATTGGTGCACATGGTCTCCTTATACACCGATCTATCATCACCTAATTACAGTCAAGCTTTCCTAGAAAATGAATACCTCCACATTTATCCACACAACTGCTTTTGCTATATATTTGTTTTTCACTGACCTTCACACTTTATTTAAATTATTTTGAAATCTCTGGATCCTCCTCACAACTTAATTTCACCCAATTTTGTGTCATCGATAAACTGAGAAATTTCACATTTCGCACATGAAGCAAGGCTAACAGAGCTAGGGCTTTTTCTTTGGAGCTACGACGGATGAGAAGTGACTTACTAGAGGCATATCAGATTATGAGGGGCTTAGATAGAGTGGACAGCCAACATTTTTCCTGGGCTGACAATGAAAAATACCAAAGGAGATTGATTTAAGGTATTGATTAAGGAAAGTTCAGGGGAGCTGTCTGAGGTAAGTTTTTATTCAGAGAGTGGTGGGTGCCTGGAATGCATTGCCAGGGGTGATGGTGGAGGATGGTGCAATAGGGCCATAAAAAAGACTCTTAGATAGGCACATGGATGTAAGAAAATTAGAATGTTCACAAGATTACAAGATAGAAGAGCAGAAGCAGGCCCAGAGGCCCATCGGATCAACTCCACCATTCTAATCATGAGCTGATACATCCACTCACTCGGCCTCACTCTTCGGCTTTCTCTCCATAACCCTTGATGCCGTGACTAATCAAATACCTGTCAATCTCTGCTTTAAATACATCCAACGACCTTGCTTCCACAGCCAGCTGTGGCAATAAGTTCCACAGACTCACGACCCTCTGACAAAATAAAAAATTCCACAACTCTGTTTTAAATTGACACCTTTTCATCCTAAAGTTATGCCCTCTTGTTCTAGAATCTCCTACCATGGGGGACATCTTGCCACATCTACTCTGTCCAGGCCTTTCAGCATTTGAAATGCCTCTATGATGTCCCCCCTCATCCTGATGTACTCCGACAAGTACAGTCAAAGAGTCAATAATTGTTCCTCATATGCTAACCCTTTATTTAATTCCCGATATCATTCAAGTAAATCGTCTCTGAACCCTTTCCAACGCCAGCATGTCTTTTCTCAAATAAGGCACCCAAAACTGTACACAGTACTCCAAGTGAGGTCTCACCAGTTCTTTATAGAGTTTCAACATTACATCCCTGCTCTATATTCCTCTAGAAATTAATATCAACATTGTATTCACCTTCTTCACCATTGAAGTCAACCTTTAGGGTATCCCGAATGAGGACTCATAAGTCCCTTTGCACCTTGGAATTTTGAATTTTCTCCCTATTTAAATAATAGTCTGCCCCTCTATTTCTTCTGCCAAAGTGCATGACTGTACACTTTCCAATGTTGTATTTCATCTGCCACCTCTTTTCTCATTCTCCTAATCTATTCAAGTCTCTCTGAAGCCATTTGGTATCCTCAGCACCACCTCCCCTACCACCTATTTTGGTATCATCTGTAAATTTATCCACAAAGCCATCTATTCAATAATCTAAATAATTTATATGCAACGTATAAAAAAGCAGCCCCAGCACCGAACTCAGTGGAACACCAATGGTAACCGTTAGCCAACAAGAAGAGGATCCCTTTATTCCTACTCTCTGTTTCCTGCTGATCAGCCAATTTCTATCCATGTTAGTATCCTTCCTGTAATTCCATGGGCTCTCATCTTGTTTAACAGCTTCATGTGTGGCACCTTGTCAAAGGCCTTTTGGAAATCCAAATACACAACATCCGCTGTATGTCCCATCTCTATTCCACTTGTGATCACTTTAAAAAATTGATTTTCCTTTCAGGAAACCATGCTGAATTGGGCCTATCTTTTCATGGACCTCCAGGTATTCCATAACCTCATCCTTCACAACTGATTCCAACAGCTTACCAACCACTAACGTCAGCCTAATAGGTTAATAATTTCCTTTCTGCTGCCTTGCTCACTCCTTAAACAGCGGAATAACATTCATGATCCTCCAGTCCACCAAAACCATACCAGAATCCATTGATTCCTGGAAGATCATTACCAATGTCTCCACAATCTCTACAACAATCTCCTTGAGAACCCAAGGGTGCATTCCATCTGGTCTGGGAGATTTATCTACCCTTAGACCATTTACCTTTCCAAGTAACTTCTCTTATGTGATCTTGACTTCACTCTTGAAAGAGCTATGAGAGTCCGGTATGCTACTAATGTCTTCCATAGTGAAAACTGATCCAAGAATATTAATTCATTTATTCTGCCATCTTGTCTCCCACGACAATTTCTGGAGTGTCACTTTCTATCTGTCCTATATCTATTTTGGTCACTCTTTTACTCTTTTTATATTTAACAAAGCTTTTAGTATCCTGTTTGATATTACTTGCTGACCTCCTTTCATATTCATCTTTTCCTTCCTGATCTCCTTCTTAGTGTCTTCTCTTAAGTTTTTAAAAGTTTTCCAGTCCTCTATCTTCCCACTTCTTTTTTGTTTCCTTGTTTTCCATCTCGTTTGCTTTTATTTTGGCTTTAACTTCCCTTGTCACCCACAATTGTCTCATTTTTCCATTCACAATTTCCTTTCTTTTTGGTATGTGTCTGTCCTGAACTTTCCTCATTTCTTTTTAAATTTTATTTAAAGGTTTTCCATATGTGTAGTAATATCCAAGTACAAAATATAACAATCAAATATTAATATCAAATCCATTACATGATGATATAAACCCAACCCCCTCCCTCCACCAAACTAACCCCAAGAACAAGAAAGAAGGAAAAAAAGAAAATAAATAAGTAAGAAAACTTAAGAAAAAGTAAGAAACTGGAATAAAAACCTGTTTGCTGTAGGTTCCCCTCACCACACGAAGTTAATCATTTATAACTTTTAATACTTTCAAGGAGGTTAATGAAGTTCGAGGCTTAAGGAAAAGGTTTATATTATGAGCTCCCGTTTTAGTAAAATAGAATCATTACTGTAAGAGATAATATAGACTGGAGGGACTGAATGGTCACAGTTTACATTTAACATCTCACACAGCACATCACAAGTCACTGCCTAGTGATAATTCAGTACATTGGAACAACTGAGGGAAGGCTTATCACAGTCTGATTCAAATTTGATATATTTGCAAAGACACTGTTATTTTGCAAGGGAGAACCATTCTGGCTGCTGAAGAGAAAGCAGCTTTTGAAAGCAGCTTTTATGGCCAGCCATTTTGTAGGATTCAGAGCAAAGCATGCTCTGTGAATGACTGGATCTTTTCGGTGGATTCACCTGTGCCAGGAGGGGCATTTGGGAAGCAAATGCTTAATTTTGATTGTGACTAACAGTGAAGGTCATTTGGAGAGACTGCTTCATTTTAAGTGTGACTAGCAGTGATGGTATTTGGAGAGACTAGTGCCAGGGTCTTGGAAGCTTCGTGGAGGATGCTCAGTTCAAGTCTTGCCTATGAAAGGACCAGGATTTTTATGACCACAGCTCGTATAGATGGATATTTCTTCACAGGCAAATCAAGGAGAATTTGTATGTCTCTAGTAGTCTTCCCATCAGTTCATTATTAAGTCTGGGCATAAAATTTCAAAGGCCTACACTTCAACACTGATTTTGAAAGATTGAACTTTGAAGTAACTTTCTAGATTTTGTGGGCTGTAATGGTTTGGATATATCACACACACACACGCACACACACACACACACACACACACACACACACACACACACACACACACACACACACACACACACACACACACACACACACACACACACACACACACACTTGCGCAAAGCTAGGAATAGATTTAGTGTTAAGGATAGTTTAAAAGTTAAGACTATCGTTTAAGAGTTAGAAATTAAATCAGTGTTTTAAAATTAAACACTATCTGGTTCATTGTCTATTACTGCTTGTTATGCCCATTTTTTAACATCTATAAATTAATTTCTCAATTCTTAAGTAGGGTGCCAAGTTTTCAGAAATGCATCATATTTATTTCTCAAATTATAAGTGATCTTCTCCAAGGGAACACAGCTATGCATTTCTGCATTCCAGATACCTAAGTGGGTATCTGATTTCCATCTCACTGCTGAACAGTTTCTTGCTACTGCTAAAGCAATCTTTAAAAATTGTTTTTAATGTGTAGATAGTTTCAGTTTCAGTCTTATCCCCTCAACATTACCTAATAAAAATAGCATTGGAGTTTGTGAAAATTTAATTCCCATAACCCGTTCTAAATAAATTGCCAATTTGACCAAAAATATCTCACTTTGGAACAAGACCAAGTGGAATGTAAAAAAGTACCTACCTGCTTTTGTGGAGTAAGATATAGTTAGTAGAGTTTTCCAGTCGACTTTGGCCAGTTCCTTTCTCATGCAACTGTAATTTCCTTTACTCCACTGAAATACCAACACATCGGACTTTAGCCTCTCCTTTTGAAATTTCAAAGTGAAGTCTAACATATTGTGATCACTGCCTCCTAAGGGTTCCTTTACCTTAAGCTCTCTAATCAACTCTGGTTCATTACACAGCCCCCAATCCAGAACATCTGATCCCCTGTGGGCTCATCAACAAACTGCTCCAAAAAGCCATCACGTAGGCATTCCTCAAACTCTGCTGAGATCCTGTATCAATCTGACTCTCAATCTACTTTCATGTCAAAATCCTCCATGATTATTGTGCCTCTGTCCTCTGACATGCCTTATCTATTTCTAGTTGTATTTAGGAATACATATCCTGACTGCTATTTGAGCCCTGTATATAACTGCCATTAGAGTTCTTTTACCTTTACCATTCCTTAAGTCAAACCATAAGGATTCTACCTTTTCTGATCCTATGTCCCTCCTTTCCAATGTTTAATATTGTTGCTTACTAGCTGAACTGCCCTGCCTCCTCTTGCCAGCTGCCTATCCTTGCGATACATCATATATTCTTGTACGTTCAGCTCCCAATGACATCCGTTCTTTAGCCATGACTCAGTATTGGCCACAGCATCATACCCCCCAACCACCTTGTTTCTAATGCTGCATGCCTTTAAGTGTGATACCTTCAGACCAGTTTTTGAATCCATCATCTCTCTGGCTATAATTTTATCTCGTCTCCTGCCTGTCATCTTTGCTGCTCTCCATCTTCACTTTACTGCTTTTGTTCCCTTCTTTAACCCAAGCACTCTGGCTTCCATCCCCCTGCCAAATTAGTTTAAACCCACCCTAACAGCAAAATTAACCAGGATATTGGTTTCCTTAGGTTCGGATGTAACCCATCCTTTTTATAGGCCCCAAAAGAGATCCCAGTGATCCAAGAAACTGAAGCCGTGCCCCCTGAACCAGTTTCTCAGCCATGCATTTATTTGTTTGATCTCTCTATTCTTGCCCTCATTAGCATGTGGCACAGGCAGTAATCCTAAAATTACCATCCTGGAGATCCTGTTTCTCAGCTTTCGCCCCAATTCCCTGTATTCCCTCATCAAGACCTCCTAATTGACCTTACCTATACTATGTGTACCAACATGTACCAAGCCTTCTAGCTGTTCACCCTCTCCCTTCAGAATGTTCTGGACCCAATTTGAGGCATCCCATACCCAGGCAATGAGCATAGGGAGGGCCCAACAAGTGTCTTTATTTGGCTCACAGAATCTCCTTTCTGTTCTCCTCATTGTGGAATCTCCTATCCCTATTGAATGTCTCAGCCATGCTCAGTGCCAGATACCCAGTCCCTATGGTCATCCTCTGTCAGGTCATCCCCCCCATTAATATCCAGAATGATAAACTGGTTGCTGAGGGGGCTGGCCTCAACATACTCCCTATGGCTTCAATCTATCATTTCCTCACTCTCCTTAATGAGCCGCAGGCCATTAAGCTGCAGCTCCAGTTCCTTAACACTGTCACTTAGTAGCTGCACATCAAGTGCATGTGGTGTAGATGTGGGCATCAGGCAAGCTTGTTATGCATGTGAGTAGGGAAAAATTAGATTGTAGTGGAGTAGGCTGAAGGGCCAATACTATACTATGTAATATTCTATGTAGTTGCTGTAATTTTCTATGTAGTTGCGATTAAAAAGCCTTATTAATTTCCATCAGTTGTCCCACTTATTTCTCTTGTACTGATTCTGTTCCTGCAATATTTTAAGGCAAGAAATTTTAGGGTAATGAAAGGAAGCAGTATTATCATGGAATCATACAGCATGAAACAGCCCCTTTGACCCAACTCACCCATGCTGACCATTCTGAGTCCTGTTTGTCTGCATTTAGTCCATATCCTTCCAAGCTTTTTGTATTCATCTATCAGTCCAAATAACTTTTGAACATTGCAATTGCACCCATGAATGGAGGGAAGGATGGATGATGTTTCAAGTGGAGACTCTCTGAGTTCCTCCAACGGATTGTATTTTGCTACTTATGTAATGATCCTTTTCCTTCTGTCTTCAGTGCCTGATTATTAATCACCATTTCTTACTAGATATGTTGTGTTATAGTTGGATTGGGCAGTTATATATACTAGGGTGGTTATATATACTAGATATATATTTTTCTTGCCATTAGTTGAGTGATTTTGTAGTTCTAATGCTTATCTTTGTGTATAGAGTACTTACACAAAGAGATTTGCTCAGTTTGCCACATTTAAAACAGATTTAGGATAACAGAATCAAGGATGTCCTGTCAATTGCAATTGCATTATCTTTCCCATAGCTAGGACAAGAGCCATATTGATTCGGATTCACCCCGGCTCAGTCATTTGTGGTATCTGACAGTAGCCTCACTAGGAGTGGCTCCTGTACTTTTTTCCAAACCAAACACCCTCTGCTTTTTAGCAATTCTTTGCTTAAGATTCCAACATCGATTCCTGCCTTTCTTTTATTCTCCATGATGTTCAAAATTCCATTGAAATTGTGGAAGGTGCTTGGTATTGGTGTGTTTAATACAAGGTGATCAGCATTCACCTTATTTTCAATGAAGTCAGGCATTTTATAGTTAGTGGAGCCAATTAAAGATTCCCAAATTGGCATCTGTCAAGCCCAGAAAACCATGTAGTTAACAAAACTACAAGTACGATTGAGAATTCCCAACCTAAGCACTAGAAATAAAATGCTTTTTAGACACTCAGGATGTTCCTATGTGCTGTCTCTTCTACTGAGAATGACGGTACTGTGGAGTTGCTATAACGGCAGCGCTGCTGCTGGCACGGACCCGCAGAGAGCAGGGAGCGGAGACTCAGTACTCCTGCTGGGTCCAACTGCCCAATCCAACTGCCATCAGCTCCATACAAGCTTTAATCAGCCTGTTAAAGGAGCCAATGGTGGTTTTATTTAAAATCTCTGCAACCGTGGGGTCTGCAGTCTCAGGGGAAGCTGAAGACTGGTAAAGGGCACCAGAGAATGGAGAGAGCACCCCTCACCCCACCCCATTTGAGATAGTGAAGCAGAAGAGATGATCCATGGGACAGTGACCACAGCAGTGGACCAGGGTAGGGTTCTGCGTCTGAAGAACTCACAAGCAATGGCTGTTGGCGACTCGAGGCGAGGAATTCACACAAGCTATGCATTTCTGGAGTCTTGGGTCAAGGGATTCACATCAGGAATGGTCTGTTGGAGATTGGCTGAAGGGGTACCAAGAGTTTTGGATCTGGAGCTCAGACTGTTGATGGTTTAGGCTGAACTCTGCAGAAGCACTGGGGGTGAACCCACGGACACTCGGGGACTCTGAGGCGATATTGTTTTGCTTCTCTTTCTCTGACTATCAGAGGCGCTTCAGGCAATTTATGCAAATTGTGAATCTGTCAGTCTCATGACAGATGAAAGAAAACTCTATGTAATATTGTCCTGTCTTTATTACATGGCAATAAAGGAATCTTGAAATGCAGTCATTGCTTTTACAAAGGAAGAATTAGAATGTTAACACAGTAAACACCCAGAAAGAAGAATTTGATTATGAGCAGATAATGATGAGCCATTGACTGGAACTGTTTCAGGGAGGCACGCACTTACACAGTCATGTAAACATTGAGGAGTACACAAGCTTAGTGACTGACTATGTCAGCAGGTGCATTGAGGATGCTACTGAGATCAAACGCTTCACAATCAGGGCTGACCAGTAACCATGGTTGGATGCAGATGTCTGGGCTCAGAGCTTGTGATTCTGCCTTCTGGACAGGAGACAAGATGGCACTAAGATCAACCAGGGCTGAACTCTAATGTTTACATTTAAATATAAATAAACCCCTTAATGTTTTGAAAAGTGAGAGGAAACTGGAATACTTAGAGGAAATCCATGCAGACACAGGGAGAATGCACAAACTGCTTACAGTCATTGTCGGATTTTAACATGGGTCACTGACACTGTAATAATTTTGTGCTAAGCATGCTGCCCATGCAATTTGGAAGGCAAAATGTGGGTACCAATAGAAGATCCATAGACAGCTGTGCAAATCTGATGATACGAGGCCCACGGGGCAAGGGATCAAAACCATAACAGATCACCTTGAGAGTTAAAGACAATGACGCCTCTCTTTCAGACAGACTACACATCTTCTATGCATGGTTTGAGGAGAAGAACAAGATTATATCGAAGAAAACTCCATGTCCACCTGATGAATGGGCCTCCTGTATACCCATGGCTGAGGTGAGAACCCTATCCAAGGAGAACCTAAACAAGGCAGCGGGACAAGACTACATAACTGATCCAGTACTGAAGGTTTGAGTAGATCAATTGATGGAGGGCTTTATGGACATCTTCAGCTTGTCACTACAGTAGTCCATTGTCCCCAGGTGTTTCAAGACAACCACAACCATCCCAGTACCAAAGTGAGTGACAGGAACAGGCCTCAACAACTACTGCCCCGTGGCACAGACCTCCACAATTCTGAAAGTTTCAAGCATCTGATGATGAAACACATCAAAATGTACCTCCCAGAGACACTGGACCCATTTCAATTTGCCTATAGAAGAAATTGTTCGACTGATGGTGCTGAAGCCTTGTCTCTCCATTCCTTTCTGACCCCCCCTGGCTGCTGTTCATCGACTTCAGCTCAGCATTTAACCTATAATTCCCCAGGGGCTGGTGGAGATCTGTCCTTGTTGGGACTCAACACTCCTCTTTGTAACTGGATTTTGATCTTCCTAATAGAAAAACCACAGTCTTACCCCATTGGTAGCAGAACACTGGAGCACTTCAGGGTTGTGTGCTCTGCCCACTCCTGTTCATGCTACTGACTCACGACTGCATCACTAGATCTAGCTCCAACAGGTCATCATATTTTCAGATGACACAACAGAAGTTGGTGTCGTTAGCAAAAATTATGAGAAGAGATGGAAAGTCTTTTGATATGGTGTGAGAAAAAAAGCCTGAGTTTCAACGTGGACAAGATGAAGGAGATAATTATGAAATTTAGGAGGACCAAGAATGACCACACTCCTCTACACATTAATAACTCTGTAGTTGAGAGAGTAGAGAGCATCAAGTTCACCAAAGTTCACTTAACTAGTGACCTATCCTGGACACATTACATCGCTTCACTTATCAGGAAGGCACACCAGCGACTGCTCTTTCTGAGAAGACAGATGCGCGCAAGGCTACCTGCCACCATCTTGTCAACCTTTTACAAGAGCTCCATCAAAAGCATCCTGGCTGGCTGCATCACAGTGTTGTACGGTTGCTGTAGAGCATTGGATCAGAGGTCAATCCACAAGACTAATAGAGTGGCAGAGAGGATCACTGACGTCTGCCTCCCCTTCATCAAAGTGATCTTCTGGGATTGTTGTCTGAAGAGGGCACACATAATCATTGAGAACCCCTACCACCCTGCACATAACATCTTTCAGCACTTCCCATTGGGAAAGAGATACAGAAGTATTAGAGCCAGCACCAGCAGGAAGAGTCACAGCTTCTTCCTGGAGTCAGTGTCACTGTTGAACAACTGAATGAAAACTGGTCACACGAACCAATGGAGATGCCACTATTTATGAAACATATTTATTTATTTTTATATATGTATATTTGTCCTGCATATGATTTGTTTGTCTGTATGTGTGTTATGTCTGGTTGGGTGCTTGAATGTTTTGCACCGAGGACCAGAGAACACTGTTTTGTCAGGTTGTACATGTGCAATCGGATCATAGATAAACTTGAATTTAAATTTGACATAATCTATCCTTGTGACATTGTTTGCCATATTGACCTTGAATAACTTCCCTGATCTTTTTCACAAACGTATCACGGGATCTTTAACATCCTCTGATAGGAGATGTGGAGATCCAATATAACACCTCATCTGAATGACAGCATCCTTGAGATTGAGGTTATTTTTAGAGTCTTTCAATTGAGACTTGACTCTATAACCTTTTGCCACAAAAGGAGTGTGCAACCAGCTGAGACAACACCCCCACTAATATTGATGTGGAGGAACTCCAGGGTCAGAGCAGCTAATTAGCGTAGTCAATATTAAGTTTTTTTTAAATATCACAATTTATTTCATCTGGAACGCTAGCCTCCTGAACAAAAAAAAAATAATTAAGAAGCATGCACAGTGACTGGCATCTCTTACTGAAAGTGTAGTAGTGGTATTTTACAATCTGGCAACTATTACAGTTAATTTCCTAGTATTTGCTCACAGATTTATTAAGTTCAGTCTAACAACATGTCATGTTGGGAATTGAATTCCCACTCTTTATTATAATTGCTACATGGACCAATAGGGTGGAGTTAATTGTTCTTGGATTGTTATTCAGCCAAAGGAGAATACAATAATATACTGTATAAGATTTGTCTCAAGAAAAACCTAGCATGTAATAGGAGCCCAGTCACAGTACTTCAGAAAACTTGCCATGTAATTAACTGCAGACAGAAGATATTCATTTTCCTGACATTTGTTGAACTGCTGAGATGATTCCATTTCTCAAAAAGAAGAAACATTGATTTACAGGATTCAACCAAGTGATGGTGCTTCTCTTCTTGTATGTTCATGCAATAAGTGTGAGTTAGTGGTCACCGTGATATTCAAATAAATTGATTAAAATAAGATAAAAGGAAGCAATGTAAATTTTACAACTTCTGGTGTGGCAGATGGATTAGATGTAAGTTGAAGCATATTTACATTAATATAGTGAAATCTTAGAAATGAAACCCACATCTAATCTGGCACAGACTGCAAAGGGAAACTGATAAACTAGAATCTGATAGTCAAAATTTCTTTCAGTGAAAGAAGGCATAATTTGGCAAAACAATTGTTTTAAATTACACCTCCAGGTGAGCATTGTGGCAAACCAAAATTGAGAACAACATAAAAGGTAATTTAAGTCTCGCTAAAGTATTATTTGGCACCGGAAACCATTTACAGTAATTGCCTTGCTCCATTAACTTCCTGTACCAGGAACTTTAGTCCAGGTAAAATATTCCTGAGTGGATAATACAATACGAAGGAGCTCTCTAAAGTTTTTTTTTAACTTCCCAACATAATATAGAACAGGAAATACTTCAGCCAATGGAATCAATATCTGCTCCCAGCGAAGCAATCCCATCAAATCTATTTCCTCTCTCCTTATTTCCTGTAGTCCTGCTACTTTATTCTCTCCTTTCATTCTATTGCCACTTAATTACACTAATGGTTAAGTTACAGTATTCAATTAACCTACCACGGTAGTCTTACTGTGGACTACAACTTATGGTCATTGTCAAGTACTTGGCGTCAATTCTAATAATCTGAAAAATTGTATTAGGATATTGAAATAGTAAGTATCAGAGATTCTTCCATGGAGATTGGGTTTCACTTAAACAGTACAAGGTTTACCTATTTCCTGAATTTCCTCCAGAACATAAGAAGGGAAACATGGAATTAGGACCCAGAGCCCAGACCAGAAATAATGACTAATGTACAAGCAGGTAGTTGTTGGAAATCCGAGTAAATGGGAAATAATTAGAAGCTGGAGAATTTGTGAAAAAAATAAGTTTAAACAGAGTTGAAAGGAGTAAATGTATCAAAAGATATTTACAGAAATGCAACAGGTATAGGGAATTAATGAAGAGTGATTGTGAATGTTATGGTTTTTTTGCACAAAGGGGGAGTGAAAAAAATCCAGTTATGTGGGATTCAGTTTACTGAACTAAAAACTTTTCCAAACCAATGATTTCTTTGTTTTAATGCTGTTGCCTTGCTGCTATTTTCACTGTAGCTTTCTAATTTGTGTATTCCGTCTTGTTTGCTATTCTAAAGTCCACTGATGAAAGAAAAAGCATGCAACGATTTAAAGTAATTGTCCCATCTTGAACACCATCAGATGTCCTTTAAGTAGCAATGATTTTCGCATCTGAATCAGCAACATCAAATAGAAATTATATAGTTCACAACATAATCTTCACCATTGTCATCATGAGTTGAAATGAAATTGTAATATAATACAATTTAGTCAATATTGTCATCAACATTAAAAATTTCACGTTGGATTTCTCAGCACATTATATTCAAGCCTTCTTTGAGGTTTTCAAGAGGCAATTTGTTTTGTTTAAATTCTCTCTCATTACATATGAGGATGAATCAAATTGATAGTATGGTTCAGAAAGACAAGGAAATGTTGGAGGACAGTCAGATCTGAGTGTTTAGGGCCAACTGCTTTGTAAAATGAGGATGTACAGATGCAGCAAACAATTAGGAAGGCAAAGGCGAATATGAGCTTTTATTGCCGGGGATTGATGTAAAGAAGAATGGAATTTTAAAAAAAGATATATATATTTTTAGGATATGAGCATTCCTGGCAAGGGCTTCCCAAAGGAACCTTGTGGAACCACTGCAGTGGAACACCCACAGTATTCTAGAATAGGGAATTTCAGGAATTAGATCTAACACCAAAGAAGAGCCAGGATCATGCCAATCCTGGACACCACTGCCTTAATTCTTCTTCACGTTTGTAGTCAAGTGTTGGCAGATGTTGTTGGAGAATGCAGGTGAGTGATTGCAGGGTATTTTATGGATTGAACATGCTTCTGCCAGTGCACTAGTGGGCAGACAGAAGGAATGTGATTAATGGAATATAAGGCTGGCTCCTTTGTCCTGGGTGTGTCAAACTCCATAATTGGTGGTTGAGCAATACTCATCTAGCAAGTGTCAATTATGAACAAAGCCAATAATTTTCATCTTAGGTTTCTTGTCAGATCATGAAAACAGATGCAGAATTAAGATGATTTACCCTCATTTGAAACTACTGTTTAAAAATTTAAGTATTATGTCATCAGCTGTCAAAACTCTGGATTTTGGAAATTCCTTGACTGTTCCCCACTTATTGAGGGGTAGGAATGAGGGTTGTTTTCTTGAAATGATGAGTTCAGAATTGGAATTGTTGCTTTAAAATAAGGGGTCAGCAATGAGGACAAATTCTTTATGCAGAGACTTGTAAATCTTAGAATTCTCTCCTCAAAGGGATGATTATGCTCAGTGAATCAAGCCTGAGATGAATAAGTGTATGGACACTAGAGAAATTTGAGGTTCGTTGGATTCAATGGGAAATTGAGTGAGGATCAGGCAAGTTCTTATTGGATGACAGATCAGCTTAAGGGAAATATGATATACTCTTGCTTTCATCTCTTCTGTTCTTAGTTTATATCTTACAATGTCAGGAAAATTAATTTGTATTGTCAAACTCTACCTAATTAGTTTTAAAAAGGTTATATTTTAATTTATGTTCCTTGTTATAATTCATATTTCATAGATACATTTAATGGTATAGAAATAGAATCGTCATAAATGCTTTCAGGAAGATTTTTCAATGCCTAAAGCTTTGCTACAGTGGCAACAGTATCTGTCTGCAAAATTGACAACAGTACCCTCTGGAGGAGCTGTCAGGTTTCAACTACAAAGAGAATCTCAGTATAATTTTGTTTTTTTTAAAAAACACTTTTGTGATTTGTTTATGAAAATAAATCATCAGGTTATTCCATACTCTGTCCCTGTACCATCAACTTATAAAAACTGCCAATAGAGCCACAGGCTTTACGGATAATATTAAAATTGGCTGTCATGTATTTGTAGTTGCTTTACAAACCCCCTGGATTTGATCCAATAATAGCATTAGACATTTTTGATGAGTTTGGAATATAGTTCCCCTCACCAATGTAATCAGCCATTTTGGCAATGTAAAACATGTTAATCAATAGCTGAGTTGTTCTGCTAACTTAATGTAAGGTTTTCTACATAGCAACATCTAATCAGAACTGAAAGATATCAGTGATATATATATATATATTTACAGCAAATAGGATGCTGGGCATAAAAGAGCATAATAGAAATGATTTTTGTTAGGGTAAAGATTAAGAGTGATTAAATAACAAAAGTGTTGTTGCTACAACTCAAGATGTGGTGATAAAATGGCCTTTAGTGCCAAAAGATATATTCTGGAGAGGTTTAAATAGACATGGTACACCAGTAAAGAGATAAAAATCAGGAGTATTGAGGGAAGATAAGTTTCCTGTGGCCTTGGAGGTATAAATTATCTCACCCAATCAAGTTCCCTTATACCAAGCACAAACCATCTTCCAGTGGTTTTGATGATTGTTAGCCAGTAAAGGAAGTGGTTAAGGCTGGAAGGCTAGAAAATGCCTCTCGGGAATGCGATTGATGGTCGTTGATCTCTTTCCAATAGCTGCATTTGAATGAACTTATCTTAAACTGTATTTTTTTTTACTACAGAGGTACTTCACCTTGGAGATTTCTAACACAATCACAAAACCTGACTGTACAATTAATGCTTAAATAAAGTGACAAAAATTGATGTAGTTTTACTATCATGGGAAGTATCAGACATTAAGACTTGCAACTAAGTTCATGCTTTAAATGAAATGAAATAATTGGTGTGTAGGTAAGTTTTTGTTGGATGCTGGTAGAGCTTGTCATGACTGCACAATAGTCAGGAGCAATTAATGAGTTTTTAGTCTCAAATGTTCATTCCTTCCTTAAAAAAAAATATTTTATTGAGTTTAACATAATAATCCCACAAAGTCTACGAATGTAACAAAAAGTATGACATATAAAACACATATCACAATGTAAATGTAATTCAAACAAAAATTCATCCATATTTGTTGATTTAACATTATTTCTTAAAAATAATTCTGGATAGAAACCAATTGAGTTACATTATACTAATCCTTGGCCAAAACACAGAGTAATATCTGTCTAATTTGATGATATGATCTAGGAAAACCATAATTAAACTCAGAGATAATCAATTAATCTAAAAAAAAGAATAAAAAGGAAAAAAGGAAACAAAAATACCTAAAACTAAATCTAATCTACACCTTCCCTCTAATCAAAGTTACCTTGTAGGAAAAAAAAATAAAGATATGGATCAAATAGCGACCTTCAGAAACTTAGACTGAAAATTGCTGGAGCATCCAAATTACTTAAATCTGCGAATCATGAATGGGCCCCACATTTTTTCAAATTGAAACTTTCTATCTATAATATTGTATCTAATTTTCTCCAAGCTTAAATATAACATTACATCATATAATCACTGTGTAGGAGTAGGTGAAGATTCATCTTGCCATTTCATTAAAATTGCTCTTCTGGCTATCAACATTCAAAAAGCTAAAACTTTAAATGTTCATTTCTTCTTGTAGTTTGCAACTGGTGTCCAAAGAAAAGCCTAGTTATGGCTTTGATGCTATAACTCACAATCTTTTTGTAATATCAGCAGAAATGTCATTTATGCAAAAGACCAATTATTTTTATCTTTGTCACTTCACTAATACAGATGCTGAGTTTCAGATATTTATCCCATGTGATTCCATCTCTTTAATAATTTAATCAACCAAAGCACTAGACTTTGAATCCCCTTTCAGTTTTTGGCCACTGTTCTTTGTTTTGGTATAGTCTAATTAAAAGAAAAATATTTGGAAAGCTTTTAGACAACTATCCAGTTATGTCCTCATGAGATCTGTACCCATTTTTTTTGAATCATAGTTTTATTTCAATTTGGGTGCTGTTTATTTCCAGGATTAGTGAGGTCATGTGCCTCATCCTCAAAACTAGGATAACTGGTACCAACTTGGTCACATTCATGAAACTTTCAAATAGTCAGTAGTAATTCCCAAGACATAGTCACATCTGTTGACATTATTAAATTTTTCACTCACAATGATCTTCCTGCCAACCTTGATGATAAACACAGAGTAAATCACATTTACTTCAATGGATTTCCAACAGGATAATCATGAGGCAAACTGAGGCCAAGACAATTTTCATAAGGAAAGGTGCAGAGAAAAATATCTGAGGGTAGTTAACCCCAGTCATTCACACACATATATCCCAGAAACTAATTAAAAAGCTGGCAAACAACACAGAATGCAACAACAAAATTTTTGGCTATTGCTCAGTTTCTAAAAAAATAATTTAATCGGTTATTTATATCTGTGAGACATGTTTGAATGCTGCCTTAGGCTGACATTTAAGATTCTATTTCCGTAAGTCCTGATACAGGACACTCAGAAGCAAATTGCAATAGGAAACCATCTGAAATGATTATCATTAGGAACAATGTGTGATATTTCATTGTTTAGCAATTGAGATGGGTCATGTCTGAGGATAGATCTGCATGAATGATGAAGTATCTGTTTTGAGTATCTCACATGCAAAAGCTGAAATGCAAATAGCATTATGAGAAATGCCCTTCAGGTGACAACATCTGTCCAAAGAACCAAACATTGTCAATATTTATAATTTAAATGATTTTGATTTTAAAACCTTTGGGTGAAATTTTGATTTCTTTAGAACTTAGCAAAAGCTATAATGGAAACATAGAGCTAAAAAAAATTCTTCAAATGTTGCAGCTAAACCCCACTTGGAATATTGTGTTCAGATCTGGTAACCTCACTGCAGGAAGGATGTGGATGCTATAGAACAGTTGTAGAGGAGATTTACAAGGATGCAGATTGATTTGGAGAGCATGAGGATAGGCTGAGTGAACCGTGTTTTTTTTCCCCATGGAATGACGAAGGATGAGGCGTGATATGATAGTGGTGTATTAGATGATGAGAGGCATTGATTGTGTGGATAGCCAGAGGCTTTTTCCCAGGGATGAAATTACTAATATGAGGGGGAATAGATTTAAGGTGCTTGGGAGTAATTACAGGGGGTATGTAAGAGGTAAGGTTTTCTCACAGAAAGTGGTGGGTGCATGGGATATGTTACCATCAATGATGGTGGAGGCAGATATAATATGGTCTTTTAAGAGATTATTATATGCAGTGCCCTCCTTAATGTTTGGGCTAAAGACACTTTTTTCCTTTATTTGCCTCTGCGCTCCACAGTTTTAAATCTGTAATCAAACATTTCACATGTAATTAAAGTGCACATTTTAGATTTTATTCAAGGTTGTTTGTGTACATTTTGGTTTGACCATGTTGAAATTACAGCACTTTTTTATGCATAGTCCCCCCATCTTGTATTTCTGTTCATGAAGTCTTCTGTGAAAAGTAGTCATTGACATATCCACACCTGCCTCCTGGAGAGTGTTTCTGATCTGGGATTTTGGGGATTTTTCTTCATTATGATGAGAATTTCTCTGTCATCAGGCAGTGGAGGTTTTCCTTGGAATACCAATCCCTTTGCAATTATTGAGCTCACCAGTGCGGTCTTTCTTCTTAATGATGATCCAAACTGTTGATTTTGGTAATCCTAAGGTTTGGCCTGTGTCTCTTTCTGTTTTATTGTTGTTTTTCAGCCTCAGAATGGTTTATTTGACTTTCATTGGCACAACTCTAGTCCTCATGTTGAAAAATGGCAACTACAGGCTCCAGAGCTTAGAAGCAAACCTAACTCTCATTAGTGCTCTAGTGAAGCAATTGAATATACCTGAGTACTCACAAACAACTGTGAAGCCAAAAATCCTAATCATTATGGTGCCCCGAAATGAGGGGACTATGTATAAAAAGTGCTGTAATTTCTACATGGTCAAACCAAAATGTATACGAATAACCTTGAAAACAGAAAGAGACACAGGCCAAACCTTAGGATTACCAAAATCAACAGTTTGGATCATCATTAAGAAGAAAGACCGCACTGGTGAGCTCAATAATTTCAAAGGGATTGGTATTCCAAGGAAAACCTCCACTGGACATCTGGAATGTGCACTTCAATTACGTGTAAATTACTTGATTACAAATTTAAAACTGGAGCTCAGAGGTAAATGAGGTTAAAAAAAGGATCTTTGTACCAAATATTATGGAGGGCTCTGTATGTGCATGAAACTGAAAAAAAGGATGGTTATATAGTGGGAAACACTAGGCAATTGTTAGAGTAGGTTATTAGGTTGACCCAACTCTGTGGGCCAAATGCCTGTACTGTGCTGTAGATTTCCATGTTCTATGTTCTAAATGTAAATATCATTTACCAGAAGCATGAGTGCAGTGCTAATATTTTAAGTGCAGGAGCTCACCACAAATGGCAACAAGAAGGTGTCAGAGCCGCCCCATGAGGTGGCGGAACTGCCCCGAGGTGCTGGAGCGATGCTCCTGAGAGCTCCGGCAGCTCTGCACCCCTGACCAGAAGTAAAGTTTCAATAAATAGCATGGTGTTCATTTTAATAAATCCAGCCCCATGGCGTGTTTTACTCTCAGGAACTTCGTTTTCATGCCCTACAGTCGACCACTATCTAGCTACTGCTGTCAATGTGAGCTACTCAGATAATTATTATTCTTTGAAGTGTAACATATTTCTTTTTTAATCTATTATACAAAGGATGTGATGTAAATAATTATTTGGAGATGGCACAGAGCTTTGAAAGAAGTAACATGGAGGTAAAATATGTTTGATAGGTTGTTCTTCTATGGATGAAGGGAATGTTTAAAAGGGAAACTGTTCCTAGACCACCATTCATTTCCTGAAGCCATTCTTGTACAGCCTGATGGTGCTCATTTCTTGACTTCAGATGAAGTATAAGTTGGGAAGGACAAAAAAAAAGAATAAAAATAATTTCACCAATTACCAACATTACCTCGATGGAATTTGATAAATCTGTGACCAGATTGCAAGATAAATAGTTTATGCCAATTTTTTAATATTACCATCTATTGCTGTTGCCTGTATTTATTCAATATCAACTCACAATTAATATATGTTGTGTTGTTAGTTAATTCTATAAACTGGAAATCAAATGCAATTTGCAAAACCTATTTAGTCATCAAAGTGACCCTGTGGAAATAAGAGTCAAAGATTAGAACAAGACATGTTTTGAACTGATTTATGTAAAATATTGTCTTAACATAGCGTTGTTTATTAAAAAATTGTATCTAATTCTTTGAGAACTTGTGCACGAGGGGACAATGTTTATTCTCCTTCCTGGTAAGATTGTTCTGAATTACCAGATTTTAAAAAATACACAGTTGGATGAGGGACATATAGCTGCAGGCAATGAAGAGCAAATTTAGAACTGATTGTCTATTGGCTAGAAAATAGAAACTCATCATTATCACCAATAATAATAGTTTTATTTACATTTCCAGGTTTGGAGTCCTGCATTATCCCTCATTCAAAGGTGGCATGGTTAGCAGAATGGTTAATGCAAAGATGTTACAGTGCCAGCTTTCGGGTCTGGAGTTCAAATTCCGCCCTACGTGTAAGGAGTTTGTACGTTGTCCCTGTGTATGTGTGGATTTTCCCTCGGCGCCCCAGTTTCCTCCACCATTCAAAATGTATTGGGGGTTGTAGATCAATTGGGTGTTATCAGGTGGCTGAAAGGGTTTGTTACTGTTGTATGTCTAAATGTTTTTTAAAAATTATGAGAAACACAAAAAATTAAAATATGAGGTATTTTAAATATGAGGCCTCGTTAATTAAGATCAAGAGAGAGTGGGAAAAGGATTTGAATCTTTCATTTTCTGATGCGGTTTGGGATTCCATTTGTTATTTGATTAATACAACCTCCTTTTGTGCACGACATTACTTATTGCAATTTAAAGTGGTCGATCCAGTACATATGTCTAAAGTTAGATTATCTTGTTTACCTGATATAAATCCTCTATGTGAAAAATGTAAAAATGACGAGGCTTCTTTGATTCACATATTTTGGACTTGCCCTAGTTTAGAAAGAATTCAGAAAGTTATTTTTCAAACATTATCAATGCTTCTTAAGATCAAATTGGAACCTTGCCCTTTAATTGCACATTTCGTATCAGTTCAAGATGATGACTTTTTATTGACTTCAACTCAAAACTAAATTTTAACTTCTACTTCACTGATAGCCAGGCATGGAATTTTGATTAACTGGAAAGATAATACTCCACCTACACACACACAACAGTTAAACAATATTAGGTCTTGTTTAAGTTTAGAAAAAAAATAGATATGCCATTAAAGATTCAAATATTAATTTCTTAAAAACATAGGGTCCTTTTATGGACCATTATCACAATCTGAAGTTTTAGGGTTGTTATAAGTTTCAATGCTGTCCTGTCTATTTCCAGGTTGTTATCACTGTTAGTCCCCCCAACCTTATACACTGGTAGGGGTTTTGAATTAATGGGGTTGGTTTTTTTTCTTGTAATTTGTATTTCAATATATTAATGTATTGTTTAATTTTTATATTATTGAAAACTTCAATAAAAAACATCTTAAAAAGAAAATATGAGGAATTTGGCTCCCCAAAGCAAGTATGAGGTTTTGGGCTACCTTCATATTCCACTTGGCTAGCCCAATGGTATGAAAAGTGAATTTTCCAATTCCAGTAACACGTACACCTTGCATTCCTTTCTCCATCTCACCAGTCCTTTCCAGCTCCCTCTGCTCCTCTTTTCATCTTTACCATACCTCTCCACTCCACCCCCCATTATCAATAATACTCATTACACTCCCCACCTAGTTCCATCTGTCCATCACCCACATACATATCACACCTCCCCTAGCTGCTTTCATCACCCCTATCTTACCTGCTACCACCTATCACCTATCAGGCTGTCTCTGTCCTCCTTTTTTCCATCTAATTGGATCCATCTGCCTGATTGTCACCCTCCACCTCCTCCCCCCACCCCTTGTCTGGTTCAAGCTATCACCTATTTGCCTATGTATCTTCCTTCCTTCCATGTTCCGATGTGGGGCTCAACCCAAGACACAGAAGCTGCTGGAACCATTAAGTTCTTCCTGCATTTTTTTTGGTCCTTTGCAAGAGTTCATCCAATTCAGCTTCTCAGAAATTTGAATTGAATATAAATTGGACTAATTCTTCTCTTCTCTGAAATAACTTGTCAAGATGTCTTCTTCAAGTAATGTTTGGCAGCCTAAAGGTGTCAGCTGAATATGAGTTCATTGAAGATTTATGTCTTTCAATTTCTCTCCAGCTTACAAGATAAAACATAACCAAATCACTGTGAATACTGAAAATCAAAATAAATTTGAAAATGCTGGTTACATGTGGAGAAGGAAACAGAATTAACATTCAGATTGATAAATTTCCATCAGAGAGAGAATATTTAGAGAGGTCTGAATCATCAACCAAGTTCATTATTATGTTGAAATTCAGTTGTTTCAACGCTATTATAAATGTGTTCTGAAGCTGCATGATCCAGCCCTTGCTATTTCACCATGCCCTTGCATATAAATGGGTGACATAGAGTTTTACAACATGAAACAGACCCTTTGGACCAACTTGCCTATGCTGACCAATTAGTCAATGGGACCTGGTCTCAGGTCTCTTTTAAATCTTTCCCCTAAAAAAATTACAAGAATGAGAATTTTTTAAACTTTTCTTTGAATAGTTACTACTTTAAAATGATTTGGTAAATAGTCAGATGATGTCTTATTGACAATCAAGCATGGCCAAATAGGGTTAACTGAGCATTTGTTTGTTTTCCATTTGACATTGGAAGGATGGTTATCATGGGCAACCAGAGATGTGACTGAGAGGCTGTTTAAGAGGAGAGATTTAAGAATGTGACAATTTAAATTTAAATGCGCACCATGGTAACAGGCCATTTTGGCCCATGAGCCCATGCCACCCAATTTACATCCAATTAACTGACACCCGCAGTATGTTTGGAATGGTAGGAAGAAACCATAGCCCCTGGGGAAAACCCATGTATACGTGGGCAGAACATACAAACTCCTTACAGATAGTGCAGGAGCTGGCAACACTCAATAAGATTGGTCCTGAATTCCTTGCAAACTAAAATGACCCTACAAAGGGAGGAACCCCCCCCCCCCCACCACCCATGCTAGAGAAACATCAGATTGTTAAAAGAAATTGTGTCTCTTTGTTCTGCTTGTGAGCTGGAGCAGTTCCATGTGATGGTAAAGAACTTAGACTTGTGTGATGCCTTCAGTAACGCTGCAAATGGAGCACAGCCGCAGCCCACCTGGTCAAGGACAGATGAACTTCATCACGGTCAGAACCACTGATACTACTCCAATGTTCTTCTCTGGCAACTGCCTTCTTCATATCTCCTATTACCTACAGGAGGACCAGAAGGCGGGCAGGGGAATGTGGAAGCTAAATGTGAAGTTGCTGACACAAGAGAATGTAGAGGAACTAAAGAAGGAGTACGCTGGTTGGAGAACCGTGAAACCCTTCTTTAATTCCCCAGTGGGAAGCAACCAAGAACATCAAGAGGTTCTTTATCCTCAAAGATGTTCAGAGAGCCAGATAGAGACAGCAGGAACTGAGCCAACTCTAGACTGACCTGCAGCAACTGTTCCTTTGGCAGTTGAAAGGGGTAAATGTGAGGGAAGAACTCCAAGAGATGAAGAGTCGGCAAGCCGTGCTATTCACCTCTTAGTCCTCCAAGATCATCTTCCGGTTCAGAGCCCGCTGAGTGGAGCAGGATGAGATGTGCTCATGCTTCTTCTTCCAAAAGGTTCAAAGAGGGAGCTTTGTGATCCAAGCCTCAAGGAAGAGGACAACTCAGTCACATCCTCACAGACGGGCATACAGAGAATCTGCAAATCCTTTTATGCTGAGCAGTAGAATGCAAAGACTTCAGACAGAATGACCTCCCAAACTTTCCTTTCCACTATCATGGAGGACTTACATGACAGCAAGCAGGAGACTTTGTACAAGCTAATTACTATGGGTGACCTGACAGACCACATTAGTTCCTTTGGGTCGAGTAAGACCCCCCCCCCCTCAAAGTGATGGCCTACCAGCTGAGTTGCAAATGACTCTGCGGGTCTGGGTGGTCCTGCACCTGTTGGAAGTATACAACACCATTCTCCTGACAGACAGCATGTCAGAATCCATGTGGAAAGGGCATCATCACCCTAACCTTCAAACAGAAGGAAAATATCAGGAATCAGAGACCCATTTAATTGACTACTAAATCCTGTCCAAGGCCATCACCAATTGATTCAAATCTGCCCTGGTGCAGATGATTTGCCAAGACCAAACCTGTACTATTTCTGCTCAGGGATACCATTGCCTAAGTGCAAGGCAGGAGGGTGGATATCTACCTGGCCAGCTTAGATCAGGAAAAGATTTTCGACCAGATATCGCACATTTACAAGATGGACGTGATCTTTATAATTGGCTTTGGAAAGGGAATCCAAAATTATATTAAACTGCTCTTCAAATCAATGGGTGGGAAACAGATAGCTTCCCCATCAAGTCTGGAGTTAGGCAGGATTGCTTGCTCTCTCCAGTCTTATTTGTGTGATGCAAAAATCCCTTTGCTGAATATATCAGGAAGGATGAAAGAATAAGAGGAGTGACATTGCCAGGCAGTGGAGGTATTCAGGTCAAGGCATCCCTGTACATGGATGATGTCACCATCTTCTGTTTGGACACACTATCCGTCTGCAGATTGATCAATATTTGCAGGCCAATTTGAGTCTGCATCATATGCCAGGGTAAAGTGAAAGAAGAATGAAGCAATACTCTTTGCTAACTGGCCAGACCAGTCCACCATCCCCTTCAAAGTCAGATCTGACTTCCTGAAGATTTTGGCATCCGATTTGAAGGGGCCAAGGTATGCAAAAGTCCACCAAAAATTGGATCTGTTGGCGCAGCGCTCCCTCTCAATAATAGGGAAGAACCTATCATCAGGTGTGAGGTGCTCTCAGCACTGCTGTACATGATGCAGGTGTGGCCCATCCCCCGCACCTCCACCTTGGCAGTCATCAGAGCAGTTTTCCAGTTCATATGGGGATCCAAAAGGGAAACGGTCTGAAGGGTAGCCATATACAAGTCGCCAGACAATGGGGGCAGGGGCATAACCAACATGGCCCTCATCCTGTTGACATTCTTTGTGTGTGGCTCTATCAAGCTGTGTGTGGAATCAAAGTATGAGGGCACCAAATGTTGCCATGTGCTGATGTTCTACCTGATCCAGGTGTTCCAAAGAATGGGCCTGGCCCTGTTGCCACACAGTCCCGGTCTGCTGGACTTTGCCACACTACCTATCCTCCATGGAAAAGGTTTTCCAGATCAACATCTTTGACCACAAGGCTATCAGACAGTGATCAGCATGGAACCTCCTGCAGACACTGAGAGACGAGGAGTTGAACATGGTGGGGTGGTTCCCTGAGCAGACCGTCCAGGTCATTTGGTGGAATGCTTCATCACCAGTGTACACACACAAGCACCAGGACTTGGCATGGCTGGTAGTGAGAGGAGCGCTCCTAGTCAGATCTCTCCTGTACAATGGGAACATCACCCACAACTCACGTTGTCCTGAGATGACTGTGGTGGAGGGGATTCAGTCGGCCATCTCTTTGCAGAATGCAGATTCGCTAGGAATGAGTGGAAAAGGATGCAAGTGTCCTTATCATGGTTCATCTCCAGCAGCAGCTTGTCAGATAACTTTCTGATACAGGCTGGTCCCAGGGATGCACACAGAGTCAGACATCCAGTACTGCTGGAAGACCATGAACTCAGTGAATAATGCACTTTGATCTGCCCAAAACCTATTCATCCTTCAGATGTCAGTATGGGAATGCTGGTGATTTGCACATCCCAGGCTACAGGAATGTGCGCTGAGCGACATGTGAGGGCACTGTGGGAAGGACCACAGTCTAGAGTCCTCCCATTACCAGACATTGAGGGGCTGAGACCAAGAGGAAGCCCTTCAAATAATTGAGGACGTAGAAGTATTAAGTTTGCCACAGTGGTGGTAATGATAATTGCGCAAAAGAATGAATCTGATATTAAACTAAGGGTGGGAAGAGACTTTGAATGGTTCTCCTTTTGTAAGTAATTTATCATGAATACTCTATTTTTGGTTTAAAAAATTACCTGCTTGAGTCCTGAAGAGATTCACATTTGTGCTGCAGTGCTTTACAAATGCTGTGAAGTGATTAATGATGTCAGAGTAGACTGCACTGCCTTACTAATCTCAAGCAATTCCATCATTCTCAGTCTTGAAAGACCACCCCCTCCCACTTAATTTCTGCTCCACTAAACTCCCCCTGTTCATACTGATGACCATTTCCATTGGGTCTTGGCTGCAGCTTTCTGTGACCAAATTACTGCCCTTTTGTCCTGACAGTAATTTGAAGGCTTCCATTTAAATGAAACCCAAGTGTAAGGATTTGCCTTCTTGACCTTGAGCTCTCAGGTGGGCCTTCCAGTATTGGGTCTGAGCTTATAGATGTCACTACCCAGAAAAAAAATGTTTTACAGACGGTTCTATAGCCTTGTTCTTTCACTTTGTCCAGGCCCACCTGGAGAAAGACATCTCATAAGCCAGGCTGCTGTTCATTGACTTCAGCTTGGTGTGTAATACGATCATTCCCCAAAGGCTGGTGGAGAAACTGTCCTTGTTTTGACTTAACAACCCTCTTTGTAACTGGACCTTGGACATCGAACTCCATCATGCTGAGGATTGGCGCACCTCAGGGCTGTGTGCTCAGCCTGCTCCTCTTTAGGCTACTGACCCACATCTGCATCACCAGATTCTGCTCCAACGGTGTCATTGTTTGCAGATGACATAACAGTAGTTGGCCTCATCAGCAAAAACATGAGTTGCACTACAGAGAAAGAGAAAGAAAAACTTGTGGGATTGTGCAGAGTGTAACAACCTGAGGTTCAATGTGGTCAAAATGAAGGAGATGATCATGGACTTCAGGAGGACCAGGAATGACCACCCTCCACTACATATCAACAACTCTGTAGTAGAGAGAGTGGAGAGCACCAAGTTCTTTTGAATTCAATTAACTAGTGATCTATCGTGGACATTCAACATCTCCTCACTCCTCAGGAAGGCACAACAGTGACTGCACTTCCTGAGAAGACTGAACCTTCTATAAATGCTTTCTCGAGAGTGTCCTGGCTAGTTGGATCATAGTGTGGTATGGTGGCTGCAGATAATGGATTGGAGGTCAACAAGAGTGGCAGAGAAGATCACTGGAGTCTCCCTCTCCACCATCGTCATAATCTACTGGGATCATTGTCTGAAGAGGGTGCGTAAAATAATTGAGGACCCCTTCCACCCTGCACACAGCATCTTTCAACTACTTCCATCAGGGAAGAGATACAGGAGTATCAGAGCCAGCTCCACCAGGCAGAGGAACAGCTTCATGCCACGGGCATTGAGAATACTAACCATCCAATACTCCCATATTCATGAAACAATATTTATTTATTTATATATATGAAATACTCATTCTGCATATGTATTGTTAGGTCTGGTTGTGTGTCTGCATGTTTTGTCCAGAGGACTGGAGAATGTTGTTTTGTCAGGTTGTACTTGTACAATCAGATGACAATAAACTTGACTTGAAATCAGGCTAGAGAAAGAAAATGTGAAAATGAAAAACATACAAGTCAGACAATTTAATTACATTGAAGTGAAATTATAAAGTAAGAAAGTGAGTCATAAATTACCCCATAATATCTGAATTATTAATTGAATAACAAATCTTTTCCACATTCAAACAAACATGGTGTCACACAACTACTGATCATGAGTAGGTGGGGCAGCAACTTTCCATTTAAGTAAAATCACACACCTCACCAAAAGAGAAGCAAAAGAGATAGCATGAATCTGAACCAATGACAAAGAAGAATCATTCCCTCCCATTATACCGAAGAAGGCTACCAAAGAGTTCAGTATTAAAGCTATATTAAAAATGTTTGATAAAGTATGGAAAACCAGTAATTTTCTAGTCTAGGATAAGTCCAGAACAAATTAATTAATGATACTTCTCCGCTCTTGCACCTGTCACAATAGCGACTCATATCAGAATAAAAATAAGACAATTTAGACTTAGATATACATGCTCTGTGATCCATTTAAAATGGTAATAAACCATGATGAGCATATTTTTTTCTCTTCCTTTTCTTTTAAAATTTTTTTAATTGCTTTTTTAAATTACTAATCACACAGCATCTGGCAATACTGTTGGAGGTTTTGAGTTTTTTCTCCTTTTTATTCTTTTTTTCTTGTTTTTTTCTATTTGTTCCTTTTTTCTTTATACTTTTTGTTATTAGCTTTTTTTTATTTAAAAATATATAGTACTTGGAATATGAATTTTGGATTTGACTTACCATTTATGTATTTTTTTGATACTCTGAATCTTTTATTAATTTTGTGTAATCCTATCATTTTATCAAATTGCATAATTCATATAAGTTCATTATTAAAATCAATAATATTTTAAAAAGAAAAATAATTCATAGGCTATACTTTCTTTTCAATCGTTTCCCTCAAAGTGACTCTCAATATATAAGAAGACAAAAAAAGATCCAAATCTGACTGAAATTGATTATATCCTCATTGAGGAGTTCAAATAGCTTCAAAAGCCATAGCTTGCTGACCATAAACATTAGCAATGTATGGTGAACCATCGGCACATGATCTATGTATCATACATGTAAAACATTAAAGGTTACTTGATATCTTTCATAATCTTTGACTAATGATTTCTATCCTAATGGTTTGCATCATATTAACAGAAGTAAAACATGAAAGTCTGCAGACATTGATTGAAGTAAATCATAATGCTGGAGAAACTCAGCAGATCAATGTGGTGAATGTCTGCCAAGCTGCCTCTCTCCCCCCTCTGGCGAGCCTTGCTGTACTAACACTGGCTGTGCATTATCTCTACTGTTAAGGACCCTCCCCTTGGATATAATTGTATATGTATCTACTGTCTTTCATTATGGTACCATGAGTTTCTGCTAATAAAAGCCATGATTATTGTTTGACCACATCGTCTTTGTCTACTTCATCAACTGGCACTTCAATTAAACAGTGTACTTAATAGAGCAAAGATAAAGATATATAGCCAACATTTCAGGCTTGAGCTCTTCATCAAGCTATTTCAAAATGTAGACAGGTGCCCAAACAAAATGGTGGGAGGGAAGGGAAGGGGGCAAGTAATGTCACACTTGAAACTGTGACTCTACTAGTCCTCTGTACATAAACGACAGTGGAAAAAAAACCTGAAACAATCACCACAAGATGGCAGAAGATGCTTCTTAGTCACATCACATTGCACTTTGACTAGGTTGGGGTGGGGCTGGTGGGTGAGCGATAGTTGGGTGTTGGTATATCTTTTGTCTATAGGGATCAGCAGTATGATGCATCCCAGTGAAAGAGTTAAGAAGCCAAGGACAGCAGTCCAGCATCAAAATTCAGCTGGAACAGATTGTGAGTTAGAAGGTACAGTAAACAAACCTTGCAGCAAAGCTTGAGTTTACCGTATTGAATATCAACGCACAACTCCACATATACATTACAGGGCTTTCCAAATGCAACAAACCAATTATGTATTTCAGGGTGAGCTGTGGAGATCAGATTACCTCTTTTTTTCTATATAGTTTTGAGGTTAAACACAAGCTTATAGGTTAAAAAAAAGTTCAATTTTCCTCCTCCTTGAACATAATTATTCTCAATGTTGATTGCAATAGAATGTTCCATTATAGAAATGATATCAAGAGAACAAGATTTTAGATATGAAAATCAAAAATGAACTGCAGATGCTAGAAATCTGAAACAAAATTTGTGATATGTATTTTAATTGGTAAGAAACTGGATAGTTCCTTTCATTGTATTGATTTAAAATCATTCTTGAGATGTCAGCATCTCTGGAAGTCACATTGATTGCTGATCACAGTTGGACTGAGCAAGTAATGGAGGGTCTTTTACATGAAACATTAGTCATTGTTCCCTTAATGGATATGTATTAGTACTCCATATAAAATTCCTGGACATTGAATTCCATGTGATGATGACAGAATGGTGATACATGTTCAAGTTTGAATGGCCTGTGATTTGGGAGAGAACTTGAAATAATACTACAATGTTTGCCTGCTCTGTGGAGAGGCATGGAGCTTCCATTGATACAAATTGATGTGATCGAAGTATCATTAATAGAAACCATTACTGATGGGCATTGAAAGTGAAACTGCTGTATATTGAGTCCAGGAGCATGGTACATTGATCAAGCAAAGTGATCTGAGTAACTTGATTGTCATCTGGGTACCATTTTAAAAGATTTAAAGTGAGAGTATGATCAACAAAATTCTGAGTACCACTAGTTCTGTCTTAATACTATTCATAATTTAGTCAAAGGAAAGCAATTATAACTACTGTCTAAAAGAGAATTTATGTGTTACTCTTTTATAGGTTGGGCTTTGTCTGCTGAAGGCATGTTCCACATTAATATTCTATTGAGTAATCCCTAAAATGGTTTCTGGCCTAAAACTCTTGCTTTGTTAAAAGTCACTGGAAATCAATGCTGAAAAATGTCATGCCTCCTCTAGACATACTCGACTGCTTCGGTTTCTAACACATTTTTGGTCAACCAAGGTGTTGGACATGTTTGGAATTTCAGTGTTTATGAATCAAAGGTACTGATATATCCATCTAGACTGAGTTTCTGTTTTCTCAATATAGAATACACACACCCTCACTAGGGTCTTATTCCACTTATCAAAGTCTAAAATATTCACTAATAATTTGATAATAGCTTAGGGTTTAAATATATAAAAATACTATTTCACAGATGGGAGCAATGCTGGCAAAGCCCACAATTATTAACTCTCAATTGGCCCTCAGAGAGAACAGCTTTTCATAAGGCAGATGAAATTGGTGGATCTGGTCACATACTAACAAGTCAGTGTATATATGAGAAATTGCTCAAAGGAGACAAGTGAACCAAACAACGTTCACTGATAATTTGGGACCATTATCCAGAGGTCATTGTCATTCAAAACTTCCATCATCTCCCTATAACGTCCCTTCTGCTGCAAAAATGCAACCTACCAATAGTGGGGATGCAAAGTCTAAATGAGGAACTCAAACTTTGACGGCCTACTTCAAGGGAAAATAGCCTGCAAAGAGGGAAACAAGATCTCTTTCTCTCTTACTTTCTCTTTCTATTGGCAAATTTCTTCAATACAATCAAGTGAAGTAAATAAAGTGATTAAATTTCATGCCCTTGGGGACAAACTTCATTTTGAAAAACCCTGAAAATTATATGAAGTATATAACGTACAATATGTACTGGGGTCATAAGTCAATTGGGTGTAATAGGATGGCACAGGCTTGTGGGCTGAAAGGGCCTGTTACTGTGCTGTATGTTTACATTTAAATTTATAACTGAAGTTTTAATTGTTCTTAAACCATAGTTACTGTTTGGTAAACTCACTTGTGGAACATAACTAATTTTATAAATTTGGAATTCTTAATTTCAACAAATAGTGATTAAAAAAATAAATGTTACTATTTTGCAATAAGATTGTTGATTATATTTCTTCTCATTTAAGCTTGTTCAAATTTTACATTCCTTTAAAATGTGCAAAATACTGGTACTGGCTAAATATTGTGACTGTTTTTCAAATATTCAGGATGGCAGTGAGGTTGCTGTATGGCAGGGATCCTTTTCGAATGCTATCTGATGGGTAAACAATATTACAAACTGTGGTGGCAATGCCATCAAACTGGGTAAACCTTAGTGGCCAGCAGTTTTTCATTCAAGTGCTCATCCACTGATGACAAGATCCAGGATATCAAAACATTTTAGCAACCCGTTAACGTGAAAAGCAAAACTAGAAATGAGGGAAAAAGATGATGGAAGCATCAGTTTAAGGAGACTTTTGAAGTTATGGGTTTTTTTTTTCCAAATGTAGTCATTGAAGTTTTCTGAAGGAGATTGCTGAAGCCTATGTCGTTTGTGGCAGAGAAAATGAAGGGGATTGTATTTTTTTTGGAAACAGGAGATACTTTTGGACTTCATAACAATTTGGAGTTTATAACAGTTTTTCAACATTATTTCTTCCTTTTCTTTACAATCTTCCTAACTATCTTAACAAGGAATTAAAATTAATCTAGCCGTGAAGATGTAGTTTCAAGAATCACAATACCACACAATGCTGCAGTTATTAGAGGTAAATGCATCCATCCAAGTATAATAGTTTGTCACACTAATTGATGATCCTTTAGAATTAAATGCAGAAAACCAAGAAGGTAATCAGTAAGGAATTTATAAAATACTTTAATATGTAGTTAATTTGTGTATTATTTCCCAAATTGCAAGGAAGGATGGAGAAATCCCCTGGGAAAGGAACTAATAAAGTTCAACTCCAAGAATGTCTTTCCAAGATGTTACAGAAGTCTTGGAAGGTCATGTATGAAGGAAGTTATGTCAGCGTAAACCTCTTTGTAGTTGCATTCTGCAGGTGCTCTGCCACTCACTATTACTGTCTCTTCTGTAGATTATTAGAACCTGTGTAACATCTGTTACTTTCTAACTGAGGTATCTAGCTGTGGCCGATTGACCTCTAGGTTATGTGTCCCTGTCTGCTGAAAAGGATTTGGGGTCAGTTCTCTGATTTCAGTATTAGCAGTGCTCACATAAACATCCTCTCCTTAATGCATGGAAATCTTTGTATCAGCCTGGCATGGTAAATGTGTTTCAAACTTGTCATGCTGAATTCCTGCAAGTCAATGTTTGTCCATCTACTTCAACTTAGCATTTGCAGGCTATTTAAGTCATCGACCTCTCAAATATCTCAAAATGGATCTAAAATAACATTTATCTAATTTCTGGTACAAATGAGAAAAGATAAACAAAAATAATTGTTTTTTTATATTTCAGCAAATTAAAAGGATCAACTTTGTCATTCTACTGATGTTGTTAATAACAGTGCTATTCCATTTAAGTAATTGTACCATGTTTACCAAGTAAGAAACACATCTCAATCAAATCCCCCCCCCTCCAAAAAAACAGCTCTGAAGGATTCAACTGCCCAACTCTAATGCTGGTGGCTCCATACGAGCATTAAACAGCCTGTTCGAGGAGCCGACAGTGCTTCCCATCTAAAATTTTTCAACCACAGGGTCTGTGCCCAAGATGGCGGCACCTGTGCTCAATAGCAGTCACAAGGGGTTGCAGACCATGGGAGCAGCAGACTGTCACAGGGCACCAGAAATGAAGTGAATAGCCCTCCTCCCCCCCCCCCACATAGAGAAGGAGAAACAGAGAAGGCAATCTAGAGGACAGTGACCACGGCAGTGGGCAATTGAGAGACTCGCAGCTGAAGGACCCACACAGGCTGTGGGAAACAAGGTTGGGGGACCCACACAGGCTTTGGGCTGCTGGAGACTGGGGCATGGGTATTGGAGTGGGGATTTGAGAGGGTGCTGAGAGCCAGAAGGACTCCTGAAGGCCCTCAGCGCTGAAGGCTTCCTGATTGTGTCAGAAGTTTGGATCTGGAACTCCGATTTCTGATGGATTGCACCAGAGTCTGATAAGGCTGGAAAGGGGTACTGATGGTAATGATCAGCCATGATCTAAAATGGCGGTGCTGGCCCGACGGGCCAAATGGCCTACTCCAGCTCCTATTGTCTATTGTCTATTGGCTACAGAGGGTGCGCAAACACAGGAGGAGAATCTATGCAAACTCAGTGACTGAAGGAACTTTCTTTTGCTTCTCTTTCTCTTATACTTTAAGGGGACTGGGTGACACTAATGGCAAGTCTTTGCCTTGCGGCATTGATTATTCAGGAACCTGATGGCAGCAGGGAAGAAGCTGTCCTTGTGTTCCTGTACCTTTTCCCTGATGGTAGCAGAGTGAAGAGGGCATGGCCTGGATTGTGGGTGTCTTTGAGGATAGAGGCTGCTTTTTTAAAGGTACTGCCTCATGTATATATCTTTGATGGAGTGAAGTCTGGTGCTTGTGATGTCACAGGCCGAGTTAACAATGCTCTGGAGTATTTTCTTGTCCTGAGAGTTGGCACCTCCATACCAGGCAGTGATGCAACCAGTCAGAATGCTCTCCACAGTACACCTGTAGAAGTTTATGAGAATCTTCAGTGACACACCGAATCTCCTCAGACCCCTCACAAAGTATAGCAAGTCTTCTTTGTGATTACATCATCATGGAGGATCTGTTGATCCCCATAAATTTGAATTTCTTGACTTTCTCCACCACTAAGCCTAAGCCCTCGATGAGGACTGGATCATGTTCCCCTGACTTGCTCCTGAAGTTCTCAATCATCTTCTTGGTTTTGCTGACATTGAGCACAAGGTCATTGTTGAGCTGAATCTATCTCCCTCCCTGTATACTTCCTAATTGCCGTTCGTGATTCTGCCAACAACTGTGGTGTCATCAACAAACTTGTAGGTAGTGTGGGAATTGTGCTTGGCCACACAATTATGGGTGTATAATGAGTAGAGCAGTGGGTCAAGCACATATCCTTGGGGTGTGCCTGTGTTGATAATCAGTGAGGAGGAGACATTTCCAATTCGTACTGACTCTGGTCTTCTGATGACAAAGTCAAGAATCCAGTTGTAGAGTGGGGTACAGAGATCTAGAATTTGTAGCTTCTTAACCAACATTGAGGGAATAATGGTGTTGAAGGCTGAGCTGTAGTCAATGAAGAGTACATTGCTGTTTTCGTGGTGATCGAGAGCTAAGTGGAGTGCCAACAATATTGCATCTGCTGTGGAGCGACTGTGGCGATAGGCGATTTGCAGTGGGTCCAGATCTTTGCTACGGTCCATGTTAATTCTGGCCATGACCAGCCTCTCAAAGCATTTCATCACAGTAGAAGTTAGTGCTAGTGGGCAATAGTCATTGAAACAGCTCACAGTACTCTTCTTGGGTACTGGGATGATGGATGCCTTTTTGAAGCAGGTGGAAACCTCTGACTACAGAAATGAGGTGTTGAAAATGTCCATTAACACTCCAGCTAATTGGTTGGCACAAATTTTCAGTACCCTGCCAGGTATGCCTAGGACTTTTAGCATGCTTATAAAGACAGAGTACAGGTGCTTGGCAAAGTGGTCACTCATTCCACTTTTAGTCTCACTGATGTAGAAGAGTACTTTACCGAATGCAATATGCTAACCCACCAGGTGAGGTAGCATTTAATTTCAATTCTTCTCCCTATTCCCACACTGACTATCTGTCTTCTGCCTCTATCATTCCCAAGGTGAGGCCAAATGTTGAGGAGCAATTTACTATAGTGTGAAGGAATTAGATGGGGAGCAAAGTTTTCTCAAGCAATATGTAGATGGTATTACTAGATAGGGGACAAAACTTGATGTCTTCCTGAGATTTGAGGCTGGGCCATATGTCAGAGGGAAACACTTTGGGTTTATTGAGCATAAATCTAATTTTTAAATAGCAGTGGAAAGAGTTTGGATGGATCCAAAAGTTAAAGTCCCAAACTGTGATAAGGGTCATTTTTATGGCTTTCAACAAGAACTTGCAAAGGTTGATTAGAACAATTTGTTAGTGGGTAAACAGATGTTCAGCAAATGGAAGTCTTTTAAAAGAGAGAAAGAGAGAGTTTGGGGCCAACATATTCTAGTTGAAGAGAGGGGAAAGGCTGGGAGGAATAGGGAACCCTAGCTCATGAAGGATTTTGAGGCTCCAGTCAGGAAGAAGGAGGGATATGTCAATTATATCCAGCTGGAATCAGGTCAATCCCTTGAAGAGTATATCGGATGAAGAAATGCATTGAAGAAGGTAAACACAGAACACAAGATATCCCTGGAAGATAAGGAATGAGAGAATCCTAAGACATTCTGCAAATATATCAAGAGATAAAGAGTAACTTGTAAGAGAATATGTCTCCTTAAAGACCAATGTGATCATCTATAAGTCAATCCACAGGAGAAGGGTGAGGTCTTAAATAAGTACGTCTTTTCATGGAGAAGGTCAAGGAAGCTAGGGAATTCAGTGAAGAGACCAGTGTTGTCCTGTACCATATTGATGTTATGAAAAAGGAGGTCTTAAGCTACGTAACTGTGGATAATTCCCTTAGGCCTGACCAAATATATCTTTAGACATTATGGGAGCAAAGGAAAAAATGCAGTGGGCCCTATCAGTGATTATTGTATCTTCCTCAGCTGCAGGCACAGTACTGGAAGACTAGAGGGTGGCTAATGCTGTGCTTTTATTTAAGAAAGGCTGCAAGGATAAGCCAAAGGGCTACATGGCTGGTGAGCCTAGTATCAGTGCAAGAAAATACAGATTGATTGTTACATTGTCCTAAGATTCATTCATAATTCTGGAGTCTATCAAGTCCATTGGACCTAACTGTGTGTCTTTGGGCATTGTTAGGGAAGAAATTGCAGGAGCCCTGGCAGAGATATTTGTATCATTGTTGGGCACAGGTGAGGTGCTGGAAGACTGGAGAGTGGCTAATATTTGTGCTTTTATTTAAAAAAAAGCTTTAAGAGCAAACCAGGGAAACTCATAACAAGATAAAGGAACAGAAATAGGCCATTCAGCTCATCGAGTCTGCTCTGCCACACCATCATGAGCTATTCTCACATCTTGTTCCAATGTTTGGCCTTTTCACCATATTCTTGATGCCCTGACTAATTGGATACCTATTAATCTCCTCCTTAAACTCCTCCAATGATTCCACAAATCCACAACCCTCTTGCAAAAGAAATTTCTCCTCATTTAAGTTTTAAATGGGTACCCTCTAATTCCAAGACTGTGCCCTCTTGTCCTGGACTCACCCACCAAGGGAAACATCTTATTCACATTTATTTTGTCCAATCTTTTCAGCGTTCAAAATGTTTCTATATGATCTCTTTTCATTCTTCTATATGCTCATATGCTAGCCCTTGCATTCCAGGAATCATCTTGGTAAATCTTCTCTGTATTCTTTCCAACATCAGTACCATCCCTTCTAAGATTAGGGGTTCAAGACTACACACAATACTCCAAATGAGGTCTCATCAATGCCCCATGGAACCTTATCAACACCTTACTCATACATTTTTCCTCTTGAAATGAATGTCAACATAGCATTTGCCTTCTTTACTGCTGATCCAACCTGGTGGTTAACCTTTAGGGTATCTGGCATGAGGACTCCCAAGTCCCTATGTACTTGCAAATTTTGAATTTTCTCCCCATCTAAATAATAATTCACAACCTTGTATCTCATCTGCCATTTCTTTGCCCACTGTCCAAAACTGTCCAAGTCTCTCTGCAATCTTTTGGTTTCTTCAACACTTTATGCTCCTTTACCCATCTTGGTATCATCTGAAAACTTAGCCACAAAATCATTTAATCCATAATATAAATCTTTGATATACATTGTAAAAAGTACCTCACCCTTGATGATCGATTCCATAACTTTTCAACCACCAAAGTCAGACTAAAAGCCTGTAATTTTCTTTTTTCTGCCTCCCTCCTCAAACAGTGGAACTACATTTGCAACCTTCTAATCCTCTGGAACCATGCCAGTGGTGGGTAAGTTACAAGGGGCATCTGAAAAACAGCATCTAAGTACATTTGAAAAAGCAGGGACTAATCATGTATATCCAGCATGGCTTTGCATGTGGAAAATAGACCCTCACAAATTTGATAGAGTTTTTTGAAGAAGTAGCCAAGAGGATTGATGAGGGAAGGATTTTGATAGAGTTTTTTGAAGAAGTAGCCAAGAGGATTGATGAGGGAAGGAAGGTCCATATTTTGTCAAGATGGACTTTGGTAAGACTTTTTCAAAGTCCCACATGATTTTTTGAGAAGTTAAACCAAGGCAGAACATAATGATGGACAGAGCCCTAGAACAGAGAGACCTACACTTACAAAATACATAGATCCCTTAAAGTAGCCACTCAGATATACAAGGTAGTGAAGATAATGTCTGGAATATTTGCCTTCATCAGTCAGAGCACTGAGTACAAGAGTTAAGATGTCATATTACAGTGTCCAAGACATGGGTAAGACTGCATCTGGAGTACTGTGTGCCGTTCTAGCCACCATACTAAAGGAGGGATGTAATTAAGCTTGAGAGGGTGAAGAAACAATTCACAAGGATGTTGCTGGAATTGGAGGGCTTGAGTTATAAGTAGAAACTGGATATGCTCTGTCTGTTTTCCTAGGAATGAGGAAGGCTAAGGGTGATCTTATTAGAGGTTTATAAAATTATGAGGCAGAGATTTTTTTAAAGTTTAGACATTGAGCATGGCAACAGGCCCTTTCACCCCATGAGCCTGTGCTGTCCAATTGCACCCAATTAACCTACACCCCCAGTACATTTTGAATGGAGGGAGGAAACTGGAGCCCCTAGGAAAAACCCACACATATACAGGGACAACGTACAAACTCCTTACAGACAGTGTGGGATTTGAATCCTTGGCCCGATCACTGGTGCTATAAAGGCATTGTGCTAACCGCTATGCAAACTGTGCCGTGGTAGATAGTCAAAGTCTTTTTCCAAGTATAGGGCATAGATTTAAAGTGAGAAGGAAAAGATTTAAAAGGGCCCGGGTCAGTAAGACTTTCACAGAGAGGGTGGGGAGCATACCAAATTAGCAGCCAGAAAAAATGGTGGAGACAGATATAACATTTAAAAGATATTTGGAATTGTTCATGGATAAGGAGGGATATGGGCCAAATGAATTCAATTGGATCAACTCAGGAAGGCAGCCAGATTGGTATGAATGAGTTGGGCTGAAGGGTGTGTTTTTATGGTGTATAATTCTGTAACTCTATGATCTATAACACAAACTGAAAGACATGTCATTATTTGAGTTGGTCATTTAAGCTGTTATTTAGGTCATAGTTATTGCCTAAGATATAGGCACCATTATCAATTTATAGCATCAAAATATTAAAAGTATAAAATTTGCAATGCAACATTAATACTACTACTATAATCAATTCTTCCATCTGGAATCTTAAGTTTAAGGTCAGATTGTTAATAGATTGTTAATAGATCATTTACTATGGCAAACTGCAACAATCCTGGGTAATGGCACTGTCATCATTAAATATAAAGAAAATTATTCATACCTGGGAGTGATTAAAAGAGTTCAGCAGATGTCATGAGCCACAAGAGTAAATTTCAGACAAGAGATTCACAATTACCATATAATCCATTATGTTATGTAATATATAGGATACAAAATTTCCTTGTAATCAAGTTCAAATTATTTCTGAACAACTCTGCCACAAATAGATTCCAAAATTTGAGTTAAACTTGTTAAAACTTCAATAAATGTATACAAACTTCCACAAGTTTAACTTAAAGCATGATAGAGAATTTAACCCGTCTTTAAACATAACAACGTAGAGATCATATAGAAGTATAGCAGCTATGCTTTACCCAGTATACACACGAACAAAAGAACACACTCACTCATTCTTTATCCCATAACACACCACCCAGCCAAACCCCTTGACCTTTTTCATTGGTTCTCTGCCTCACAGGTGCTCTTAATCCATGACAGTGTACATAGCACCCCCTTTTGGATCTGCACATCCTGCACATTACCCCAAATATGTCACCAGTGGTGACTGGCACTATTTTTGACGCAGGTAAGTACATGACCACGACAGTCCCCCGCCCCTTTGCCAGCCTCTGAGCCATGTGAGGATGTGACTGATTGGATCTGTCTCCCTACGTAATGGTCTGGAGGACTGATATTTTGGCCTTACCACATCTATCTGGTACTGCAAGGCAGGCAATGTATGCTCTGACTGGCGGGGATGCAACTGTTCCTTCGACATTGGCAATGATGAAGAAAATGGACCATCAATATATGCCAGCTTTCTGCCAAAGAACATCCAAGATCCACTTTTACAGCAGTACGTACGTCACTGAGTACCACAGGCAAATGCTCACTCCACAGAGATGCATCGCCATCTGCTGTCAATGCTACTTTCAATTGGCAGTGGAAACACTCAACGAGGCTGTTGGCCTGCAGATGGGTTGGCTGTAGTCCAAATAAGGGTGGTGTTCAAAAGATCAGTGAGAGCTCAGAACCAAGACTTGAAACAAGACCATTGTAATGGTGTCCAGAACTCTGAAAGACGGAACCCAGCATTCCATGAAAGCCCGAGTGATAATCTCTGCAGAAATGTTGGTGCAGGGAACTTGGTAGCCTGGTCCTCACATGTGAGTAGAAAAGTGTGTCCTCTGGATGGCAGAAGTGGACCTTTCAAGTCCAGATGCATGTGATCAAACTGGAATATGGAACAGCAAAATCTCCAAGCTTGGATTTAGTGTGTCTCGAGACGTTGGAGTGTTGACACAGCAAGCATGTTCTTGCCCATAATCTGAGATCCTGCTTAACATGAGGCCAGATGAGACAGGTTATGAAGAGCCTTGAAAATCTCTGACTTCATTGCCGCTGGCACAAAAGGCCTAGGTCTCCCAGTGGAAAGGACACAAGCCAGTTTTTCACCTGAGTCATCCTGGTGCACATCTTATGGGTGGAGACCTGTGTTGATCCAGAAGTACTGGATGAAATTGGGATTGGTGTGTTGTGCGCGAGCCATGGCAGTGAAATTGATGGTAGTCATCATATGCAAGGCCTCCATGCTGCGCCTGGCTACAGCATTCACTTTCCCTCGGTTTGTGCCATACATCCGAGGAAAATTGTAAGATGAGATGCAAGTGTTGAATTTCCCATGGCGGGGAGAGGTGCACACTTGTATGCACGGTATGCGTAAGAGGCTGGTGGTCTGCATAAATAGTGAAAAGCCGACTTTCCATCATAAACCAGAAATGCTTCACTGCAAGGTAACTGGCTAGCAAGTTCTCGCCCAAATGTGCTATATTTCACCTGAGCCGGGTTGAAAATAACATCAAAGGTTCCAACTTCCCACTGACTCTTCATTCTAACACCATTCCCATAAGGTATTGGGCTTTTGGTGTACAAACATTGTGGCATTTGCAAGTACTGTCTTTACATAGTTGAAAGCACGAATGGCATCATCGCCCAAATACAATGTTTTTTTAAAAATAAAGGAACAGACTTATCGGATCACTCAAGTTGTTCAGTAAGGGATAAGAGAGACGCTGCAGAATTCTGCAGGAAATGGTGGTAGAAATTCATCATCCCTAAAAACATCGTAACTAGCCCAAATGTAACGGGTGTAGGAAAATTTCAATTTTTTTGCATTTCTGATTCATCTGGCAAGATACTGTGGCTGGTAACTCTATCTCCCAAAAATACAAGTTCAGCAACACTAAAAAACACATTTAAATTGGATTAATCACAATGCCAAATTCATCAAGTCTCTTGAACAGTGTTATAAGATGGTCTTGTGTTCATCTTCATCCACACTTGCTACAAGAATATCCTCGATGTAGATCTATACAAAATCAAGGCCAGGGAGTACGCGGTCCATAAACCACTGAAATGTCTGAGCTGCATTCTAAAAACCGAATGAAATTTGAAGAAACTCAAACATTCCAAAAAGAGTAATTATTGCTGTCTTGGCAACACCGGAAGGCTCCACTGGAATCTGATAGTAAGCATGCACCAGGTCTATTTTTGCAAATACATAATTGCTGTGCAGGTTTTGAGAAATCTTGTAAATTGGGAATGTCACATCAGTCAGGAATGGTAGAATTATTGAGCACATGATAATCAGCACAAGGCTACCAATCCATGGGAGACTTCTTTGAGACCATATGCAGTGGCCACACCCAGCAGCTGTCAGATCTGTGTACTACTCCCAGCTCCTTCATACAGTCAAATTCTGCTTTGGTGATTTTAAGACGATCCAGGGGTAATCTAGGAGCCTGCGCTGCGCCAGAGGACCCTGGGTCTCTATGTGGTGGGTCACTGCATGTTTAATGTCCCCTTAGTGATAAGATAGGCTCACTAGGTGAGGGAAACATTTGAGCGTTGCTCAGTGACGTACCATCAATAAATCAAAGACTGAGATTGAGAAACCAATAGGACTAAAGGACAAAGGCACATCCATACTGCTCGACCGTCCTGCACTTAGGAGGGGCCTGTGGAATGGTCACCTTTATACAGGAGCATGTGGGAATGGCCATAGATACAGCCAGCCAATGGGTGTGTTTGACCAGACAAATACATACAACAATGATTTACCATACTCAGAAAGGGCAGGAACTAGGTTAGAGGCCCGTTAGGCAAGTGATAACATTGGAGGAATGAGAAATGCAGCTCACTTGCATACAAGTGCTGAAGTCCACAACACAGAAATTCTTTAAACAGTGAAAAATGATACAGAAAATCTCCTCCCAAGATGGAATTTGCCACATTTTAAACTGAAAGCCTACCAGAACGGTTTGCCGAGACCAAAATCCAGTCTGAGTGACCATTGATCAGAAATCTGAACATGAGAATAATTTGCGGCCAACAGAATGCATGTATTAGAGTGTCTGCACTCTTCTGGGGTTGAAAGGATCACAGAAATTTCTGCACTAAAATTAGCAAGAAATTGAATACTGAGAGACGATTGTTGAGGCATAAACTGTGGCCAATACGTTCATGAATAGCAGTTGCCTCTACTGCTGGACTTGGTCATTTCCAAGTTTGCATTTGTAGAAGTTGCAATGTAGCTGACACAACCAGACAGTAGTACCAAGTTTCCGGAGCTTCCAACAAATGTGCTGCACATCACCTCTACCAAGCCCTCAATCAGCACGATTCCAACTAGGCCAATGAGAGTAATTCCATTAGGTGCTCAAAGCCTGGCCTGGATAGTAGGTGCTACCATCTGCTGCTCCAGGTCAGTTATCTTGACTAGATGCAGTAACCAGCTGTACCTGCTGACCGGGGAGAGCGGCCAGTGATTCTAGCTTCACTGAAGAGGTCATGGACATAACAAGGTTGGCATGTCTCGCTAACCCGTTGAGGGTGGTTACCCAAAAAACACTCACTAGGTGTCCTTGATCTCGAGAAAGTAATCATTGGAGCAATCTCTGTTTCTATATATCGCTATCAATAGGGTCCATGCCATCTTGCCCTATCTTCTCCGCATCTGCGATGGCTTCCTATCTGCAGTCTGTCTTCAGTTGGCAATACAAAACTCTGGAGACAGCTGAGTACACTCCAGAATAGCAGACTGTGGTGAATGTCTGTCAAGCTGCCTGTCTGCCCTCTGGCGAGCCTTGCTGTACTAACATTGGCTGTGCATTATCTCTACTGTTAAGGACACTCCCCTTGAGTATAACTGTGAATGCACCTATTGTCTTTCATTATTGTACCATGAGTTTTTGCTAATAAAAGCCATGATTATTGTTTGACCACATCGTCTTTGTCTACTTCATCAACTGGCACTTCACAGCCTTAATGTTGTTGTATGGGAGGGTATTGTCTGGATTAACTAGAAGATCTTCCACTTCACAGGCAATCTGCTCTGGAAGGCGAGCCACAAGTAAACTGAATTTCATCTTCTGACCTGTCCTTAAGTGCTGTTAGCATGCTCAAGAGTACCCACAGCAATTTGTTAATCCAGTTAGGTCCCTGCAGACTTGTCATAAAGGCCAATTTCAAATGCCTGTGGAACCTTTCTACTAGTCTATTGGTCTAAGGTGCTTGCTAAAGAAAGCCAATGTTTTCCAATGCCCATCGATGTACTGTTGAACCACCTCTCCTACTGCTGTACTGGACACATCCACTGACAGGACATCTGTTCTTGGGTGGACCAGCAATGCAACATCAGCCAGTGCTTCCTTGGCGTTCTCAAATGCTACTGACAATTCTTCATCCTAAGTGACATTCCTTGCCTTGCCTGACACCAGGACGAAGAGGGGGCGCATGATGAGAGCTGCTGATAGTAGAAACTGGTGATAAAAGTTCACCATTCCAACGAACACCTGGAGAACTTTAACTGTGCTGGGCTTAGCAAATGCCCAGATCACCTTGATCTTTGCCAGGTAGTGGCTTTGCTCCAGGTTTGTTGATTCTATGGCTCAGAAAGGCAATGGTCGTTAACACGAATTGACACTTAGCCGGGTTGATGGTCAGCCCAAACTCATTCACCTTGCTCAGGTGGGACAGCTGTTTCTGACGACTGTGGCTGGCAATAAGTATATCATTTGGGTATGAAGGTAAAGTCAAGATTGCGTCCCACTCTGGAAAGTCTGCCCGGCATTCTTGACGCCAAAAGGCATCCTTCTAAATTCAAAAAGACAAAAGGGTGTAATAATAGCCCTTTTTGGAATATCATCAGGGTGGACTGGGATCTGATGATACCCCAGGAACATGTCCACCTTGGAAAAGATGCAGGCTCTCTGCAGATTGGATGCAAAGTCCTGTAAATGTGGTACTGGGTAGCAATCCGGAGTGGTAACCTCATTCAACCTACGGTATCACCGCAGGATCTCCATTAGTCTGTGGCCTTGGGTGCAATATGGAGCAGGGAGGCCCAGGACCTATCAGACCATTGTACAATATCCATGTCCTCCATCCTTTCAAATTCCTCTTTGGCCAGATGAATTTTATCTGGAGGGAGCCTGCGACCCTTCCATTGGTATGCAGTGCTGCATCTCATGTTTCAGCATCGCTGCAGTGAATTATGGCGTAAATATTGTGGGGAATTCCACCAATAACGTAGCAAATTCATCCTCCGAAAGAGTGACAGTGTCTAAATGCAGGGCTGGCAGCTTGGCCTCACCTAGGGCGAAGGTCTGGTAAGTGTAGGTATGAACGAGCCTTTGTCCCTTGTTAGGTAAAACATCATGAGATGGGAATGTACAGGGCTGTAACAAGATGTAAATGCATCCTTGTACTTACAAGATAAGAGAGACATTGATGGATTGAGAGGCAGGAAGCTAGCAGGGAAAGGATAGCAACAGTTTTAGTCATTGGACAAGTAATGATATGATGATGTTCTAAGCATGTATCCAAGGGTATAAAAAATCACCATTTTGCTGATAACGGCAGAATGCATTCTCCGACTAACTTTGTTAGTCGCAAGTGTTACAATCCGGTAATAAAGAACAAAGAACCCTGATTTCGACTCAGCCTGGTGTTTGTCTCACTCATTCATGAACAAAGCAGACCTAACACCCTCTAGACCAGCGGTGTCAAACGCAAATTCACGGAGGGCCAAAATTAAAAACTTGGACTAAGTCGAGGGCCGAACTAAATATTTATTGAAAATTTTCAACAACATCTGCATGTTTTCTCTTCTTTCAACAAATGTTAAACTTTTTCTTATTAAAATAAATGTTTAATAATAGTTTTGGATAAACTCTTTCCAGAAGCATTAACAAATGAGAAATAAAATATTCAATAAATAATATTTCTCTAGGGAGGATTTGTCAAATGTTACTAGTGTGCTGTCGAATAGTAAAATCTGAGGACTATTGAGAATGTGGGAGAATAACATGATTCCTGAAACAATCAAGTGGGTGACTGATTGTGGGCATGAACTCTAGCAGGGTTATTTGCCATGCCCTTTTTCCATTGGTACAGATATCCTTTGATTTACACACTTTTCAAGTTTTATGCCTAATGAGCTTGCATCCAGGTGCAGGACCATTTTTAACCAGGAATATATTTATCACTGTGACATGAAACTATTGGAAGATCGTTTTATCCTGAGATTAAAGTTCATAATACTTACTCAGGCCTGTGTGCGGGAGGGCGGGGTTTGCGGGCGATCGGGTTGGACAACGACAGTGCGGGGGCATCGGTTCTCGCTGCAGGGCGGCATCTCGGCGGATCAGCGGCCCCGTCACCGTGAGTCGCGGGTCGGCCTGCAGCAGGGAGGGGGAGTGGGCAACGGTCCTGGCGAGGTCAGGCCCCCCCTGAGTTTCTGCCGGACCCCCCTTGACCTGCCGAGTTTCTCCCGGACCCCCCTTGACCTGCTGAGTTTCTGCCGGACCCCCCTTGACCTGCTGAGTCTCTCACGGACCCCCCTTGACCTGCTGAGTTTCTCCCGGACCTCCCTTGACCTGCTGAGTTTCTCCCTTCTGGTGTTTTTACGACAACCACAGACTTTCGCTCATACATTGATGAGGGGGATCAAGGGCCAAACATTGTCAGGTACCTCTCTGCTGGATAAAGGATACGGTTTAACCTGCTGAGTTTCTCCAGTGTTGGGTTTTCACGAGGTAGAGTCAAAGGGCCGAAGGGCCTGTTTCTGATCTGTAATGTTCTACAGACCCTGCTCTTCTTTCCGTGCCAGAGTCCCAGGACCTTTCCAGGGCAGTTTCCGCGCTCAGGGCCGTGCTGGGATCCCAGTCAGCGGTGGAGGAGCAGGTGAGCGCGGCTAATCCCGATCCAGCCCACGGCACTCCCGAGATTGGCGGGGGGTTCCACCCTACCTGCCCGACCAGCCTCGCTCTCCACATGTACTCCGGGCACCCGCCACTAGTCCGGTGGGAAGGCGCAGGGTGGCCAGCGGTCGGCGCCCCCATCGCCTAGCGGGGAGCCCCAATCTTCCCTCCGGCGTCCCGACTCCATCTGCAGCTCCAAGAAACGCTGTGCCACTGGGGTTCCGGGCGCTGGGAAGCGGCCTTGGCTTCCCCTGACACCGGCCAGGCCGCGCTGCAGTGGGGGGTGGGAGGGGGGACATGACAGCGTGTTTATAAAACCACCAACCACTACTTTTCAAGGACCAGGATTTTTCTCTCTCTCTCTCATCCTGGGACACAGCGGTTACTGTGCATGTGCTATACTGGCGCGACGGCCAGCGGGCCACCTCTAATACATTTTTGATATGATCTTGCGGGCCAAATATAATTATATCGCGGGCCAAATTTGGCCCGCGGGCCAGAGTTTGACATGTGTGCTCTAGACCAACCAACAGGCCATGTCCTCTGAGAAAATCAGCTCCTAGTAGCAGTTGTGCAACTGCAGCCTATGTGAACGTCCACACGAACTTAGTATTGCCAGACAGAAGTGGGATCCTACACGTGCCAAATGTCTGAATAGTACTGCAGTTTGTGGCTTTCAGTGATGGCCCAGGTTTTCTGCTACAGTTGTCATGCCCAGAAGAGGGGTGCACGCTGATCTCAGCCCCTGTATCCACCAAGAAATGCCAGCCAGAATGCCTATCCCAGATATATAAAAGGCTGTTTCATTGGCTAGCCACATCATTGGCAACAGCTGGCCCTAGCATTTCCCTGAAATGCCCAGGGAGGTTGGCAGCGGCGAACTTCTGCGCTCCATAGTTAATGGGAGAAACACCGAGGGATGCTATCGTTGTCCCATTGTTTCCTAACTGACAACAGACTTGATTGATCCTGGTGCCAGTCTAAGGTTGAAGTTGCACAGTCCTGCTGCTGTGAGCAGGATCTGGTGACCTGTGCTACAGATATCATGCTTTCTTGCTTAGCCCACCATAGAATGTTAGCAAAGGCCGCGACTGAAATCCTCATTTGCCAGCAGCACATGGATATCTTCTAGTAACTGCTCAAGAAAGCCTGCTCGAACATGAGATAGGGCCTATGCCCTTTCACTAGTGCCAGCATTTCATTTATGAGCATGGAAGGGGTCCTGTCTCCCAAGCCATCCAAGTGAAGTAAACTGGCTGCTTGCTCACATCATGAGAGGCCAAAAGTATGGATGAGCATATTCTTGGGCACCAAACTTGCCCTCCTCCTGAGACCGCTGCAGAAAAGTCTGAAACTCGGCATGCCATCTCTTGATCCAGGGCACATATGAAATCAGATGTTATTGGCTCAAACTGGAATTGGGCTTCTGCTTGGTCAAACCAATACGTGGTTGTGAAGTCCAAAACTTTGACAGCTTCAGAGACACCATATGTTAAAGTAAAACAAAATTCCATCTGGGGTCCAAATATCATTTGGACCATCAGAGTCACCAAGTTAGATTGTTTGACAATTGAAATCCGAGGACGGGGAATGATCCTTCAGTATTCCTCAATGGGATCTTGCTGTTTGGTTGCCATGCTTGATGGCCTCCTACAGGTTTAAACTACCTATAGAATAGGGCCTGCAGTGCTTCTCTTTACATCAGAGAACCTACAGAAGTCCATTCCTGAGATTGTGGCATCTGTACTTGTCAGCCCAGACAATGAGGACTGCAGGCTCCAGGGAAGCAGTGGACTGGAACAGGGCACCAGAGAGGGAGAGCATCCATTCACCGAGGAGAAGCCTGGGAGATGATCCTATAGGATCGCAATGACCAGTGAGGCCTTTGGCCTTATCCAGACTCTGAGACTGTCTTGTGGGATCAAAGTATCAGGAGTGGGAATTATAGGGATGCCAATGGCAACCAGAGCTCCCGAAGGGTCGCAGTTGTTGACAGCTACCTGAATTGAATCAGAGGTTTGGAACCAGTGGTCAAGGAGGATGACTTGGATGCCTGAAGCTCAAATGGACAAGAGGCTACAAAGTATCATTAGCAAAGGAGGCCACAGAATTTGAGGAGGTGACAGATCCACGGATACTCAATTTCTCAAAAGAGATCCTTATTTGCTTCTCTTTCTCTTCTTGGTGAAGGTACTGGACGAGTGGTGTCTCTCTGGTCCGGTGCCTCTGTTCCTCTCTCTGCAACTGGATACTTGCTTCCTCATTGTTTCGGTTTTGTACAGGCTATAGTCTTCCAATGTCTCCTCACTGACAATCAACTCAGGCACACCTCGAGGATGCGTGCTGAGCCCACTGCTCTACTCGCTCTAAACCCATGACAGTGTGGCTAGCCACAATTCAAATGCCACCTACAAATTTGCCAATGACACCAGGGTCATTGGTAGAATCACAGATGGCAATGAGGAAATATGCAGTTGAGTGGTGTCACAACAACAACCTTGCACTCAACATTAGCAAAATGAAGGAATCAATTGTGGACTTCAGGAGGGGAAAATCAGCTGAACACAAACTAGTCCTTATCAAGTGGTCAGCAGTGGAAAGGGTTAAGAACTTCAAATTCCTGGGTGTCAACATCTCTGAAGATCTTTCCTGGGGCATCCATGTTGATATAATCACAAAGAAAGCTTGCCAACAGCAATACTTTGTGAGGCATTTGAGGAGATTTGGTATGACGCCAAAGACTCTTGAAAATTCCTACATTCTAACCGGTTACATCACTGTTTAGTATGGAGCTGCCAATGCACAGAACAAGAAGACTACAGAGAATTGCAGACTTGGCCATTGCCTTCATGGGCATCAGTACTCACTCCATTGAAGATGTCTACAAGAGGTGGTGTCTTAAGAGAGCATCCTCTATCCCCACCCAGGTTATGCCCTCTTCACACTGCTACCATCAGGAAGGAAATACCAGAGCCTGAAGACAAACACCCAATGGTACAAAAACACCTTCTTACCCTCTGCCTTCAGATTTCTAAATGGACAATGAACCACAGACACTACCTCACTCTGTTCTTTTACATTAATTATTTTTTTAAATGTGATTTCTAGCAATGTTTGCACTCATAATGCTGTCGCTAAACAACTAATTTCGTGACACTTTCTTAACAATAAATTCTTATTCTTTGTGGCAAACAAAAGTGAACAAATTTTGTGTATTTATGTACATGTTAATAAAGGAAACTTGGGTCAGCAGATTGGTACTAAGGAGTAGTGAGTTTGGAGGATAGAAGGTTAGTATGGGACTTTCCTTAGTGGCACTGCGCAATAAATCATTTGTTACAGAAGTGACCAATTTAATATCCCAGAAAATGCCCCAAATGGGAGCATTGCATGAAGAATGACATCACTTGAAGCTTGCCTAATGCAGATATCCAACTCGGACAGGGAAACGTTTTAGTGACATAAAAAGAAGTGGAAATGTGTTGTTATCACATTTCACTCCATCCAAACTGCAATTTCAATTGCTTTGTGCTGATTTCTCAGCAATAGGTGATGAAACTTCCAGACCTAATTGCTATGGATTGAAAATATTTAATTTGCTGCCATCCAGTTATTGATTTTTAAAAAATGGAAATTGTTTCTCTTGCAAGCAATAATAGATGTCACAGAGGAGAAGTTATTTCAAGCAATCATTTAAGGACCATTATACAGCCAATTTCATGCCTGTGTGCTGCCATTTCTTCTGTGGATTACATGCAATGTGAACATAAATTGTTCAATGCTTGATACTGTGTGTAATGTGAGATCCCATTGGAGAGATATTTCTCTGTGTTCAACAGAGACACTACATGAATCTAAAGTGGGTTTAAAATGTTCAGGTATCTCTCAGGCTGGAGCTTTAGATTTTTTTAATATAAACTCTTTAATGCTTTCAAACTGTGAATGCTCATTTGCATCTGAACTGTCAAATTGCAAAACAAATTTGCAAGCTGATCCCTTTTTCTTTGTCAGCAGAATATAATTTGCAAGAAAGGGCATCCCAATGTATAACTTGAGCTGCACACAAATTTCATACTATTAGTTGGAGTAATCATGTGATATATCTCCGTCCTTAATTCAGAGTTCAGATTACAGTACTAACCAATCCTCTATTATATAACCAGATTTGTTATGTCAATTGAATTTGTCATTGCTCATCTGCCATTATTAATTCCTCATTATGAACTGCTCATTAATTCCTTATGGTGTTAATGATGGATTAACAAATGTTGCATAGTTAACATATCAACAAATAATTTACATTTAATGAACATAAAGAAATGTCTACACATCTTTCATGGTCCTCATTTATCCCATTAAGTGAGGACCCTGAAAATTTTATCACATTTAATTGTTTGAAAAAGAGATCGTCATAAGTTGGAAATATAACACATAACTTCAATGTAGCAAGCTCATACAGATAGTAATGACCATGGACTCTGCTATTTTTTTGAGACATTGACAAAGTGATGACTATTGGCCAGGACACTATGAATGGATCCTACAAAACAGTGCCATGGGATTTCCTCATGAATCCTTCATCCTGGCACATGATTCAGCAGAAATTTTAGGGCAAAAAATTTGGAATCGAAGAGGATGGTTAGTTTTTTGAAATCATTTCAATAAGCTTTTGTTTTAATCATTTTTATATTATTATGAATGTCTCCAGTTTTTAAACATTTCCATACAGTTAAATTATTTATATTATATTACATTTTTAATATCAATAGATTAAAATTTATCAGTATGTCAAAGATACTTTGACAAAACACTTAAATAATTGCCAGTTGGCAAAGCTGTGCCTTCAGCTTTGCCAGTTGTTAAAGAATATTAAGGAAATGTCAAATGTATCATGTTTCTATTGGATAGTGTTGGCAGTTTTTTCAATATTTGGTTTTTTTTCAAAAATTATATGTAGTAACCTTTAAATAGACAATATTTAACTTTTTCCTCACAAACACAACAAAAATAAAACAGTCCCTCCCTCCCTCCCCTCTTCCATACATACAGATCCATTCACCATCAGAGCTTAAATATATTTTAAGTATATAGAGTACAGTTGGGAAAACTACATTTTTGTATATATAATAGTTACATTTATATCCTTTTTTGTTCCTTTTAATTACTGTATCTGGGCTCCTATGTGGTCCAGGTATGGCTGCCTGGCCATTTCAAAAGTATCATAATTATTTCTTTAAGTTCTATGTTATTCTTTTCCCATCGGTTTACAGCTGGCCATTTCCTTAGTCCATTCTGCTATAAGTAGAGGGGAGTTGGACTTCACAGTGATCATGATATTTTGTTTTTTTTTCGCTACCTCCAGTACTGTTTTATAAATGAGATTTGACATTTGGTCAATTTGTCACTTATTTCCATGAAATTACATAATAGATATAGCTCTGGGTTGCCTGTTAAGGCCACTCCTGTTATCCTGATAAATGTTTCTGCAATTACTTGCTAAAATGATATCCCTTTCACATACGGCCATGTGGCATGTAGAAAAGTGCTGTCTCAGTCCCACATCTGAAACACATCTCTGAAATTTCAGCTTTTGATCTGTGTAACTTTTTTGGGATATACGATATAATTGGTATAAAAAAATTATACAGAACCAGTCCATATCTTGAATTTATAATTGAAGTCATGCTGTTCTTGCACCAATCTGACCAGCTTCTTCCTGAAATCACCACACCCAAGAAGTGCTGCCAATTTTTGATGAGGAATACTTTCCATTCTGATTTTTGCACCTCAAGGTTAAAAAATGTAATAATTTTTAATTCAAAAATTCAAAGCAATTTATCTATTGGCTGAAAATTGAACTGGATCAATTAGATTCAAATTCAAGATCATAGACCATGGAAAGAGGTTCTTTAGCCCAAATGATCCTGCAGACAAGCTTATCCACCCAAACTAATGTGTTGAGGAGATGAAGGTAAAGGAACTGAGAAGAATTAGAGCATTGGGAATTAGATTCAGCCAAAATTGGTCTTAAAGCAAGACTGAAAGAGGCAATAGAAGGAAAATTTCAGCTGTTGGGAATAGAAATCCCACAGAATTACTGCAAATAAAATAAATAGAATCTAAGATCAGTCACGTGAAAATGGGTAAAGATGTACTGCATGTGGAGGATGGGCAATCCAGTGTGGAGATAAAGTCAGATATGAAGGCAACAACTGACATACAGGATGATGTAGACCAGAAGATAGTGTGTCAAAGGATGGAAGCGGTAGAATCAAGAGAAGTTGTAGAGCAAACTCTAAAGTTTCAAGTGCAACACCTGCACTTGAGTTCAGGCTTGTGTGGCAGTTCTTGAAGTGGAAAAAGAAATGCTTCAAAATAAATTGGCCTGAGAAGAACAGGAAGAGTGGATAAAAAGATAGGATGAGCTCCAGATGGAAAAGAAGCTGAAGGAGGAGCAGCTAAGGAGGAAGAGGATGAGCTGGAACTGGATATAAAAATTGTTGTTAATCAGGCCTGGACGAGAGCATTACTGAGTTATCTGGTGTTCAAAGTAAATCATCTAAAGCATCTAATGTTTTTGAGACAAATTTTGAGGAAGAACAACAGAAAAAGAAAGTATTTAATACCAAAGTAGAGCCAGTGCAACAGTTACGAGACGTGCATGTACCCGAGGAAAGAAGGTTCAGGCATTGTGGTGCCAAACCTCGAACCTTAACAATGAACAGAGATGTAAGCCAAATACTATCTTGCAATGCAGACTACTTGATGCTCCTGTCAGCTAACAGGAATCTGGGTGAACAGAGTCCAGACATCAGAAAGCATGATGAAATGGCTGCGTCATTAATCCAATTACAGTCTCCCTCTTCTCTGCCCAAGAGAGATTTAAGGTTTTAATGGTGGCCACTTCAGTTCCCAGTGTTCATGTGGTATTGAAAATAAGAGCCAAAACTTGGAGGATTGTCTATATTATTTGGAAAAGTTCACAAGCAAACAATGACAAGAACTTGTAAATATTTGCCATCACATGGCCCTGAATGAAAGACTCAAAGGGGCTAAATCTTTACTAAAGAAGCATTTGGCAACAAGCATAAAATTGCAACTGCTTATATATAAAGAACTCTTTCATGATTGTCAATACAATTGTCAATTGTCAATAAAATCAGATGACACAAAAGTTCTACAAGCTAAGGGGATGTTGCAATGTCATGGCAGAGATTAGCCATCTACAAGAGCTTGACCTGCCTACTAATATGCTAATCATTTTAAATAAATTACCCTACCAGATGAGAGAACCATGGAGAAGTTCAGTTGTTAAATATTAGAAAAGATGCGATAAAACAGCTAATTTTAAAGATATGGTGGAGTTCAATACAGGGTAAGTGGACGTTGTCACAGATCCAGTGTATGGATGTGGTGGTACACCACTGGCCTACTGCAGGGGGAAACCTCTGTACCTGCAGAAGAGCATGGGGACAAGTCAATCAGCCGACCTGAATGGACCAAGCCCCACCCGGTTGGGTGTCAATTACCCTCTGGGATATAAGCCTGAGCCGGCCCTTCGAAGTCACTCTCAGTGTTTACAACAGCACAATCTCACAGCTGGCCCTGTGGAAGTTTACGTCGAATAAAGCCTGTTGTACAGTCTTTTAGTTTTGTGTGTTTACTTCTGACCGACAGCGCACCACAATTTATTCAATGTAAAGTTTACAAGCTGCTAAGGAAAAGCTCCTGAGCACCAGGAGCCTCGAAATCGATCCATGGCACCCAGAAGCACAAACTTGCTTCGAGATCTGGAACCACACGGTCAAAACGATCTTCGAGGCTCACACCGACGACATCCTGGACTCCGATCGAAAGACACTCATCTTACTTCAATTAAAGCTGGGTCCCCAAGCCTCTCAAAGACTGCACCGAGTACTCTGACGCGATGAGCACCCTCGAGGCCATGTATAAACCTTCCACGAATGTGGTCTTCGCAAGGTACCTCCTGGGTATCCGTGCCCAACAATCCAGGGAGGCAACAGAGTTTTACCTTGGAGCCCTGTGTGAGTTGGCCCGACCTTTTCTGGCTGAACCCTGGGTAAGCGAAAGGGAGGTTGAGAGGCTGATCAGGGATGCCTATATCTGAGGGATGCACACGAGGGCCACCAGGGGCTGCTGGAAGAAAATATCTACTCACTGGCCAAAACAGTGGAGGTAGTCCGAACCCTGGAGGCAACAGCCCTGCACACTGAGGCTTCCTCAGGCCTCCTCGTGGTCAGCACATTCGGCTGCTGTGGCCATAGATCAAGCTGGGGAAGGAAACTTTGCTGCTGTGGGTGCCCAGCACCCCTGTAAGTACTGTGGATCCTGTTGTGGGTCTGATTGTCGATCACACCAAAACTGCCCAGCCAAAACCCAGTATTGCTTGAGATGCGGCAAGAAAGGCCACTTTGCGGGGGTGTGGCAAGATGGCGTAGAAGGAAGACATGTGTTCCACCTCTCCACAGATGGATCATTAAGTACCCAGTTTTTAAAAAGCATAAAAGTGATTAAAAATAAGATTTATAGTTATTTAAATAATAGTGCTTTATGATGGCATCTAATGTGAAAAAGTTTAAACCTTAGCTTCAGAAAAAATTACCATATAAAAGTGCGGAAGAATTGAGGCCTATCTTTGTAGTTGAATCCACGGAGTTGTTGTTGGGAGTCTCCAAGCCTCAGAGGACTCCAGCCCGTTTGAGTTTGACTCCGGTGCCAATCCGCAAGATGGCACCGGCACATTGGTGAGTTCAGCCATTGACGACCCGTGTCCACGTGAAGCCGTGTGCGCAGGCAGCACAGTCGATAAGGGGACCTGTGAGCCTGTGACCTCACTGGGCAGCCCGGTGGCGTGCAGGGTAGCGTCAGAAGACACCTCTGCACGTCCGACAGCCTTACCTGGCCTGCATGTGGCATCGTGGACCTGGGAGCTGTTGAAAAAAATCGGCACTGTGGGGGAACCTGAATACTGGCGTCCCGAAGAGGTCGGGGTGCCGGCATCAGGTGTCCAGACCCACAGCCGTTCAGTTAAAGGAACTGTGATGACTGAGGAAGAAGTGGAACTTACCTTATTGGAATACGTCCAGGAGGAGAAGCTTGCAGTTAAAGAAGGTGAATCTCAAAAAGTAGAAGTGGAATCTGGACTGGATTCAGTGTTCACTGTTTTGGAAGGGATTGCTGGTCAAATACAGCAAATGCATAATATATCAAAACAAATATCAACTCAAATGACTCAAGGATTTATGGAGATGAAAATAAAAATGAATACTTTGTGTGATGAAATGTCAACCGTGAAACAGGAAATGACTGTAGTTAAAAGTGATATTAATAAATGTATACAATCAGTAGATACTGTGCAAGATAATTTTAAGAAAATTGAAACAGCTTTCTCTGAGTGTCAAACTCAGGTAGAACGTAATAGAGAAAAAATGGATAAAGTGGAAGGTTCTTTTGTAGATTGGGGGATTCAGAAAAGAGATTTAATGAAGAAGATTGATTCATTGGAAAATCAAAGTCGGAGGAATAATGTGAAAATAGTTGGGCTTCCAGAGGATATGGAAGGAGCTGATCCTATAAATTTTTTAAGGACTGGATCCCAGAGGTGCTAGGTAAACCCTAAAGGTTTGGAATTGGATAGGGCTCATAGATCTCTGAGGAGAAGAAGACACTTCCAGGACAAGCACCAAGAGCAGTCTTGATTCGTTGTTTAAAATATCAAGATTGTGAAATGACTTTACGTATGGCAGTGCAGAACACAAGACGGAATTGATCTCCATTAATGGTTCAACATAACAGAGTGTTTATTTTTATGCTGATTTGAGTCAAGAGGTTATTAGAAGATGACGAGAATTTAATACGGCTGAAGACGTTTTATGGTGAAAAGGTTACAAGTTTTCTTTCCGTTATACTGCAATTTTGAAGGAAATATTCAATCTCAATTTTTTGAGAATGATCATGATGCCAATTTTGCCAATTCTTTGCTGGAATTGCGAAGAAATAGATCTTCTCCTCCGTTATATCCTAAGAGGAGAATGAATGGAAATGGAAATGGGCATGGAAATGGAAAGAATGGAAAAAATGGAAAGAAAGAAGAAATGACACAGTCTTCTTGATGTTGAAGGTCTGGAGCAGTCGTTGGGCTTGGAATCATTGGGTTGAATATATGGACTATATTCTATTGTGTTTGATTATAATTAATATGTATCTGGCTGGGGGAGGGTGGATGACACTGAAAACTTTGACAGTCATCTGCCGCTAGTGGGTTTACCACACCAGTTTTTTTTAGGGTATTACTAACTTTGGGTGTTTTTTTTTTTGTTTTTTTTTAAATTTTTTGAGGGTGTTTTTTTGTTTTTGGAAGAATTGTAGGGGGGAGCATTATTTTATAGTGTGTAACTATATTAGTAGTTTAAAAAGATGTTTCCGTTGAATTTTGCATCTTTTAATGTGCATGGGTTAAATAATCCAATTAAGAGAAAGAGAATATTGGGTTATATTTAAAAAAAATGAAAATTGACATTGCTTTTTTACAAGAAACACATTTGACTGAGAAAAAAACATTTGAAATTGAAAAGGGATTTGGTTGGTCATGTTTTCTCATCTTTTAATTCTAAGGCAAGAGGAGTAGCGATTTTGATTCATAAAAATTTACCCTTTGAATTGGAATCTTCATAGTGGTATGCTGGCAGAGTATTGAGAGTGACTTGTAAAATTTTTGCTGAATTGTAGACTTTGTTGAATCTTTATGCCCCTAATATAGATGATGAGCAGTTTATTTCAGAAGCTTTTTTATTGTTAACTCAAGCTAATGAAAATGTTTTAGTTGGTGGTGATTTTAACTGTGTTCTTGACCCTTTATTGGACAGAAATCAAAAAAGTATAAGGAAATCAAAGATGGCAACACAAATTAATGCGTTAAAGGAAGATTTAAATTTGGTGGATATTTGGAGAAAAGTTAACCCCACAGAGAAAGATTTTTCTTTTTATTCTTCAAGACATGATTCGTTTTCTAGAATTGATTTATTTTTGGTATCAGAACATTTACAAGGTAGAGTATTACAAGCTGAATATAAAAGTAGAGTTATATCAGATCATTCACTATTACTTTTTTCTTGCGAAAGTTCAGAGGTAGTACGTCCATCGTTTAGATGGAGGTTTAATGAAATGATATTGAAGAAACCAAAGTTTGTTACTTTTGTTAAAGAGCATATTTATTTATTTTTGACTGAAAATGTTAATTCTGTGCATAGTCATTTTGTAATATGGGATGCTTTAAAAGCTTATTTGAGAGGGCAGATCATTAGTTATTCTACGAAAGATAATAAACAATATATGGCAGAAAGTTTAGCGTTAGAAAATAAGATTGCTGAGTTAGAGAAGGACTTTCAGAAAGGGGTAACAGAAGATAAAGATAACATTAGAGAGGTTGAAATTGCGTTATAATACTTTACAAACATCAGTTTGAGCACTTAATTAATCGATCTAAACAACATTATTATGAATTGGGGGAAAGAGCTCATAAGGCACTTACATGGCAATTGAAAGCTGAACAGGCATCTCGGACCATTAATGCTGTTAAGAAAAATTCAATAATAACATAAGCCTCAGGAAATTAATGATCAGTTTTATTCATTTTATCAAAAATTATATACTTCTGAGGGGAAACAGATAATGGCTCTATTGATTCTTACTTATCTAAATTAAAGTTACCAGTATTAGATGGAATTGATGTTCAGGAATTGAAATCTCCATTTACGGATTTTGAAATTAAGGAAGCTATTCAGGAAATGCCTAATGGAAAGTCCCCAGAGGATGATGGATTCCCTGTGGAATTTTATAAACTTTTTTATGATGATTTTTCTAATGAATTTGGAGAGGTGTTGAATCAAGTTACTTAAGATCAGAAGTTACCAGAATCATGTTCTAGTGCTTTAATAGCTGTCATTCCAAAAATAGATAGAGATCCATTAAAAGTGTCTTCATATAGACCTATTTCTTTATTAAATGTGGATTATAAAATTATAGCAAAATTATTAGCTAATAGACTTCCTAAATATTTGCCTAAATTGGTACATATTGATCAAACAGGTTTTATTAAGAATAGAAATGCATCAGACAATATGTTTCGATTAATTACTTTGGTCAATGCATATTGGTGGCTGATAGAGGCTACATAGTGGAATTCAGAATGACGGCATCTATTTGGAGCGACTTCATCACCAAGTTGTGCGAATTTTGCCCTTTGGAACTGCGCTGAGGACAATGGAACAGTTTAACTCTCAAGCTATAAGCACCATTAGGAATAACTAATGTGGATGACTCTCTCACTTTTGCAGCTACAAAAGATGAAGAAATAACTCCTTATCATGAGTTGCGAGTGATCTGTTTCAAGGGAGGCTTTCTACTTACCAAATGGATAAGTAACAGTCATCATGTGTTAAACCATGATATCCTTCCTGTGGAGAGGGTATTATACGTACAATGTTCAGTGTGACATTTTTATGTTCAAAATTTTTTTAAAGGGCTGACCTCTCACAAGAAGGTGATTCTATCAACATTCAGTTCAATACATGATCATCTAGGAATATTGCCACCAGTTGTCCAGACTGCCAAGAAAATACTGCAAGATTTGTATAGGAAAAGGATTGGTTGGGATGATCAAGAATGATCATGTTGGATTCAGGAACTTAGTATGCTGAAAGATACTTAGTATGCTGACAGATGGTTCAAACCTACAAATTTTGGAACTGTGATGTATTCTCAATTGCATTATGGAACTGTTAGTTACCTGAAATTGCATGATAACCAGGAACTGGTACATTGTGGATTTGCAATTGGAAAGGCCAGTGTTGTTCCATTAAAATCAGCCACTATCCCTTGAATGGAGTTGACAGGAGCTAACAGAATGGAGTCAACATTGAAAAGAGTTGCAGATAGAACTAACAGACTCAATATTTTGGACTGATAGGACCTCTGTGTTCAAATAGATCAACAATAAAATCACAAGGTTTCAAACTTTTGTGGATAACAGAATCACAGAAATTGATAGTCTCATGTCCAATACAGTGGAGATATGTTAACACGTTTAACAATCCTGCCAATTGGCTTCCTAAGGTTTGAAAGTCAAGTCTTTTCTGAAGAATAGAATGTGGGTATCAGGGCTTCTATTTCTTCTACAGCCTCAAAAGGAGAGACCTCAAAATTCTGATAAATTAGATCATTCTTGTACAATGGATCATCCTAACCAATCCTTTTCCTACACAAATCTTACCAGAGGACCCTGAAATCAGGAGTAAGACTGCAATTGATTTGTTACAGCCATAATACATTATTTTTTATTGTGAGATTCTTTTAAAAGGCAACAGCATGGATGCTCAGACTTAAACAACTGCTTCTGAAATATAGCAGAAAGAAAAAATAAGCAAGTAGTGTTCCTGTTCAATTTCGATTGCATAACATCCATCAGAGATCATCAGAGGTCTTGAGACTCAAGAAAACAAGACTCTCTATTGAAGAATCGTTAATGCTCAGAAGGAATTAATCTGCTTTCGTCGGAGAAAGAAATTTGCAGATGAAATTTCAAGTCTGAAAAAGGGAAAGAATGTTAAAAGGACAAGCCACATTAATTGGGGAAAAAGTGAGATTATGCCCTTAATTGTGGGTGATTATACAGATTATTAAATAGTCACAAAATTTAGGTGACCAGACATAAGTATTAAATATTTAGGTATTAGAATTGATAATGATATGAAAGATTTATACAAATTGAATTATTTACCTTTGCTTAATAGAATTGTTGCAGATTTTTAAAAATGTATTAATTTATCTGTTACTTTAATTGGTAGAGTAAATTGTGTTAAAATGAAAGTTTTTTTCCCACAATTCAATATTTTTTTCAATAAATTCACATACATCCCAATTCCTTCAAGAATTTTAAGGGATTAAATACGGTGGTTAGGAAATTTTTATGCCATGGGTCTCTTTGGAAAAATTGACTTGGAAGTATGAATTATGGAGGTTTACATCTTCCTCATTTAAAGAATTATTATAAAGCAGCTCAGTTAAGATTTATAAATGTATTGTTTAACTTCGATAATATTCCATCTTAGACTTCTATTGAATTTGATGCAATAGAGATATGAATCCCCAGGATTTTATTTATAAATGGAATTCCAACTGTATTTGGAAGTAGGGAATTATCTATTTTGAAACATTTGATTGAGTTGTGGAATAATATTGATAATGAAATTGGTATGAAAGGTTTAATATCTAGGAAAATGACTCTATGTCAAGAGTTGCCAGGGTATTGAGGATTGAAGATTGTTTTGAGGATGGGAGATTTAAAACATTTGAAAGAAAGAGGGGAAAATTTAATGTACCTATTATATTACTTTATTATATTATCAAGTTAAAGTTTTTTTATCTGGCAAAATAGGTTCTATTTTGACATTACCTAATCAAAGATAATTAGAATTACTGATTTGTAACATTACTGTAAATATATTTATTTCAGTAATGTATAACTTACTTCAAACTAAGGCCCTCCAAAATTGGGGTTATAAATCAAGATTAAGATGGGAAATAGATTTAAATACACAAGTAAGTGAAAAAGGATTGGATGGATTTGTGTAAGGATAATGTGACTAAACTTATAAATGTAAGATATAGATTTGTTCAATATAATTTTTTATATCAATTATATTTGACTCCACAAAAATTAAATAGATTAAATCCTGTAATATCAGATTTATGTTTTAGATGTAGATCTGAGAATGGAACTTTTTTCATTCAACTTGCCAATGTCCTAAATTTAGACAATTTTTCTTAGGGGTAGATAATTTTTTGGAACAAATTAATGGGGTCAAATTCCCACAGGACTCGATGTTATTTTTATTGAGTAATATTAAGGCTACAAGGCCAAAATTAAAATTAAATATTTATCAAATTAAAGTTGTGTTATTTGCTTTAGCAGTTTCTTGGAAATCTATAGCAATATCCATGGAAGTCAGAAATAGATTTGGGTATGGAAAGATGGCATGCAGAACTTCATAGTTGTATACCATTAGAGAAGATTACTTATAATCTGTGAGATAAATATCATGTTTTCTGGAAAATATAGAGCCCATATTTACAAAATTTTGGTTTATCTGTATAATTGACTCTCTGAAGACCTACCTTCTTGGTAACCTCCAATAAACATCATTGTATAAATGTTTAATTTTCTTGGTATTCTCTGGTTTTTCTTCTCTTTTCTTTCTTTTCCTTTGGGGAGGGGAGGTGGGAGGGGTGGGATGATTATATACTACATGTATAATTTATTTTGTAATAATTTAGAATTAAATGTAATGTAACTATTATTGTGGTTTAAAAATTTATAAATAAAATATTTTTAAAAAGTCAAGCCACATTTTAAAATTCAACCCCATTCTAAAGAATAGGATATTAAGATTTGTGGGGAAACTTAGCAGAGCAGCAATGCCAGAAGAGATGAAACATCCTGCTATACTGACCAAGGATTATTACATCTCTGATTTGATTCTTCGACATATTCATGAAGAGGTTAGCCATAGTGGTCGCAATCATATCCAATCTTCGCCAAAATATTGGATATGTGGTGCCACTGTGTCAATCAGAAAAATTATGTTGAAATGTATTGTTTGTCAGTGTGCAAATTCTCCTCCTGGCCAATGGCAGATTTGCCCCTGGAGAGAGTCTTTCCTGATGATCCTCCATTTACATATGTTGGAGTTGATTACTTTGGACCCTTTAGAGTAAAGCATGGAAGGACTGTTGTAAAATGCTATGGTGTTATTTTTCACATGTTTAGCCATTAGATCAATTCACATCAAAGTGGAATCATCACTTGACACATAGTCCTTCATTAATGCCCTTCATAGTTTTATTTCCAGGTGTGGTCAGGAAAAGAACTACAATCTGACAATGGTACCAACTTTGTGGGGGCTCAACATGAATTGAAGTAAGTGTTTATAGACTGGAATCAAGGTTGGATTCATGATGAACTAGTCCAAAAAAGGAATCAATTGGATCTTTGATCCCCCTGCTGCCTCACACCATGGAGGTGTGTGGAAAAGATTGATTATATCAGTGCAAAAGCTTCTCAATTCCATCCTAAATGGACAGAATCTTAACAAGGAGGATCTTCGCACAGTTTTAAGTGAAGTTGAAGTCATCCTTAACAGTCCTCCAATCCTTAAGATCTTGAACCACTTACCCCAATCACCTTTTGCTTCTTAAGAAGCCTTTGTTGCCACTGCAGCAGTTTCAGAAGGAAGACCTATGCACATCACAGAATTTATATCAAATTTGTTGTGGAAAAGATGGGTGTAAGCATATCATCCACTGTTGTAAGAGAGACAGAAATGGTCTAAAAATCAGATGCTATTTAATGCCCGGGGATGTCGTGATCATTGTGGACAATTCAGTGCCTTGAAATTCCAGATTGATGGGGAAGATTGTTGATACCATTCAAGGCAAAAGAGGATTTGTACGTCAAGTTAAGATCAAGAATAAAACTGGATTTCTGAACAGATCAATTAACAAAATTTGTCTTTTGCAAGATGCTGAAAGATTTGATTATTGACTTTTTTTTTAAAAAACAGATAAATAATATTAAGTTAATGCAATTATGGAGTAAAATACATCTTAAGGGTTCTCAACCTTTTTCTTTCCACTCACATACCACTTTAAGTATTCCCTATACCATAGGTTATCTGTGATTAGAAAGGGATTGCTTAAGGTGGTATGTGGTGGAAAGAAACAGTTTGAAAACCGCTGTTTTAATTGTGCCCAATTGACTCATTATGTGCACAGTTTCATAACTCCAAAGGAAATAGCTTAATGACAATTTTTGTCAAGCAAAATATTTCAGTAACAATTGGGTCTAGAGCAGTGGTTCTCTACCTTCCTAGATTGTGGGGGTTTAGGTATTAGTTTACAATCCACAAGAACTATTAACATTTCACAAAAGACACCTCATTTGAAATCCCAGAGCTATGCCTAAATGTAGACTTCATATCTGCCATTGACTTGACAGAAACCATGAAGAGTGCCTATGAAAACTTCACAAGTAGGTGTTAATTGGATTGATCTTGTAGAATTGATCTTGTTGTCTTTGAAGGGACAGCATGTTGGAACAGATGCCCAGGCTCGGAAACTTATTAATCTTATAGCTAAACAGGTGCCAGTGATCCAAATTTCTTGTTAAAGCCTGCTATTTTAAGAGGGGATCGTGTGGTTTTGCAAATGGAAAGAACATGCACACAGAGAGAGAGAGAGAGAGAGAGAGAGAGAGAGAGAGAGAGAGAGAGAGAGAGAGAGAGAGAGAGAGAGAGAGAGAGAGAGAGAGAGATTACTGCAGCAGTTAAACTTGAAGACTGCAAGTTTACAGACCAGCTGCAAGACCCAATTTCAAGATGGATTTTGAGTTCAGAGTTCAGCCTATTATAAATCTCTAGTCAATTACAGAGACTTTGGCTGGTTAATGTGTTTCTCCTGAAATAGGGGAAAAAGAAGAACTCTTTGTGGTAATCTGGAAAAGGCCATCTTTTTGAAAACCCAAGAGGGGGCAAGTTTCTTCAGCAAGGCACTGAAGTGGCTGATTGAAGGAGATCAATTTGTGTCCAATGAACCACAAATATTTCTCTGAAACCATCAAAGACCTTTCTGATTGGTAACAATTTAACTTAAAGCACCAGAGCCTGGTGAAGATCAAGAATGTTCCGTTTTGTGCACTGTATGGAAAACTATCTGATACCAATGAACTTAGAAAAGTGAAAAATGAATGACTGATCAGTGAAACAAAGAACTTTCTTAAACATGTAAGTATTACATATACATGCACTTAGAATTAAAAGGGGGTTAAGTTGATAGAAATAATTTTAATATTGATATTATGTATGAAGAAAATTAAAAGTATTTTTGTTTAAGTAACCATTGTCTTAGTGAATATCTGTTAATGTTGGTTTTTGGAGTCTTCTGGGCTTGTAACTTTCTATCTCTCTATCTCATTTTTTTCTTTGATTGTAATTATAATAATTAGGGGCTGGTGTTGTAAGGGTTAAACAGTGTTTCATGCCCATAAGTAGTCTGTTTGTAGCTTTAGAACAGAGAACAATACAGTGCAGTGCAGGGCCTTTGGCCCTCAAAACTGTGCCAACCCCACATATACCCCATAACCCTCTATTTTTCTTTCATCCATGTGTTTAAGAGTCTCTTAAATTCCCACAATATTTCAACTTCCACCACCATCCCCAGCCAGGCATTCCAGGCACTCACAACTCTGTAAAAACATGACTCCCCAAAATTCCCTCCCTTAACTTTGTATATATGTCCTCTGGTGTTTGCTGATCCTGCCCTAGGAAACAGGTGCTGGCTGTCCATCCTATCTATGCCTCTCATAATCTTGTAGACCTCTATTGTTTCCTCTCATTCTTGTACATTCCAAAGCGAAAAGTCCCAACTCTTCTAACATTGACTCTTAAGACTTGTTTTCCAATTCAGGCAACATCCTGGTAAATCTCATCTGCATCCTCTCCATAGCTTCCACATCCTTCCTAGGTGACTAGAACTGAACACAATACTCGAATTGTGGTCTTACTAAAGATTTGTAGAGTTGTTACATGACCTCTGCTCCTGAATTCAATCCTCCTATTAATGAATCCCAGCATCCCATAGGACTTCTTAATTATCTTATCAACCTGTGCAGTGACTTTGAGGGATGTATGGATTTGCAACCCAAGGTTCCTCTTAAGTAACCAACCATTAACCCTGTACTCAGCCTTCTGGTTCGTCCTTCTAAAATGCATCACCTCACACTTAGCTGGATGACATCCATCTTCCACTTTTCTGCCCAACTCTGCATCCTGTCTATACCATCTTGCAATCTTCAGCTCCATCCACAGCTCCTCAAACCTTCATGTCACCTGCAGACATATTGTCCTATTCTTCCACCTCTTCATCCAGGTCATTTATAAAAATCAAAAAGAGCAGGGGTCCCAGAACAGATCCTTGTGGCACTCCACTAGTCACCAATCTCCAGGCAGAATACTTTCTTTTCACGACTACACTCTGCTTTCTTCTTATAAGCCATTTTCAACCTCACTGTGATCAAGGTAGTTTCATCTTGTGAATACTGACGCAAAGTATTCTTTTGTTGTGCGAAATGGAGGAAACCAAAAATGTTCCAACATTTTTCTATTGACCATATAACATTTTAATGGCTTATAATAATGTATAGCAACTTATAATAGCATTAGCAATACTTAATATAATTTAATAAACATTGTAAAGTTCAATTTTAGTATGAATTTGTTTCAATGAGTTATAGACATTGATAACATTCTTTCATCCTACAAGCAATTATAAAGGAAAGTAATCGCTACGTTAAGACCTTCAGATCCAGAAACAGAGTTCATAATAATGCGTTCATAGAATGAAAGTAACATGTCTGCTATTTTCTAATGTCAAGAAATAATATGACAATTCCAACTTGTGCTAATAGATTAATTGGCATTTATCTCAGTAAACACAGATGTGTGGAGCTTTCCCTTCACTTTAACTATGGGACATGCAATTGCAAGCAGAAAAGAATAACATATAAAACTGTTAAGTTTTAAAAAGGTGAAAAGGATATGCAATAATCCCTTCCCTGTCAATTTTAAAAAAGCTAAATATTATTTTGAATAAAGAGATTTATTTTTTCATTCATTATTGAGTAACATCTCAATGCTTTGACAGGAACTACTAAAAATACATGTAACGCTTTGCTTTATTCATGCATGCAAAAACCTGCAAGGTCATTAAGAATACACTGTACTGTTTTGCACTGTCCAATCCTTGTGTACATTACAGCTGTTAATAATGTGGAATCCAGCTATAATAACATTAATTCCAAGTTATTATTTTCCAAAATTAGGTTGATTTTTTTTTTTTGCATTTTGTATGCAAGCCTATTTTCTATTTCAAACAAGGTGATTATTCCTAAATCCATTTTTTAATATTTGTGTTTTTGCAAATGAATACCAATCTTACAACCTTTCACAGCCGTGAGGACATCTTTGTCAATAATTCAGCTCCAATAATGTTAATGTGGCATGGGAGAGAGCAGGTGAGAGGCACCAGCTGTAACAACCTTGCACAAAGCCCATATGACTGTGACAGGTCAAAGCTATAACCACTCCCTGATGTTGAGATTCTTTGTCATCTCAGGCAACTGTGATATGGTTCTTGGGCATTCCCATGGGATTGAGTATGACCTGCTTTCACCCCAGTTTTCTTGGTTCTGAGGTGAGAACCTCACACTCTTCCACCTCTGAGACAGGAGGCGGCTGACAGATTTGGGGTTGGGCAGCTTTTGTGCTTGTGAGTTTCTTATGCACACAAGTTTGTATACTCCTAGTGCATGGCCTTAAGGTTCTCAATGTTCATTAAAGTGAACTAAAGGTCCCCAGGAGTTGCAGCAAGCTCAAAAGCATTTTTATTTTATTTTCTCTATTTATGTAGTAATCTTCCATGGTGTTCAGAATAGATGCCTGCTTTGGGAATCTGGTGCCATGCATACAAACAACATTACCTGTTCAAAAAGGGCCCCATTGAAAAGGATGTTGACCTGGAAAATCGTAATGGTGTTCTTTCCATTGAATTTGAATGATTTAAAGAACATATCACAGCACAGTACTGGACATCCTATACTTCCCGCTGTGGTAAGTCCAGCAAAGTTGACCAGAAGTTTTGCTCCAGGTCTAATATTTTAATTATCAAACATTCTTTTCCAAAATCAATGAAATGCTGTTCTGGCACATTAAAGGTCATGGTGAATTTCATCAATGAAATCTGCCTTCGCCGAGATGTGACTCACAAGTCATCCATATTTTCCAGGGATTTGAAGTTTTATTGTAAGGGGCAGTGTGGTTCTGCAGGATTAGGTAGAGGATGTTGGTCTCGTAGATGTAGAATTGTAGATTGTACATAATCCCTGTATTATGTGGGGATTGCATTTCCAGAAAATTCCCCCCAAAAATTGCAATTTTCAGCCACATAAAATGCATCTACTATGCATACATCAAGAAACACAAGTTGAGATAAGATGAATTTGTGTTTATTTAACTTTTTCCACATAATTTCTGAAAGGACAAATGTCTATTACGCAAAAGACCGTAATTTGGGGGCCACCGATATAAAGCCCACCGTGCGTTTTGGTGAATGAGTTGATATCATCCTCCAAGCATGTACATATGACCTTGTTTCTGGACTATATCACCACAATTTAAATGATTGTCTGATACTTCTGAATCTCTATTCTCACATGCCATTTTGTGCAGTGAAAAAATGGAGAAAAGTTTTGGGGCAATGATTCAACCTTCTTTGGCACTATCCTTCAATGTGAGTGCAATTCTGATTACCCAGTACTAAGAAGGAATAAGTACAAAGGAGATTTGCCATGCTGTGTGTGTAACTAAGAAGTTATTCTGAGATAACAGAGAAGGGTGTCTGAAAAGGAAGATACCATCATATTTTTTCCAAATTTTATTTTATTAGCAAATAACAAAATTGCATACAGAACTAGAAAATTCTATATATCAAAATCAATACATGCTTTTTAAAAATAATTTTCTGCCCCCACCCCCACCAACTCCCTCCCGCATGGAAAAACCCGAAGAAGAGAGCAAAGAAAAATTTAAAAAAAAAGAGAACAAAGAAAACAATAGACTGATTTTTAAACAATACTGGATATTACCGTGTGAATAAATTGTAACCTAATTATTCTACCACTTACAAGTACCATTATATCTTTTAAGTATGAAGTATGTAGTAAAATAAATACTACTGTGCAATACATAACATTTAATCAATATCTAAATAATGAGATACATTAAGGTGAGGCTGTGGAGTGAAAAAGTTTGTACCAAATTCTATCAATTGAAATATTATAATTACCTAAAGTTATAACACAAATCTTTTGCTTATATAGAAACCAAATTTTAAAAAAAGTTATCATATTTGTTCTTTAAATTATGTGAGCTTTTTCAAAGGTATACAACTTCACATTTCACCATGCCATCTAATACTAAATCCGTATCCAATTTCTATGAAACAGCTATACATTTCCTGGCAACTGCCAGCATGATCTTTAAAAATTCTTTTTGAAACCAATTTAATTTTAAATCTGGACTAATCCTTGATATATCCCCCCAAAAAAACAGCATAGGGTTTCTTGAGAGTTTAACACCTGTTGAAGAAAATCTATTAAATTAGTCCAAAAAAAAATTCAATTTGGGGCATGTCCATGTAGAATGTAAAAAGGTTCCCATGTCCTGTTTACATCAAAAACACTTATCTGAAATATCTAACTTCAATCTATTAAGCTTTTGTGGTGTAATATATAATTGATGTATGAAATTGTATTGTACCATTCTATATCTAACTTTATTGTATTTTTCATACTATTGTAACATATTTCTGTCCAATTTCTATCATTTATATCTATATCCAAGTCCATTTCCTACCTTTGTTTAGATTTATAAAAATCTTTCTTCTTTACTCTCCTCAAACGTACATAACTGATTTTTAAATATTTGGATTTAATATTATTGCTTCTATTTCATCGTCTTCTAATAGCAAACAAGATGTTACTTTCTCATAAATAATCTTCATTTGATAATATCCCAATATTGTATTATTTTGTATTCCATATTTAGCTTTCAATTGGTCAGGTGTCATTAAATATCTGCCTTGAAAAATCTTGAATAAATGTTATTCTTTTTTGACCAGCTAAAATAAAATTTGTATTATTCAGTGTAAATGGAATCAATTTATTTTGCACCTGTGGCATCCTCACTAATCCATACCCCTTAACTCCCATCAACATATGTACATTATGCTACATTTGAACCAAATGTTTTAATATTGGTGTGCCTGTTTCTCCAGTTAATAATACCTGATTCTATTTATATTAGAAATTCTTCAGATTCTTTTTTCATCCATTTTATTTATTTCTACATTAACCTAAGCCACTTTTTCTCTTTCCTCAAAAAATGGCTTTGTAGTTGTGCTGCTTTAATTAATGCTCGAAATTTGGAAGTTATCGACCTCTTGATTCAAATCTCCAATTAATTTTTCCTTAGAAATCTTCGACTTCTTGCCTTTCCACAAGAATTTCCTTATAATTTTATTTAAATCTTAAAAAAAAACTTTTTAGGAATATCAATGGGTAAAGATCGAAATAAATATTGCAGCGGTGGAAAAATATTCATTTTGATACAGTTTACTCTGCCAATTAATGTAATTGGTAAATCAACCCATATTTTAAAATCCTTTTCAAGTTTTTTAAACAATGGTCCACAATTAATTTTAAAAAGATTCTTTAACTGTTTATCAATTCTAATTCCCAAATATTTCAACCCACATTCAGACCATTTAAATTTCATATTTTGCCTACATTGGATATAGTCATCAAAAGTCATTGGCATAATTTCACTTCTATCCCAATTAACTTTATATCCTGAGACTGCTCCATATTGTTCCAATTGCATATGTAGTTTATCTAATGAATTTTCAAGATCTGTCAAATAATTACATCATCTCAAATAAACTAAATTTATGCACATTATCCCCTGCTTTACCATAATCTTCTTTGATTTCATCTTCATAGACTCCAAAGTGTTGAGGGTAGATGCAAACAGTCTCTAAAGGCCAACTACTGCTCAGGTGTCATGCTTTCAATTCATCAGAGACTACCCAGGTATGAATGTCCCTTTTGATTTATTTAATTTTCTTTCTTATTAGGCTTACAAATAAAAAAATCTTAATATTGCAGCATACTTTTGTCCCATGTATTATTCATGTATTTTGCTATATATTTCATTTCATTCAAGATTTCAGCTGTTTGACAATATTCAACATAACAGATTGATCAGGAAATATAACACTGATATCCAAGGGATTTAGGCAAATTGAATATAAAAAAAGTAGTCAGTGGCAGAAAATAATGGCAGAAATTTTAGTAAGTGGAGACCTGTTTGCTGGAGGATTCTGCAGGGGTGAGTACTACACCCCTTATTGTTCATAGTACCTATAACTGATATGGATTTAGGCAACTGAATTATGATACTGAAATTGAAGTCTGGTTGCTACCCAGGAAGCAAATTCCAGGCTAGAGGAAAATAACAAGTAGAATTCAGTCCAGACAAGTGAGAGAAATTGCATTAGGTGGGGACTGGTGGGTAGTTAGGAGAAAACAGGAGAAAAAGGGAATATCCAATAAAGAATGGGATACTTGTAGAGAAACAAAGAGATCATGGAAATATGTCCATAAATTCCAGAAGACAGCAGTTCAGGAAAATAAGTCTTAAGTAAAGAATACTTTGCTTAACCAAGGCCAAGAACACAAGAACTGCAAATGTATGACATAGTAGTTATGTATAGACCTGGTCACCTCACTATAAGAAGAGTGCAAGTATTAGAGGGTGCAGAAGGAATTTACAAAGATGTGGCCAGGACTGAAGAATTAGGATTATGAGGAGAGACTGCCATGGCTAGGGTTGATTTCTTTGCAATAAAAGAGATCATGAGAGTGGTCATAAACTCATGAAAACTATAAGCAAGATGAACAGAATGGATACATTTCCATTAGATAAGTATCTTTATTATCCAACATCAAATAAGAAAACTGGTACCAATTTGTCAAAATATTTTGCTTGGTCAAGAGGTAAGTATATTTTTTACATAATCAATAAACTGAAGTTAACATAGTAAGGGAAATGAATTCTGTTATTGTCACCAGTGGGTTGGTAATCATGATTATCAAGTAGGCAAGAGAAAAAGATGCAAGTGGTGTAGCATGAAAGAGGGTGCCCTGATCCACAATGTTCTCTCACTGCTTCCCAAATGTCACACAGGGAACCACTGAAGCTGTGCACTGATTTTGTGGTAGCTGCTTCAAGTGAAGAGCCAACTTCTGGGGAATCACCAGTTAATGAAGCAACAGATAACCAAACTAGAAGGCAGAGTTCTAATGTTCTTTTATGGAAGGATTACATAATTAGATTAGACAAAATTATTTCCCTCCATGAATGGTGGGGATCAGCAACTCACTACCTAAAAGGATGACAGAGATAGAAAGACACCACATTTTGGGTGGCACTGGCAGCATAGCAATTAACGAAACGTTATTACAGCACCAGCGACCTGGGTTAAAATCCAGCGCTGTTTATAAGGAGTTTGAACAATCTCTTTATAAGATTCCTTATAAGGGGAATCACGCTGCTCTCCATTGCAGGCAAAATCTTTGCTAGGATTCTCCTTAATAGACTAATACCTAGTGTCGCCAAAAATGTCCTCCCAGAATCACAGTGTGGCTTTGGCACAAACAGAGGAACTACTGACATGGTCTTTGCCCTCAGACAGCTCCAAGAAAAGTGCAGAGAACAAAACAAAGGACTCTACATCACCTTTGTTGACCTCACCAAAGCCTTTGACACCATGAGCAGGAAAGGGCTTTGGCAAATACTAGAGTGCCTCGGATGCCCCCCAAAGATCCTCAACATGGTTATCCAACTGCGCGAAAACCAACAAGGTCGGGTCGGGTACAGCAATGAGCTCTCCAAACCCTTCTCCATTGATAACGGCGTAAAGCAAGGCTGCGTCCTCGCACCAACCCTCTTTACTATCTTCTTCAGCATGATGCTGAAACAAGCCATGAAAGACTTCAACAATGAAGATGGTGTTTACATCCAGTACCGCACGGATGGCAGTCTCTTCAAACTGAGGCGCCTGCAAGCTCACACCAAGACACAGAGCAACTTGTCCGTGAACTACTCTTTGCAGATGATGCCGCTTTAGTTGCCCATTCAGAGCCAGCTCTCCAGCACATAACGTCCTGTTTTGCGGAAACTGCCAAAATGTTTGGCCTGGAAGTCAGCCTGAAGAAAACTGAGGTCCTCCATCAGCCAGCTCCCCTCCGTGACCACCAGCTCCCCCACATCTCCATTGGGCACACAGAACTCAAAACGGTCAACCAGTTTACCTACCTCGGCTGCACCATTTCATCTGATGCAAGGATCGACGAAGAAATAGACAACAGACTCACCAAGGCAAATAGCACCTTTGGAAGACTACACAAAAGAGTCTGGAAAAACAATCACCTGAAGAAACACACAAAGATCAGCGTGTACAGAGCCGTTGTCATACCCATGCTCCTGTTCGGCTCTGAATCATGGGTCCTCTACCGGCATCACCTACGGATCCTAGAACGCTTCCATCAGTGCTGTCTCTGCGCCATTTTCAACATTAATTGGAGTGACTTCATCACCAACATCGAAGTACTCGAGCTGGCAGAGTTTGCAAGAATCGAATCCATGCTGCTGAAGACGCAACTGCGCTGGGTGGGTCATGTCTCCAGAATGGAGGACCATCGCTTTCCCAAGATCGTGTTATATGGCGAGCTCTCCACTGGCCACCGAGACAAAGGTGCACCAAAGAAGAGGTACAAGGACTGCTTAAAGAAATCTCTTGGTGCCTGCCATATCGACCACCGCCAATGGGCTGATCTCGCCTCCAACCATGCATCTTGTCACCTCACAGTTCGGCGGGCAGCAACCTCCTTTGAAGAAGACCGCAGAGCCCACCTCACTGACAAAAGACAAAGGTGGAAAAACCCAACACCCAACCCCAACCAAACAATTTTCCCTTGCAACCGCTGCAACCGTGCCTGCCTGTCCCGCATTGGACTTGTCAGTCACCAACGAGCCTGCAGCAGACGTGGACATACCCCTCCATAAATCCTCGTCCGCGAAGCCATGCCAAAGAAGAAGAAGAACAATCTCCCTGTGTCTACACAGATTAGCTCTGCGTGTTTCAGTTTCCTCCAACCGGTCAAAACATATGGGAATAGTAGGTTAATTTGAGTATTTGGGGCAGCACAGGTTCATGGGCCTGTTACCTTGCTGTATGTCTAAATTTTAAATTTAAAAGGTGAGCATTTGAATTGGCCAGGCCATGGACCAAGAGCTAAGAAGAGAGGTTAACCTAAAGTTCATTTTTGGCTAACATGTACAAAATAGAGAGGAATAAGGTTTTGTTCCAAAATATTCCTTTGATTCTATGATTGCACCCTGGATGCTACGACTCATAATTGAAGGGTTCATCTACTCTTGTATTCCCTGAAGCAGCATTTTAAGCTTTTCATCCTGAAAAAATTTCTAAGCTTCATTTACAAACAGGTTGTTGGTATAACTATTAACTGAGAATTGGGGTTGCTGCAGAGACATGTTTTAACATTCTGCCAACTTAGTTGTCAACCGTGATTTACTGAAAGTATTCTGAGAAAATAAAATCATAATTTCAGGCGCACGACGGACCAATGCATTAAAGCAGATTGATTTGACCATTCAAAAAGAACATGGGTGACGTTTTAATTCAGCTGCAAGCTTCTTTTTGTACAATATTTTTAAGATACCTTGTAATGGGTTCTGAAAGTAATTGAAACTTTCCACCTGACTGTAAAGTGATTCTCGTCCACTCGCTGTCTTTGAAGGACATTGATCTTTCCTTCTGTAAAAACACAAAATGTTGGAGAAGCTCAGCACTCAAACAGTGTCCTTTATGTTGCAAAGGTACAGAACTGACATTTCGGGCTTGAGGTGTCTGGAATAAAATGGTGTGGGGGATGGCAAATGCAGGAAATGATGGGTGGTGTCGCTGTGTAACTTGAGAGGCTTTTCAAATAACTTGGAGATGCAAGATTCAAATAACAAGAATTTACTTACTGATGCCTTCCACCATCTCAGGAAACTGTTCACATGTACTCATATACTCATATATTTGCCCCACTGTGGGGCAGTACAGTAAGAAGGGTATATTTTTAAGCAGTTACAAAATAGTTCCTGACTACATAACATCCCACTTACTCAAGATAAAGAAAAATTGTGTTCTTTATCACCTTATATCCAGTCCAACACAAATAACAACATGTACACCAGTTTATTTACACAACTATTTTTTAAAAGTTTTTATCGATATCGCACTGGCGGCAGTATGTTGTTTCACCATCTTGTCGATTTGGCGATGACTGCTTGGTTCTGTGTTGCTGGTACATGTGTAGGTGATGTAGCTTGTTGTGCTTCACCTGACAACTGCTGTGTTGATGTTTCGGTATTAGCGGTTGTGGTCACTTCGCTTGATACCTCACTTGATATTGGTGTTGCAGGCTTTGCTGGTATTAAAGGTTTCTGCTTCATCACATCTTGAGTCAGTCAGATGTGAATTCTCTTCCTGCTCAGCTGATTGCCAGAGTCTGTCTCGACAATGTATGATCTTCTCTGAACACCTTTGCTGGGGTCCATATTTTCAACACCAACTCTTGAATGTGCATATGTTGCTCTCTGAAGAGTTCTAGCAATGTTTCTTATAATGTTGATGTTCTTCTTCTTGCCTACCACCCAGTTGCCTTCTGATTTCCTCCTGATCTTCTGGAAGGTGTATTTTGCTTGGCAGAATTGTTTTATATCTCCTGCCATTTAAAAGTTCTGCTGGGGACTTCATGTCAGTCCTTAAAGGTGTTGCTCGTAATGATAGAAGGGTCTTCTTTTCTTTCGTGACACTTAACTAGTGTGCATTTCACAGTTTGCACTTGTCTTTCAATGAATACATGACCTTTGAGGTAGTATGGAAATGATGTGGTGATAACAAACCCATACTCTGCAGCCAGCTTTCTGAATTCTTGCAGCGTGAACTGTGTTCCATTTTCACATATTACTTGCTCAGGTATTCCTTGTTCAGCAAGGAGTGCCCTCATTTCTGAGGTGATAGTTGACGCTCTCAGGTCTTTCACCCTTTTGATGAATGGAAACTTAGAGTAGAAACAGGCTACTGTTAAATACCACTCTTGATTCTTGGTGACCAAGTTTGCTCTTACTGTATGCCATGGCCTGGCAAATACTTCTGTGGAAATCATTTCCTCTTTTTGTTGTGTGTTTCTGTACTTTTGGTATATTTTCTCCATCTGGGTCTTATAATTGACAGATCAATTGCAACTCCTTGCAGCTATCCAGACCTAGAATTGTGAATCTTAGCTCTCCCTAGCTGCTTGATCATGGGTCCACCATCGGCCTTTAATGAGACATTTTCTGTTTCCAATGCAGTCTTTTATTCCCTTTTATGTTCTCTGGGAACATCTAGCAGTAGAGTCTGAATGTAAGGACTTTGCTTTGTGATCCAGTATCCAGCTTCACCTTTAGGTTAAAAATCATAGGCTTGTTCTGGATTGTTCTCTGTATTTGGATCCTTGTGTGCAACCCATATAACCATATAACCACTTACAGCACAGAACAGGCCAGTTCTGCCCTACTAGTCCATGCCGTTACAAATTCCCACCCTCCTAGTCCCACTGACCAGCACCCGGTCCATACCTCTCCAGTCCTCTCCTCTCCATGTAACTATCCAGTCTTTCCTTAAATGTAACCAATGATACCGCTTCGACCACGTCTGCCGGAAGCTCATTCCACATCCCTACCACCCTTTGCGTAAAGAAATTTCCCCTCATGTTCCCCTTATAATTTTCCCCCTTCAATCTTAAACCATGCCCTCTAGTTTGAATCTCCCCACTCTTAATTGAAAAAGCCTATCCACATTTACTCCGTCTGTCCCTTTTAAAATCTTAAACACCTCTATCAAGTCCCCCCTCAATCTTCTACGCTCCAGAGAAAAAAGCCCTAGTCTGCACAACCTTTCCCTGTAACTCAAACCTTGAAATCCTGTCAACATTCTCGTGAACCTTCTCTGCACTCTCTCTATTTTGTTTATATCTTTCCTATAATTTGGTGACCAAAACTGTACACAGTACTCCAAATTTGGCCTCACCAATGCCTTGTACAATTTCATCATAACCTCCCTACTCTTGAATTCAATACTCCGATTTATGAAGGCCAGCATTCCAAATGCCTTCTTCACCACACCATCTACCTGAGTATTAGCCTTGAGGGTACTATTTACCATCATTCCTAAATCCCATTGTTGCTCTGTACATCTTAATAGCCTACCATTTAATGCATATGACCTATTTAGATTTGCCTTTCCAAAATGTAACACCTCACACTTATCTGTATTAAATTCCATCAGCCATTTCTCAGCCCACACCTTCAGCCTTCCTAAATCACTTTTTAATCTATGGTAATCTTCCTCACTGTCCACAACACCACCAATCTTTGTATCATCCGCAAACTTGCTTATCCAATTCTCCACCCCTACTTCCAGCTCGTTAATATATATAACAAACCCACTTCCTTCTTTCATCTCACCTGACATCTCGTGAAGGTGTATGGATTCTATATCCAGTATCTGGGTGTCGGAGTCCTCACTGTTCCCTTTTATGTGCTGGATCATCTATTTGTCCTTTTTCTTCACTGGCATTACTGTTTTATTCATACCAGACTTGCACATCTTTGCCCAGTGGTTTGCTTTACCATAGGCTCTGTGTTCAGAACCTCATGCAGGGCATTTGTTTCGGTCATCGAGGGGATGCTGTCTCCTGGACTTCCTGCAGGTCTTGTGGGTTTGCACTTCTCTGATTGTGTTCTTTATTACATCAACCCTTTCTTCTCTTAGTTGTGGGTGGGTCTGCATAGATAGGGATTTCACTTGCATCCTCGTGGCTTCAAAGGCTCTGGCTGTGTCTATAGTTTCAGCCAGTTTCAAGCTATACTTCCCTATAAGAGACTTCTGCACTTTGGAATGGGCACTCTCCCGTATTAGTTGATCAACTAATCTTTCCTCAGTATCCTTAAATCTGCATTTTGCAGAAATAATTTTTAGTCTAGTGAGGAAGTTATCAACAGTTTCATCGTCTCTTGAATTAAGCCTTGAAATGCATAGCGTTTAATTCTATGATTAGACCTGCATTCAAGGTGAGAAGCAAACTTTGCAAATCTCTGCTCAGGAACATTTTCCTCCACCTCTAAGCTCCCAGCTATTAAATAAGTCAAGGCCTCGCTCCCCTGTCCAGAGAATTATATAAATGACCTTCTCAGCTGTTGCATTTTTAAAATAGCTTTTGAATGCTAAATTGCACTTCTGCTGAAACTTTTAAATGATTCACAATGTCTTCAGCCTCCCAGTCCCTCACTGGGTGAACTGCTGTTGCTCCAGTCAATTTTTAGTAATGTTCATTTCTCCTCTTCTCCTTCGTATTGCAGTGATTTACAAACAATTTTATAGCTTTATTCTTGTTCTCTTACACCGCTGCCACCATGTTATGTCCCTGTGTAACTTGGGGAGGCTTCTTAAATAATTTGGAGATGCAAGATTCAAATAACAGAAGAGATTTTACTTACTGATGCCTTCCACCATCTCAGGAAACTGTCCACACACATTTATATACATACACTCCACAGTGGGTCTCTACAATTACTACAGTGAGAAGGGTGTATTCTTACGTGGTTACAAAATAATTCACATTATCCTGGCTATATAACAGATGGAGAATGGAAGGAGCGGTCAGCAGCAATGAGGGGGGAAGGGATAGGAGAACTGGAAAGACTGGAAAGGGGGAGGGGAAAGAAAAGGAGAGAAAATTTAGCAGAAAGCAGAGTAGTCAATAGCCCTTTTTATGATGCAACTGTATATTAAAGCTAGCTCAACAAAAAAATGAATTTATCTTTAATGGAGAAGGCCTATAAGGCTGATCCAGCATTCCCTTCATACTGAGGAGCTGAGGGAGATGTCTTTTGGAGCTGAGGGAGGGGGGGTGAGTGGTGCAGTCATGCCGCCCTTTGCCATGGCATCAAACATATGTGCCAAGAAGGGAAAGAGGCCTATACACGAAATGGCAACTTAAGAGCAGGTAAGAGCACTGGTGGAGATCTGTTCAAGCAGTCTTAGAACTCGGGCAGATCTCCTGCACAATGTTCACTGCTGAGTGCACATACAAGATTTTTTTCTCTATAAAATGGCCCATTGAAAATGCCATCTGGCTGGACAGTGCCCAGTTGTAAAATAAGGTGTTGTTCCTCCAACCTGTGGGTGGTTAGAGTGGGATAGTACATAAGGCCATGGACAGACATGCGAGTCTGTGACTATGACTCAGAATTGAAATGGTTGGGTAGTGGGAGGTCGCTGTTGCTGCAGACGGAGAGGAGATGTTCAGCAAAGTGATCTCTCAATCTGTGACCAGACTCTCTGATGTAGAGAACACCACAAAGGGAGCACCAGATGCAGTAAACAAGTCATCTGCGTGTATAAGTGAAGTGTTACTTCCCTTGAAAGGCCTGTTTGGGGCCTTGGACCATGTGAGGGAGGAGGTGTGGGCACAAGTGTTCCACTTCCTGCAGGCATTGGGAAGGCGCCGGGGGGGAGGGAGGGGAGGTGTTGGGGAGGAATGAGAGCATGAGGAAATCATAAAAGGAGTGGTTCCTGCAGAAGGCCAAGTGGGGAGGAGAAGGAAAAATGTCTGGTGGTGGGATCTTGTAAGTGCTGGAAATTCCGTTGGATAATGTGTTGCATGCGGAGGTTGGTGGGGTGGTGGGTGAGGATGAGGGGGATTCTATATATGTTGTGTCTGGGGGTAGAGGGGGCCAGGGCAGATGTACAGGAAATGGAGGAGTTGCTGGTGAGGGGTGAGTTGACAGTGGTGGAGGGGAAGCCACATTTGTGGATGAAGGCAGCCATTTTGGAAGATCTGGACTGGATGATCTTATCTTGGGAACAAATGCAATGGAGATGGAAAAATTGAGAGAATGGGATAGAATTCTTGTGGGGGCAGGGTGTGAGGAGGTGTAGTCAACGTAGTTGTGGGAGTTGGAGGGTTTGTCTCCCGAGATGGAGACAGAGAGATCCAAGAAGGGGAGAATGTTATTGGAGATGGACCAGGTGAGTTTGAAATCATGATGGAAGTTGGCCGTGAAGTGGATGAAGTTATCACAGTCCCAAGCACATGCTTGTCCATGGCCTTGTGTACTATCCAACCCCGACAACCTACAGATTGGAGGAACAACACCTTATTTTCCATCTGGGCACACTCCAGCCAGATGGCATTAACATTGACTTCTATGTTTCCTGCTAAACTTGCTCACCTTTTATTTTTCCTTCCCCTTTCCTGTCCTTCCAGTTCTCCCATCCCTTCCCACTTTCCTCCCCCTCATTGCAGTTGTCCCCCCTCCTTTTTCCACCTATCATCTCCTGGCTTTGCCACCCCCCTCCTCACTGCAACCCCCCCCCCCAACATTTCTGTTCAGATACCTGCTGGCATTATTACATACCTTGAAGAGCTCAAGCCAGAAACGTCAGTTATGTATCTTTATCTTTGCTACATGAAGGACACTGTTTGACCTGCAAAGTTTCTCCAGCATTTTGTGTTTTTACTTCAACCATGTTGTCTACAGATTTTTGTGATTTATTTGGTTTTTTTTTTCTTTTCTTTTACTTCTTTCTTTCACAGAATTGCATAGCAATTCTTTGCCAGCCTTTGAATTGGCACATAAAAGAAAAATTTTCACTGTATTTCAGTATTCATGACAATACAGTAATAAATAAATTTAAATAAAATGGGCTGTATGTCACTCATCGACATTGAATGAGTTTAAGTTAAATCATTGCAGTACATGACTTAAAATTTTATTCTTGTGATTGGTATCTTCCATGAGTTGCATCAAGTAATTCAATGGTTTCTTGGGAGAGCAAACATCCATTGCACCATCATAGAAGCAGCATCTCAACAGATGAGCACAGAAATGCCAGGCTGTCTTAAATGCTCTGCCTCCAGGAGAGCCTAAAATCATGTCTTCTCTCAGAATACTACAGTTGACAACTAAGGGAGCTGAATATTAAAGCACATCTCTTTTCAATAATGCCATTATAATTTGATCATTATAATTTAAAAAAAATTAGACATACAGCACGGTAACCGAACATTTCAACCCATGATTCTGTGCTGCCCAATTTGCGCCCAATTAACCTACAACTTCCGGTATATTTCAAATGGTGGGACGAAACCAGAGTCCCTGGGGTAAACCCACACAGACACGGGGAAAACATACCAACTCTTTACAGACAGCGCAGGATTCAAACCCTGGTCCCCATTGCTGGTGTTGTAAAGGCTTTGCGCTAACTGCTCTGCCAATGGTGCTGCTCCTTTGATCTCTGTCTTGAATACATGAAACTGACTGATAACGACCCTCTTGGTTGGAAGATTCCAAATATTCACTTCACTTTGGGTGAAGAAATTTCCTTCCAATTCTATCCTCAAAATGAGATCTCTCATTTCCCTTTCTTCTATGTTAAGCTAATTTCTCTAATTAAAATAAAGTTTAAAAAAAGTTCAGGCTCAGTTTGCTTAGGGTTATTGCTCCACAATAATAAATCTCTGCTCTCTGCAATAAATGCATTCCCTCTATTGCTACCAGAGAGGAGGCTATACTTCCATATGATATCCCAAATGCAGAGCAGTCAGTATAATTGAAGCAAGATGTCTAACCTTGAGCTCAATTTTTCAATGTGGCATTTTACTCTTCAGCATTCAATAGAAATGTTCAATTGTTTTTTAAGCTTTTTCTTTGCACAAGTAGACCTAGTTATTGGAATTTTTCTTTAATTAAAGAATTGCACTTTAAATGCTGGTACTTGACACACATAAAACCAGCAAGGTGATGCTGGTCTTATTTAAGATTTACAGATACGAAGCAGTTGTGATGCTGCAGGTGCTTAACTGAAACCATAAGCTATGATAAGAAGTAGCAGTTTATACTGTCAACTTATCTCACTTTTCATCTTTACTGAATGGGTTCTTTTTTTTTCAGATTTAACAAGCTGCAACAAGCCATGTTGTACCACAGCATTTAAATCTGGCTGCATTATCATGGCTCTCAATATCCCATGGTAAAGTATTTTATTTATATTGTCTGTCATGTCAGGTGTGTTGAAAGTCATCAATTCAGTGTAACACTACCTACATTGTTCTAAAGTCTGAAAGATTCGATTATGTCGAATATTTAGTTTTTTTTTCTCTCATGCTCCCTTTCTTCCTTTGCTCTAGTCACCTGCTTTACAAGTATGATAAACACATGCAATTGACTTTGTTTTCTCTCTCCTCCACATTTTCTTGTGGTCATGGCAAGGCATCCCCCACCCTGAGATAGTAATATGGCCCTGTGACTAATATTGGAATTTAGCAAGAAGTCAGATCCAGTTTCACAAGGAGATATTGTAATGACTGCAGTATCTATCTCCTGCCAAGGTAGATGATGTATGACTAAGAGGAATGAAGTGTTTTTCTTTTCTTATTCAAGGTTATCTTTCACTGTTGGTTTTGTGGTGATGATAATGGGGATTATCATACAGCATGTAACAAGCCATTCCGCTTCACTGGCAGAGATAAACTACTATGTCAGTATGCATGGTGGGAACAAATGACTTCGGATATTCAGTAACAGACTCTCTTCCCTTTCCCGAGCTTGACCACAATCATCTTTCAAACATTGTGTATTTCATTTGAGGAGGTCTGCAAAACAAGAGTTCACTTACTTCAGCAAACTGCTTGGTGCATTGATAAAGATAAAACTTGTTTGTCAAAAGCTGGAAATTTTGGAAGGCAAATGTAATCTCTATTTGAAAAACTGGAAACAATCTATAACACCCAAAATTATTCCATAAAAACACCCTCCACCTCTATCACGCTCAGAGAATTTATCCGTGAATACAGTATTGAAATCCTATTTTGTGTGTTTTAATGCAAATTGTATTCGTCTAGTGGTGACAGTGAATGTTTGCCCTATTCCATTTGAAGCATTAAAAGTTAAGAAGTCATCCTTCGAGTGCCATGGACACCCATTTAAATTTAACATTTGGAAAATGTCAACAAATCAGAATCAAATAAATAAGGAAAGCATGAATTAAAAATAATGATATGACTCGGGCTATTACTAGACTTGTCGTTGCATAATTGGTGAATCTTTAAAATTACTGAAACTTGTATTTGCCTTTAAATGAGTAAGAATAAGAGTTGACCACAGATACTGAAATTTCATGCAAATAATTTATTAGTGACTCCATGACTCTATCTCAATTGCCATGTTGAGACTAATTTACTATCTGCTGAACAGGTTTCCTATCTGAGTATTTTCAGGGAAACCTGACAGATGCATTTTGTTTCAAGTGCTGGTTCATCACTCATAAGATTTATTGAATTAAATGTAACAGCTTGCTGTGGTAAGCATTCAACCACATTTTCTTGGCTGTTTCTCCAATATGAGAAAAATAATAACAAGGAAAACCGATGGTTTGTAAGCTCAAAGTTCCTGCATTCAATTCCATGGCCCATTGTTCAATTGACTCCTTATTGCAGTGTAATTCTCACTAATGGACACTTTTGTGCCTTATGTTTTTATAAGTATATTATTTGCTGATTTGTTTGTTTAAAAAAAACAATGCATGAGATTTTAAAAATGAAATTGTTGCTCTCCACCTATTTTCTATGATTCTTTGTTACAACGAGGTAGGTTTTATTATTTTGTTTTGCTGGATATCTTAGCTTAAGACTGCCTAAATCATGAAGGTATGCTTTGACAATCTTGAAGTTAAGCAAGCTGGTTCTCACTCGTGTGAATAATCTAAGGTATGTATTGTCAAGTATTTGATGAAAGATGGAAAAGTCTCAAAAATGCTGTATTTTCCAGCTGCAATATATTCATTACAAATCACTTAAAAAAAAAAAACAAATGTCCTGTGGCAGCGCACATCTCTGAGTGAACCGGCCCCGCTTGTACTGCCGTGCTGGCAGGGCAGCTGCAGAAGATGACGCCATCGGGGCTTGCTCTTGCCTTTTGGCTTAGGCCGCAGCTTGCGCCCCGGGCAACATGATGATGTCACTGCTGCGCAGGGAGGAACTCCTGTTGGCCTTAAAGGCGTGCACGTGAAATCGAATAAACTGTTCAACTGAAAACCCTCACCGAGTTCAGTGGTGTGATTCTGTGTTGTAGCAGCCACTACATTGGTGACCCTGCGGAGCCCAGACGTTATCTGGTCTCCAAACATGGATTTGTCGGTGATCAGCGTTGTCTCTGTGAAACCCCCCCTTTTGGACCCATCGGTCCCACACGTGGTTCAGGCAGGCAGAGGCGCAGTTTCATTTTAAGCAGATCACCTCGGACTCCACCGTGTTCTACCATGAGGTGACCGCACTTGATGAAGAAATTACAGTCAATGTGGATGACCTGATCCACGATCCTCCAGAGAAAGGCAAGTATGTCACTTTCAAAGCCCTCCTCCTTGGCAACTTCAGTTTCTCCCGTCAGCAGCGCGTGGCCAGGCTGATGCCTCTAGATGGCCTAGGGGACAGAGCCCCATCCGCCTTAATGGATGAAATGTTCTCACTGCCAGAAGGTCACAAACCCTGCCTGGTGTTTGAGCAAGCCTTCCTTGAACAAATGCCGGAAGACATCCAGCTCCTACTACCAGATGAGGACTTCTCGGAACCCCGGAAGGTCGCAATCTGTGCCGACGTGCTGTGATGAACTAAATGAGAGAATGAGGCAGCCATGAACCAGGTTACCGACCCTGGACCCAGCCCACCACAGCCCACCCCCAGACAGAGGATGGAAGAGCACCAATTCACCTGGTGTTTCTACCACCAACGCTGGGGTGCTCAAGCCCGCAAGTGCCGCCAACCCTGCTCATACCAGGGAAATGACCAGGCCAGCCACTGCTGATGGCCATGATGGCTGGCCACATGAACAGCCTCTTACACATAGTGGACAAGACCAATGGACGGCATTTCCTGGTGGACCCCAGAGCAGATTTGAGCATACTGCCCCATGACCACTCTTGAATCCTGCACAAGAGCACAAGGCCCCACCCTGCGGGCAGCGAATGGCACCGACATAAAGACCTTCAGCACATGGCCCATTCGGGTACACCTTGGACCAGACAAATACCGCTGGAAGTTCCTACTGGCCATCGCGAGAACTGCACTGTTAGGAGCCGACTTCCTCAGAGTGCACAGCCTATTGGTCAACCTGCCTTCTAGACCCTCCGGCTTGTGCCTTCCAGCATGCACAGCCCGGGGATAGCGACCATCTGCACACCCAGGAATGTGTATTCCCACATCCTAGACTAGTTCCCTGCCATTTTACGGCCACAGTTCATCACCACCATGCCTCAGCATGGCATCCACCACCATATCGTCACACAGGGCTCTCCACTCCACGCCAAGGCCAGACGACTGCCACCAGAGAAGCTAGCGAAAGAAGAGTTCTCCTGCCTCCAGGAGCTTTGCATAGTTTGCAGGTCAGACAGCCCCTGGACTTCTCCCCTGCACGTGGTCCCAAAGGCCTCCGGGATTTGGCGCCCATGTAGGGACTATTGCCGGCTCACTGACACAACCACGCATAACCGATACCCCATCCCCCACATTCAGGACTTCACGGCCAACTTACACGGCATCAAGGTCGACTTGGTGAGGGGCTACCATCAGATCCCCATACACCCAGATGACATTGGCAAAACTGCCATCATCACACCGTTCGGCCTTTTTGAATTCCTTCGGATGCCCTTTGGCCTGAGGAACGCAGCCCAAAACTTCTAGTGGCTCATGGATGAAGTGGGTAGAGACGTGGACTTCGTGTTCAACTATCTTGATGAGATCCTCATTGCCAGTCAAGATCATGATGAGCACAAGTCCCATCTCCACACACTGTTCGCCCATCTGGCTGAATTCGTCCTCACCATCAATGTGGCCAAATGTCAGTTCGGGAAGGTGTCGCTACAGTTTCTTGGCCATACCATCAACGTGGATGGGGCAGCACCATCACAGGTCAAGGCCAAGCCCATACAGCAGTTCCCCAACCCAGACTCCCTCAAGGGCCTACAGGAGTTCACCGGGACAGTTAACTTCTACCACCGCTTCATCCCGGGGGCCGCACACATAATGCACCCACTGTTAGCCCTGATTTCAGCCAAATAAAAGACACTCGTCAAAAGAGGCTGAGACAGCCTTTGCACAGACCAAGGCCTCCCTCGCTAGTGCTACCCTACTGGCCCACCCATGACCTGATGCCCACTCAGCTCTCTTGGTGGACGCATCCGCCACAGTCATTGGGTCTTGAGCAAGAAGTCAATGGGCAGTGGCCCCCACTGGCATTCTTCACTGGCACCTCAGACCACCCAAGCTGAAGTACAGTGCATTCGACAGGGAGCTCCTGGCCTTGTACCTCTCGATCAGGCACTTCTGCTACTTCCTGAAGGGCAGACCATTCACCACCTTCATGGACCATAAGCCGTTCACTCAGGCCCTCTCCATGGCTAAGGATCCCTGGTTGGCACACCAACAGCAAAACCTTTCCTACTGACATCTGATACCGGGCGGGTAAGGACAATGTCATTGCTGACGCGCTCTCCAGAAGTACCATCCACAGTTTGTCCCCTGGCTTGAACTACGCCTAATTTACTCAGGCCCAGAGGGAGGACTAAGAGATGCAGGCATTCTGAACTGCCATCACTGGCCTGCGCCTAGAGGACCTGAAGCTGCCGGGCAGCATGACATGGTCATGTGCGATGTCTTAACTGCCTCGCCATGCAGTGGAGGCAGGAGGCGTTCTGAACAATTCATGACCTGGCCCACCCCTCAGTCAAGACATCGGTGTGCATGATGGCAGAACGTTTTGTCTGGCGTGGATTGAAAACAACAAGTGGCCCAGATGGTGAGGAATTGCATGCATTGCCAAGCCTACAAAGTCCAGCGCTATGTCAGACTCCCGATACAACATTTCAACCCGCCAGTCAGGAGGTTTGACCATATCCACATTGTGCCCCTTACTGGTGTCCAGGGATGCCTAGGACGCCCATTAAGGCCTAGGGACTCCTGACTGGTCGACTGGATGACGAGGTCCCCATCAAGGACACTTCCGCCAAGTCCTGCGCCATAGTCCTGTTCGCTAACTGGGTCACTCAGTTCGGCGTCCCACCCCACATGACCAGCAACAGGGGCACCCAGTTCACCTCTTCCCTCTGGGCACTACTGGCCAACCGCTTGGGAATCAAGCTCCACCATACCATAGCATATCATCCCCAAGTGAATGGACTCGTAGAGTGCTTCCACCGGCACCACAAGGTGGCTCTCGTGGCGTGGCTAAGAGGACCCAACTGGACAGATGAGCTGCCATGGGTCCTGCTTGGCATTTGAACGGCTCCGAAAGAGGTCCTCCAGGCTTTATCCATGGAACTTGTCTTCGGTGCACCACTGACGCTACCAGGGGAGTTTTTCGAAGTGGGCACAGAGTGTGGTGAGATCGCAACCCTACTCGTGTACCTCCGCAACCGACTCGCCTCACTGGCACCCCCACAACCGACCCACCACGGCAAACACCTGGCGAACGTTCCCAAAGAGCTGGCCTCAACGGAGTTTGTCCGGCGTGGCCCACACCTGACCCCCCCTGCCCCCCCCCCCCCCCCTCCAGCAGAGCCCGTACGAGGTCCCATACAAAGTCCTCCACTGATTGGGAAAGACTTTCACTCTGGACATTGGGAGCAGGGAGGAACTATTCACGGTCGACTGACTGAAACTGGATCAAGTGGACTTAGACCAACCTGTGCAGATGGCCCAGCCTAAATGGAGGTGTAAGGTGCCCATGTAGTGGGATTTATAAGCCGGTTCTGGGGCAGGGGTTGTGTGACGGCACACATCTCTGTGAGTGAACCGGTCCCACTTGTACACTATGCTGGCAGGGCAGCTGCAGAAGATGGCGCCGTTGGGGCTTGCTCTTGCCTCGTGGCTTAGGCCACAACTTGTGATGATGTCACCGCTGCATGGGGCGGAACTCCTGTTGGCCTTAAAGGGGCATGCGTGAAATTCAAATAAATAGTTCAACTGAAACCCCCATCAAGTTCAGTGGTGTGTTTCTGTGTTGTAGCAGCCGCTACAGTCCTTGCTTTTCTCAGGCATTAGGAAAGGAAACAAATCCCACAAGTTTAAATACAATATTTATTTTTTTATTGCAATGACAAAGCATTTCTAACAAATCCATTTTCATTGTTACGTTCAGACAGTTTGCTGAATGGATTTCCTTTATAAGGCTTAAATAAATAATAATCATGCACAAGTAGTAAAATATCAACATGTTTGATTATTTAAGATGATTTTACGAATTAGTAGTCAGAGAGGACTACTGGAAGGTTCATTCACTTGGGCAATATTGGTAGAGAGGGTGAGAGGGATTAACGAGAATCCTAAGGCATTTTAGACTTCAAAGTTCATATTCATAGAGCAAAGAACATTACAACATTGTACAAGTCCTTTGGCCCACAATGACGGACAGAAACCTACTCAACAAATTAAACCTTCCCTACCTTACACCCATAACCCTCTATTTTTCTTGTATCCATGTGCCTGTTTGAGTATTTTAAAAGTTCCTATTGTACCAGCCTCCACCATCACCCCAGCAATGCATTCCAAGTGCCCACTTCTCTGTGGGGAGGGAAAAAAACATACCCTGACATCTCCCATAAACTCTCCTCCCCTCACCTTGTAGAGATATCCTCCAGTGTATGCTGCTCACATCCCAGGAAAAAAAATGCTGTTTGTCCACCCTCTCTATTCCTCTCGTAATCTTGTAGACTTCTAATTTTATGAATCCTTGATAGCAAAAGATGAAGTCCCAGAGAAGCTAGTGCTGTTTCTTTGTTCAAGACAGGAAACAGGAATAATCCAGGAAATTATGAGCCTCTCATCACAGCTATTGTAGAGAATATTTTGCAATCAATCAGTTTTCACACATTTGTAAAGGCTTTGTCAGATTAGTGACACTCAGCATGGTTATGGGGGACAGGTCATGTCTTACAAATTTGATTGAATTTTTTGAAGACATGACCAAGTCAGTTGATGAGTGTAGGGCGAAGGAGGAATCGACATGGCCTTCAGTAAGGCATTGACGGTCCCATAAGTGAATGATGCATGGGATACATGGTGAATTAATCATTTCAGATTTGGAATTGGTTGATCCATAGAAGATAGGGTAGCTTTAGAGGGTTGTTATTCTGGCTGGAGGTTGTGATTAGTGGTACTCTGCAGGGATCTGTGTTTGGGAGCCCTGTTGTTTGTGATATATTTAATTGACAAATGAAAAAGTAGGTGGTTTAATTAGTAAATCTGCAGATGATGCAAAGATTGATGGTCAGTGTTGAATGCTACCAAAGAATGCAGGAGGATATAAATCAGTAAAAGATTTGAGCTGTGAAATGGCAAATGAAATAGAATCCAAACAATGGTGAGGTGTTGCACACCAGAGAAGGGGCAGTGTTGGATCTACTGTTGGGGAATGAGATAGGGCAGGTGGCTGAGGTGTGTGGGGAGGACTTTGGATCCAGTGATCATGGTACTATTATTTTCAATATAATTATGTAAAGGGATAGGTCTGGTCCAAAGAATTAAATAACTTGGCTGAAGACATGAACTAATGGGACACAATGGGCATGCAAGAGTAAAGGATAAACACATGGATGACTCAGAGAAAATGGATAAGATGAAGGAGGGTTTGAACACAAGGATAAAGTTTTAATTTCATGCCTGAACTGGAGCAGGAGCATGGGCCAATGAACACAATGGGCGCTGAGAGCGTAGAATTCACGATGCTTGGTACTACCTCTCATCTACTCAAACAGAATTTACTACAGTGGGAACTGAACAGCACTTATGGTAAATGCTTTCTGCAAAAGGTTTTATGTTTCTCTATCCTTTGGCTTTCGATCTCCTGCACCTTTTTTTCCTTGCAACAGATTGTCAATCAAACAAGTTGATACCCACTATCAATGACTTTGAAGACAATGAGGAACGATAGGCTTTAATACACATTAGATTTCGACTGGCCCAACTCCATGTGCTCGAATGAATAGAAGGGGGCGGGGAGGTTAACCTTTATGGTCAGGCCACGGGGGCGGGGTTACATGAGGTCGTGTCATCACCGGGCGAGCCAGTCACTTGTACACAGAACAGTAGCAGTATATACATATATACATATCACTACATTCACCCTGTCTTTAAAAAAAACTAGACCCAGTCCTAGAGGTTCAGCCAGTCAGGTGGCTTCCTCTGCCTGTGTGACCTGCGCAGCTCCGCTGGTGATGTTCAGGTCGGCTCCATTGCTGGTCGGGTGTCTTGAGCTGGGGGGTGCAAGGCTGTCACCGAAGTGGGTGGGGTCTGTTTGTCTGTGGGGGCAGTCATGGCAGTCAGCTTGACAGGGTGAGGGTCCCGGGCATGTGCTGCGGGTCCCGGGCATGTGCTGCGGGCGCCCATTGGGTGCCGATAGCCTGTATCAAGTCCCTGTAGGAGCCTATGTGTGTGTGTGTGTGTGTATGTGGTGGTCGGGGCTGGGGATTAGTGAGTGTCTCTGGCATGTGCCAGGCCCCAGACAAGGGCTGTATCCTTATGGCTGTCAGGGTACTGGACATGCATATTGTGGATTTGCATGCTGGAGCTGCACTCCTTCCACCAACGGGTCAGTCTTTTGGCCCCTCGCGTGTTTCCTCAGCAGGACAGGTCCCGGAGATGAGAACTAAGACGGCAGAGTGGTTCTGATCACCTACCTCTTGGGAAAGGAAAACATGCGTTCATGAGAGGTCATATATGTCGCAGTGCATAGGAGGGATCGGATGGCATGGAGTGCCTCTGGCAGGACTTCCTGCCAATGAGACACTGCCAGGCCTTTTGACTTGAGGGCCAGGAGGATTACCTTCCAAATGGTGGTGTTTTCTCACTCCACCTGGCTATTTCCCCTGGGGTTATAGCTCGTAGTCCTACTAGTGGCTATGCCTCTAGCCAACAGGTACTGCCGCAGCTTGTCACTCATGAACGAGGACCTTCGATCACTATGAATATAATCTGGGTACCTGAAGAGGGTGGATATGCTGCAGAGTTCCCTGATAACTGTGGCAGATGTCATGACAGGACAGGGGATGGCAAATTGGAATCTGGAGAACTCATCTATGATGTTAAGGAAATAGACGTTCCTATTGGTCGAGGGCAGGGGCCACTTGAAATTAATGCTCAGGCGTTCAAAAGGGTGTGTAACCTTGATGAGGTGCACCTTGTCAGGCTTGAAGAACTGCAGTTTACATTCCGCACAGACTCAACAATGTCTGGTCAGAGACCTGACATCCTCAATGGAGTATGGGAGGTTCCGGACCTTTATGAAATGGAACAACCTCATGACTCCGCGGTGGCAGAGGTAATTGTGGAGGGACTGGAGGTGGTTGAGATGTGTGCTGTCACATGTCCCCCAGGATAGGGCATCTGGGGGATCAGTGAGTTTGCCTGGCCGGTACAGGATATCGTAATTTTAGGTGGAAAGTTTGATTCTCCACCTCAGGATTTTATCATTTTTGATTTTACCCCACAGTTTTGCGTTAAACATGAAGGCAACAGTCCATTGGTCTGTCAACAGGGTAAATCTTTTCCGGCCAGGTAGTGACACCAGTGGCGTACGGCCTTAACAATTGCCAGTGCCTCCTTCTTGACTGAGGAGTGCCATATTTTGGGGCCATGAAGGGTGCAGGAACAAAATGATACTGGCTTGCCTGCCTGGTTGAGAGTGGCAGCCAGTGCGAAGTTGGAGGCATTGCGCTCCATCTGGAATTGGGATGGATTCGTCCACAGCATGCATTGTGGCTTTAGCGATGCCTCATTTGATTTGTCGAATGCCACCCGGGCTTCTGCCTATAAGGGGAAGCTTGTGGATCTTATTAAGGGGTAGGCTTTATTGGCATAATTGGGCACCCATTGGGCATAGTAAGAAAACTCCAGGCACCGTTTCAGCACCTTGAGGTTGTGTGGTATTAGGAGCTCCATAAGGGGATGCATGCAGTCGGGGTTGGGAGCAATGATATCATGTGCCACGATGCATCCAAAGAGGGCGAGGCGAGTGGTACCAAACACACACTTCTTGTTAGAAGTCAAACTTGGCTGTGCTCAGAAATTTCACCAGGTTTGTGTCATATCATGCTGGTCATGGCCGCAGATGGTGACATTTTCAAGGTAGGGGAACATCGCTGTCAGTTTATGCCTGTCTACCATCCGATCCATCTCCCTTTGGAACACTAAGACCCCACTGGTGACTCTGAAGGGCTCCCTGAGAAAGTGATAGTCTGCCATCTACTTTGAAGGCAGTGTATTTTCAGTCCCCCGGGAGAAAGGGGAGTTGGGAGTTGGTGGTACGCCGACTTCAGGTCAGTTGTGGGGTATACTTTGTACTGGGCTATTTTATTGACCATATCGGCTATCCAGGGGAGGGTGTAAGCATCTAGCTGGCTGAAGCGGTTGTCCATCTGGCTGTAATCTATCACTAAATGGGGTTTGCTTCTGCCCCTGACCACCGTGACCTGTGCCTGCCATGGGCTCAAACTGTGAGTTATGATCTCCTCCGCCAGGAATTGCTGCACCATAGACATTATAAATGCCTGATCCTCAGTGCTGTAGTGCCTAATTTTGTTGTGATGAGCCTGCAGTCTGGGGTCAGGTTCTTGAATAGCGATGAAGGGGATATGCAGAGGGTGGAGAGGTGGAAGATGAGGGCCAGCTGTTGGGCGTTGGGGGTTGTGTACCATTATGGCTGTGGTCCTCTGAACGCCATCATCACACTCCTAAACTGGCTCTGGAAGTTGAGGCCCGGGAGTATCGGCACACAGAGTTATGGCATTACAAGTAAATGAAAGATACCATAATATTTACAACCCCCTCCCCCCCCCCACCATTAACAACACTACACAGTAGCCCTGGACCTCCGGCCATAGCGATGATGTCATTCATGGGTCTGATAGAGAGAGTGTTTCCGGGCAGTGTCTGGGTGAATAAAGCTCCCTGTGCTTCCACTGTTGAGCAGACAGTTTGTCCTTTTTCCATTTACCTCGATCTCCATATCAAGTGGGTGATCGGATGAGGGCTGCTCTGATTCAGGGTAACAGAAGCTAGGATCGGGTTGCTGTCAGAGGGGAGGTCTGACCAGTAAGATGGCAGCCTCCATGTTGACTACGTTGTCACAACGGAGGAAGGAGGAGGAAGTGACATCGACTGGGTGGCAGAAGGTGGAGATGATGTCACCCAGGAAGGCAGAGGAGATGCTGGGTAAGATGGCGACTCCAGGGTTGTGCACACGGTCGAGCTGTTTGGGGCTGAACATGATGCCAGTGACGCGTTACTCACTTGGGAGGGTTTGGATGACTTACAGACATGCTGAGTCATCTGGGATGCTTCAGCTGGCTGCAAAAGTGGCACCTTCGATGTCCGATTGTGGTGGCAGCAGTGGGGTTGTGGCTTGCTACCGCGGAGAGAGTCTCCCAACATGCCGACACCCACCGTTTGCACGTGGAGGTCCCGTTCTTACCAGTGATCTCGTCAGTGATGCGTTGGGCAAAGTGGAAGGTCCTGCCAAGCTGGAAAGCTCTCTTCAGGGGTAGCTTGTCCTCCTCGACCAGTCACTGTCTAATGTCATTAGACCTCACTCCAGCCACGCAGACGTCTCGGACTATCTCCTCCACACACTGGGCTTTGGGCACAGGAGCTGCAGCAGTGCTCCTGTAGTCTCTCCTCAGGTCATATAGTGCTCGGAGGATCTCATCTATCGACTCACTGGGTTGCTGTCTCCTCAAGGCTAGCGGTACTGTGAGTACACTTCTTTCAGCCAGGGTCAGTAGAGGTTGAGCTCAGTCATGGATGGCGGATAGGTCGTGCAGTTCCAGAGAGCTAGGTATGCTCAGTGGCCAACTCTAGCTTGCAGGACCTTGAGTTTCTTTTCATTTGAGTTCACCAGATCCGCTGAGACTTCAAGGAAGTTTGTGAAGCAGGGATTCCACTGCTCATACTGTTTGGCAGCTCTGGGCGTCTGTGGATCAATTTTGAGGCGGTCGGGCCTCAGCAGCTTGTCCATCCTGTGTGGAAAATTAATGTGTATTAAATTGATACACACTATCAATGACACCAAAGACTGAGTGAGGGACAATAGACTTTAATACACATTAGATTTCAGCTGGCCCAACTCCATGTGCTCGAATGAATGGAAGGGGGCAGGGAGGTCAACCTTTATGGCCAGGTCACAGGGGGTGGGGTTACATGGGTCAAGTCATCAGTGGGCGGGACATCCACTTATGTACAGAGCAGCAGCAGTATATACATATCACTATACAAGTGCATCTTTAAATTTAGTGTAGATGTTTGTTTCCCGCATTACATTGCTGTATCATGAAATTTATAGTTTTACAGCATGCCCTTGGACATTGTTACCAGATCATAATGGATGACTCGCATCACAATCTAGATTTATGGAGTTATTCAATTATACTGAATGGAAACAGACTGATTAAGATTTGAATTGAATTGATTATTGTCACATATACCAATACACAGTGGAAAACGTGTTGTTTTGTGTTCTATCCAGGGAACTCAACATTGACATAATACAACATGTGGCGCAAAACTAGTGGTGGCCATTCAAAGGAGGACTTGGTCATAGGTTACCATATAATATTATTATTTTCTCTCTCTCTACAATTGCTGTTTTGCTATACTATTTAAATTATATATAGTAACCTATGACCATGTCCAACCTTGGTGCAAGAATAAAAAGAACGCAGGGGATAGTGTTACAATTTAAAAAAAAGTTCTGGGTAAAATTTCACATAAAATAAAAGAGCAGGAGTATAGTTTTAAAGAGAAAAGTACCCTCACTTTTGGTGTGGTGCAGTGACCTATAGTTGGCCAATATCCCTCTAAACCTTTCCTAACTGCATATCTTCCCAGTGTCTTTTAAATGCCCCACCATATCCTCTGGCAGCTTGTTCCATACATCCACCACCCTGTGTGTAAAAACTTGGGGCACTTTAAAATATTTCCCTCTTGCTTTATATTGATGCCCTTGATCATTAGACTGCCCTACCTTCGGAAAGAAACTGTGACTATCTTATTTACATCCCTCATAATTTTATAAACTACTGTAAGGGCATCCCACTATTCTTCTCTACAGAGAAAACCATCCCAACATCTTTGGTCTCCCCTTATCACTCAAAAGCTCCAGTTCAGGCAACATTAAAGACCAATCCAAATTAAATTATTTCCCTGAGGCCTGGGGAAGGTTAACCTGGCACTTTAAGTTTGGTTTAGCATTTGGGAATCGGGTGCCATCTGATTTAAATGGAAACACTGGCAATGAGGTAAACCTCTGCTTCTTATGTTCAATTATATTATAACTGTAAAGATCTTAATTATTAGGAGTTTCAGCAGAAGTAAACACATCTATAAATTTCTGTTTCCATGAACAAGTCAAATTAACCTCTTACAAAAGTGGTTGATGCTTAAAATAACAATGGCACAAACTCTCTACACAAGGCAAAAGAATACATTTCAATGTTTTGTCAAATTTTACACCCACGCACACACTAAAGCAACATTTTAATGAAAAAGCCTGATAATCTGTGTTGGAGGATGAGGATTTAAAGGATTTGTTCCAATTTCAAATTAAAATTTAACCATAACTACATTTTGAGCTGTCTTCTCTTGAATCTTGACCAGAGTATTTTCCATTTTTGGATTTGATGGATTCATCAAAAGTTAACAATGACTGGAGAAGCATTATATTTTCTAATTGATGTCAATTTGAGAGAGAAAGAAAGGAATGGAGGGAGAGGGGGAGGGGAAGATAAGAGATAAAGATAAAGATAAAGACAGACTCTGTCAAACTACTTAGTTCTGGTCAATTTTTGCTTGTTGAGTGTGAAATTAAATTTAAAACATAGCTAGCAGGATGGGACAAAAGTGTTGGCCTGTGTGCTCAACACTGAGAAATCAAATGGCCACTGTTGTGTTCATTGTAATATATTGAATGTCATGTAATTACCTTTAAAGAACTGGGGATTAGTGGAGACGAGAGGACGTGGTACTAAATTTCTGTTTTTACTTTCAAACCGGGAAACAGAGATCTGCATTTTGCTGTTTACTTTGTGTTCAGTTACATATACTGTGCACCATGGATAAAGTGAAAGACTTGCCATCTGCTGACAGATCACAAGATCCATTCACATCTCGTCTGTTGTGTCTGTTCCATGTTGCTTTTTGTTTTAATAAAAAGGTAAAAACAACAGATTGTGATGAATCATTACTTAAAATATAAGCCAGGGTGGTTAAATTATTTATGATTGAAACTTTTTCATTTCATATTGTACATTTAAATTATTGTAGCTTTTTCACACTCTTATGTATAAAACATATAAAATTGTCATAATTGGGCACAAAACCAAATCTGGTGCAATAGAAGATACCAAAGCTCACTCCAAGAAGAGTTCAATGCCATTGATGCCCGATTTGACCACCAGAATAGAGAAAAACCACTGCACAGCCCCATGTCCCCTAATGAACCACTACTGTCAGTATCTGAAGATGGATACAGGAGAGTGAATCCAAGGAAAGATCTGGTCTGGATGGAGTACCTGGCCAAGCACTTAAAACGTTTTCATGGATATTTTCAACATCTCACTCTGACAACTGTTTCAAAGAGGCCTTAATAAAACCTGTGCTAAGACTGTGGTACCCTGCCTAAATTGCCACAGACCTGTAGCATTCACATCCACAGTGTCTCCAATTTGTCTACTGCAGCAACAGGCCTATGACGTATGTCATCTCATTGGCTCTGTACCAACCCCTGGAACACCTGGACAGCAAATATGCAGATATCAGGATGCTCTTTATCGATTGCAGTTCAGCATTCAACACCATCATCCCCTTAAAACTGATCAGCAATCCACAAGGCCTGGGCCTTAATACCCTGCAGTGCAATCAGAAGCTGGATTTCCTCACCTTCAGACCTCAATCAATAAGGATTGGCAAAAACACCTCCTCCACAATCTCCAACATTTCTGGAGCACCACATGGCTGCAAAGTTATCCCCCTGCTCTACTCACTTCACACCTATGACAGCATAGCTCAGTATGACAACACAATCTACAAATTTTCTGACAATACTACAGTAGTGAGCTGTATAGAAACAGACAAGGAGTTAGCATACAAGAGAAAGATTGAAAACTTGTCTGAAAGGTGTATTAACGACCTCTCACTCAAAACCAAGGAGCTGATTGTAGACTTTGGGAAGGGAAACGCAGAGCTGTAGGATCCAGTGATCACTGAGGGATCAGAGGTGGAGATGATGAGAAATTTAAATTACCAAGAGTCACTATTTCTGGGGGCCTTCCCGGGACCCCACACATGAATGTCATCATGAAGAAAGCATATCAGCGCCTTTATGTCCTCAGGAGTTTGCAGAGGTTTGATATGACATCAGAAACCTTGGAAAACTTCTACAGATGGGTTGTAGAATGTGTGCTGACTGGCTGCATCATGGCCTGGTATGAGGGCACCGATACCACTGAGTGGACAGCACTGCAAAATGTAGTGGTTGCAGCCCAGTACATCACAGGCAAAGCTCTCCCCATCACCAAGAAAATCTATATGAAAAACTGCCTTTGGAGAGCAGCAGCAATTATCAAAGATTCACACCATTCACGACATGGTCTGTTCTTGCTGCTGTCCCTCCAGTCTCAGACTCCAAAACAGACTCAATTAGAGACTCATTTCAGGACTCTTACTTTGCACACTATTTATTACTAAATATTTTTTTTCTATATTTGCGCAGTTTGTTTACATTTTGCTCTTTTTCTTGAGTACAATTTGCATTACCGGTAAATAGAAATTTCTGCCTGGGCCCCAAGCTTGTATTTGGTGTCATGCATAATAACATTGAAGGTGAATGCTCAATTGTGTTGATTGAGTGCAAACACATTTTGGTTGTCCAATTCAAATCCAGTGAATGTTATCACTTGTTTGTTTCATTTCTTTTGGCTGTGTACAAACGGTCAGAAACTCTGGCCATTGATATTCTTGCATGCGGTAGAAGAAGGGAATTCTTCCAAGAGTACCTTTGCTTGTAAGTCCGTTCAAGTACAAAATGTGATTTTCAATTCTTTATTCACGTTATTTTTGATTTGAATTGTTAAGAGGAGAACTTCATCTGATATTTTAACCTTCTTTAAAATTAGTCACCAAGTGATTTGCTTCAAGCTGTGGAAATATTTCTGCAATAGTTTAATTGATAAAACTCATTGCTGAGTCAGAAAGTTGTGTTCAAATGTCAATCACCACTCTCGCCTAAAATCTAAAACTATGCTCCATTGACTACTGATAGCCTGCAGCAGTGTTTGAATTAAAATTTTTGGGGTGGCATAGTTAGTGCAGTGATTAGCAGAACACTATAATGGCACCAACGACCTGAGTTCAAATCCATTGCTGTCTGCATAAAGTTTGTATGTTCTCTCCGTGACTGTGTGGGTTTCCTCCCATGTTTGAGGTTAGTAGGTTAATTGGTCATGTGGGTGTAATTTGGCAGTGTGGGCTAGAAAGGACTGTTATTATGCTGTATCTCTATAATAATTTTTTTTTTAAATTCAGTCATGAGGAGAGACTGTTTACTTGGATTGGAGAAGGTTGAAGGGGGACCTGGTAGAAGTGGTCAAAGTTATAAAATGTATAGATAGACCAGATAGTGAAAACCCTTTCCCTAAGAATGGAGAGGCCTAAAATCAGAACCTCAAGGATCAGAATGGGGTTTAAGAGAGTTCGAAGGAATTTGATGAAGATTTTTTTTCATCCAGAGGGTGTTCTCAGACTGGATGACGACCTGAGAATGTGGTAAAGACAGGTAACTCAAAATGCTCCTATTGTATTGGCTTCCACACTACTCCTGATAGCCTGTTGCAGGCACTTTCCCCTCTCTGTGCAATATTTACTCCACACATCTCCCTTAAACTTTATCCCCCTCACCTTAAATGTATGCCATCTAATGTGTGATATTTTAACCTGGGGAAAAATATTCTGACAAATAGAACTGGAAGTTAATTTATGCAGAGGAATGTCTCTGTAAATTAGATAAAATGCCCAGGTAATTTGTTTACTTGCAACAAAATTGACCAATTTCTACAGTACTTTAACTATTACAGGCAGCCTTAAGTTCAAGAACGGTTTTTTTTTCAACAGCTACCACGGGTCTTCAACATTTCTGTACTATCTTAAACATAACACTACTCCAGGAGCACCAAAGATCTGTCTGGACTATTGTAACATTACAATTTTTTCCCACTAACTCCAACTGTGAATATTTATTTCTCATTTTATATTTATTATTGTTTATCTTCTTCAATAATTAAAATTTATACTTATTTTTGTTCATATATTTTATGTAGCTGTGTAGTTGCAGCAAGCAAAAATTTCAATGCATCTGTATATCGTGTTTATGTATATGACAGTAAACTCTTATTCATTCATTCAAGATCTTTTATGTACATGTGAAGATGCAGATAAGATTTTGTGTGTCAAATGAAATATTTTTTTCCCCCTGAAAATACAGCATTCATTCAGTACTGGAAGAAAATAGATTAAACCCATGAGTACTATTTAATGGTTTGTTCCTTAGAATAATTTAAGGAATTATAAACATTTATGGATTAATAAACTCCAACAATCTTGTTTATCTGGATTACTGAATGATTTTTTTGACTATGTGCCACTTTGGAAACTGTCCTATAAAATAGAAAACCTCGATGTAGGTTGACAACCACTGAAGATATATTTCCACTGGAAGACTCTTAAGACTCATTATTTGGGTTAACTAATCTTAACTTCAAAATAAATTGCAATTGCATTATTGTCATGTAGAATGTAACATGCATGAAATTCTTTAACAACCACTCACTCATTTGCCATTTTGTCCAGTGCTCCTCGTGCATCCATTCTTGATACATTTTCTTAGTCTTGGTACTCTGGGAAATACAATTCGAAGCTTTCTAATTATGATTTTGCAGCTTTTTTTTCTGCAATAAACTCTTCTAATATAGCATCAGCTGTTGTGAAACATGCCAATTTTATCTGCATTCTTAAGAGCCAACTCAAACTGCAGAAACCCATGTGCTGCAGCTGCTGGAACCTTGAGCAAACAATGAAAGAAGCTAGAGGATTTGCTGGATCAGACCGTATCCATGGAGAGAAATGGTCAGTCAATGTTTCAGGTTGGGGCCCTCTACTCAAACTGCATTGCTAGTCTCCACTGATATCTGTGATTTCCTGGGACGTCAAATACTGCCTTACACATACTTTTCTCATGGAGATGAGGGTTGGGATCAATCTCAATATAAGGTGGATTTCCTTGAATTGGGAACAATTTGAGGAAGGTTCCATGGGATAATTCCAAGGATGAAAGTGAAATATCATTGCATTAATTATAACTGAATACTTATTATCTTTCTATCTTTTATATTTATTATCTATTTCTAAGCTAGGGTAATTTTATGTATACTATTGGACTTGGTTTCTTTTACAAAAGTACTTGTTTGGCAGGAACAAGTAAGAATTACTGGCATATGTGCATTGTACTTGTGTGAAGGACAATAAAATCATTTTTATTATTGCTATTATAATTTTCTTAAGATAGGATGAATAGCAATGTAGAAAGATGATAGTATTAATCCATACAAAGGGGTGGGAGAACTTAACAAGTTAGATGTTTCTTCTTTTGGGTGAAATCTAAAACTTTGGGCTCCATTTCAGAGTAAGGGTGTCGCCCATTTAAAACAGAGATGGCAGGATTTCTTCTCTGAGGGTTGTGAAGGTTTGATATTTTATAACCTACTTAGCATAGGCAGGAAGATCATTGACTATATCAACGGATGTAGGGGAGACAAGCAGGAAACTAGTCGAGGCCTAGATCAGATCAGCCATGATCGTATTACATGGAAGAGAAGGTTGTGAGCCTGATAAATATGCCTCTGCGTCTTTTATTATGTTCTTTTGTTGTTTCCATTCCAGAGAGAATGTAGAACAGATTTAATATCGCAGAACCAGTGTACTACTTATCAGTCAGAATGTTGTCTGTCTTGCTAACTGCATGTATGGACTGTGTAACTAGCCCAGAGGACCCCAAAACCCAGCAGCATAAGAAATTCATCAAGACAGATGGTTATTTAAACAAAAGTTACTTTTAATTTTCTTTAAACATAAAAACAGTATCAAACTTTAACTTATTATTATTTAACTTAACCGAAGCCACTTCTATTTCTAAGCACATATGTATATAAAGTATACAAGTTCAGAAAATTTATTTGATTCATAGTCCAATCTCATTTCTAACTCCTCCAAGTTCACTGGTATCAGACAATTCTTGCATTGTGCACAGAGTTTAACATTTATGAATTTTCACCAGACTCTAGTGGAAAAAGTTAAGTGGTTACCACTCAGGAAAGTTCTTGTTGGTTTTCAAGAGAGATTCATTGCTTGTTGGACACACACAAACCTATTTACTTCCATCAGTTACTTCAGTGCCAGAGAAACTTCCCCCATCAGGGGTTTCCAAATGATAACCTCTTCTTCTCCAGGTCATCACAAAGTTCCTTTTGTTTCCCTTATTTCAGTGGAAATGGTCTAGCCAGCCATTTCTTCTTGTATAGACCACAAGGGTTTTAAACAAACTGCCAGCTTGTCATGCTGCAAAAATCAGTTCTCTTTCTCTCTCTCTCTCTCTCTCTCTCTCTCTCTCTCCCCTTGCAAAACCATATGACCTTCGTACATTAGCAAACTGCATTCAGACAGATTGTGGCACTGGATCCAGTCTTCTAAGTCCATTCATCTGTTGATTTCAAAACAATAATCCATTACTCCACAGCATGTCCAATTAACACCTACCTGTGAAGTCTCTATAGGCATTATTCAGAGTTTTTGGAAAGGTACTTGGAGCCTGGACTGTCTGGCTTGAGCAGAGCTCTGGCATTTTAAATGAGATCTGTGTTGTGAAGTGTTTGTGTTAGATTGTGGGGGGTTATATAGGTCACAAACAATCTCCTCCAAAAACATATTAATATAAAATATGATATAATCCATCACAGACTGTTTGATTTAATAATAGGAGTGAATATTGTCTAATCATTAGTAAATTTCTCCAATTTCTGATTTTGTGATGGAAGGAAGCTAATTGAAAAAGCAGTTGAAGATGGTTGGACCCATGACATTGTCATAAGGAAGCATGGTGGTAATGTGATTGACCTTCAACAATTATAACCATCTTCCTTTATCTGAAATATAACTCCAACTAATGGAATGCTTTAACATTGACGTTCATTGATTCGACATTTATTAGGGTTCCTTGAGGCCATATTTGGTCAATTGTTGCCTTGGTGCCTCACTGCACTTCTCCAATTCGCCTTTTTGTGTCACTATCATGTTTTAGAATTATGTCAGGTAGTTAATATTCAAAACTTGGTTGTGCCATGCCTGCATTTCAGTTGAAGATCGGCTACCAAAATAATAAATTGTTGCACTTTATGTGATACTCTTTTCTCTCTGTTCAAAAAAACCCCCACCATATCCATTGACCAATGAAAGGACATTAACTAGAGATTTTGATGCTGTTTCTCTCTTCAAAGATGCTGCTTGATTTGCTGTGTTCCTTGCTGCACTCACCATCTTTGCTGTTAGGCAAAATATTACTGGAAACTCTATTTTTCCCACCATGTGGGTCTCAGCTGAATCTTATTTACTCACATATCTGGGGTCTTAGCTCATCCTCCACAAATATAGTGTATATCCCACAGAACACACAAGGTCATTCTCATTGCAAATGCTTAGAAAGTTACCAGTGAACGCATACTCCTTGGGATATCTTACTACTGTTAAATCAAAATAAGAGTAATTTACAAAGGCCATGAGTATTTTTTTCTGGTCTTTAACTATAAGTTTTTTAAAGCTACTTTTATAAATTCGCCGACCGGAACTGTTGAGGTGTGACCCAGGCGCCGCCATCTTCCCCCAGGCAGATTCCGCCAGGACTGCCAATGCCACTTCTGCCAGTATAGAAGACATAATTTTAGCCAGTACGGGTGGCATCACCGCAACATTGGAAAAAAAAAGGTTAATTATTTACCCTGAAAAGAAGCAAATAAAAAATCACAAACCTTTCCTGTTTTTCAATTTTTGCTTTTCTATTTATTGTATTAAAATGCATGTCTTTTTTTAAAATTTCTGGAGCTATATCCTTAAAGATTATTGTCAAAATGTCAGTGTTGTAGTAGGACATTCCTTCTTTCTTAATGGGACCCCTGATAACTGGAAAAAAATGTCTTTTCTTATTGCTCAACCCAGCAATATTGTTTTCTTTTTCAATTTTCCATCCTCATGGTTTATTAATTTCTTTGCCACTGAATGCCTTTTGATATTTTGTACATAATGGTGTTCAATGAATGTAAGCTTGGTCTATTTTGAAGCATTGCTTCCATCCAAATTGTCCTTGCCGTCCAAGTCGTCTAACCAGGCTAATTCCATTTGGCTACATTTGGATCATTTATTTTTGAGCCTTTCATATCCATATATCTGTCAAAATGTCTTTTAAACATTGCAATTGTATGCAGCTCTACCACTTCTTCCAACAGCTTCTTCTATATTCCCGCCACCATCTGTGTGGAAAAGGTGCCGCTTGCCTTAAAATCTTTTCCCTCTCACCTTAAATCTAGGACCTCTAGTTTTAGATTCTCCTACCCTAGGAAACAGATTATGACTATGTCCTTAAAAGTATATGACATACTTGGCTTCATTGTTGATAGATTATACCTCCAATGGTCCTGTGGAGTCTGCTACAAGAGAGAATGATGGTGTCAATTCTGTTGCAACAATGGAACAAATGTGCAATAATTTTGCAAACAAGACCAAGTTTTTTTTTCTTGTGGAGACTGGCTGTAATGATAAAGTACTAGTGACAAGTCTGACCACTAGAGGGAGTCTGAGACAAGTTGTTGCAGCTACGAGCAGATTCAAAATGGATGCCTCCACAAGGTCGTGAGTGAGTACTGTAGCTAATAAATTGTAGTTATAAAAGAACCCAAATTTCTTTACTACAATAAAAGAAACATCATATGGTATCAGGAGTGGAAGAAACACCAGGAGTCTGCAGAGTGAGAATCAGTTGATATGAGCAGAAAACATGGAGAGTATAAAGACTTATAACTCTATAAATTGGATTGTAAATGTGCTGTACCCGTTGGACTCTAAAGCAAACCTGATGCACTGTTACTTACCATGGTGGGACCTCAAGCATGAGAGGATTTCAACACATTTGGTTTTTGCTGAGGCAGCTGACCAGGGGAATTTCAAAAAGGTTATCAAGATGTTTGAACACTGTTCATCAAAGAAAAATGAAACATTTGAGAGGTACATGTTTTGTGGATGTATGCAGCTGCAGGCAGAGAACTTGGATACTTTTTTAATTGACTTAAATTAAAACCATGAACATGCAATTTTGGACCATTGCAAGTTTCAATGATCTGTGATCAAGTTGTGTTCAGGATTATTGATAAGAAAGTGAGAGGTTGCTGCAAGAGACAATGCTTACCTTAGCTGGAGTTGAGAAGATATGCCACACCAGGGAAATACCTTTGCAGCACACAAGTAAGTTCAGTGATAGTGCCAAACCCAGTGAAAATGAAGGCATAGTCACAGCCACAGTGTCTGGACACACACACAAACAAAAACAAGATAACCTCTGTAGGAATGGTTCTCAATCTTTCTTGCCCATGGTCCCACTTTAATTTCTCAAAAAAAACACTCCCCACCATTAGCAGAAAAAAAATTATATATTCAAAAGAAGTTTTAATTAAATCATTGTATTTCAATGCAATTAAAATCAGGAATACACTGGAACACATTTCATATTCAACTACAATTTCAATAAGTCAGCCATCTCAAATACACATTCAACAATTGTTGTCACTTCAGTGGGAACCCTGCTCCTGATGCTGGCTGCATTTTATTTTGGATTCGAGGGACTAATTTTGTTAGTTTCAACATTAAATCACCATATTTTGTAATTTCCAATCAGTTTCCCTTAGCTTGTAGCAAATCGCCAGCAGTACTGAGGCCACATTCTACTAAATAACAGGATGGAAAATGCATCATTAGTTCCCTCGGTAAAGTGGTCGAGTTTGCGTATTTCTCTTCTATCTCGTTAGACACCCCCATCATGGTTCCTTTCACTTTGAACAGAGTTTTCACAGATTCGCCATGTTGCAATTCAGTAGCTCCTCTTGGTATTGCGCTGGAACGTCACCAGCAATGGTTGAGTTAACCAAAAGGGAAAACCCATCATCTTTAAATCACAAAATTTATCACTGAAGTCAGTAACCAATATTTACAAATGGTCAACAATGACAATTGTAGCAGAATTAGTTACCTCACACTTATTCAACCAATAGAATTGACTGAAATTTCTTACGGAAATATCCCTTTGGTATAATTCTAGAAGTGTCACGAATCCAAATATCTTTGTTTTTGCATCAATGAGCGTCATATTTGCAACTCAGAGTTGCTTGTTCCATGTTTTGCTATCAGCAGAGAAATTTCATAGCTAGCTTTAAGGGTATGATTCAGGGGTGTATTTTGTGCAGCGAATAATGAAGTGATTTTTGATCTATTTTAAAACTTTAAAGAACAACCATGGAAAAGTTCCTGTCGATTGGGAGCCTGGAGATCAACCCTCAACACCCAGAAGCCCAAGAACACTTCGTGATCTGGAGGCACGTGATTGAGGCAATCATCCTAATGCAGTCGGAGTTGATCAACACGAACCAGAAGTGACTCATGGTGCTCTGCACAAAGCTGTGGCCGCAAGCCTTCCAGGCCATCGATGACTGCACTGACTACAAACCGGCGATGGCCGTCCTGGAGGCCATGTACAAACCCCCAACATACGTGGTCTAATCCAGGTGCCTGCTCAGCATCCAGTCTCAGCAGCCAGGTGAGACAGCAGATGCCTATCTGGAGGCCCTACGAGAGCTAGCCTGCCCATGTCTGACTGAGACCAGGGTGACTGAAGGGGAAATGGAGTGATTGATCTGAGATGCGAGTGGTGTGCTCGAGGAACGCCCGGCAGAAACTGCTGGAAGAGAATATCGTCTCACTCACCAGGGCTATGGAGGTGGTCCGCTCCCTGGAGGCTGCAGCTGTCCATGCCGAAGTTTTAGACTCCCCCAACACCCAGTGTGGTCGATACATATGAAGGGCCGCATGTGGAGGAGACTATCGCTGCTGCCAGCACCCTGCACCACTGTAAGTACTGTGGATCCCGGTGTGGGTCAGACAAGTGATCCCGCAAAGGCTGTCTGCCAAGGAGCTCGTACTGCTCCCGATGCAGGAAGAAAGGTCACTATGCGAAAGTGTGCCTCTCCAGACCCGCCGGGAGCATGGCAGCCCTCCATGACCAGCTGGGAGCCCCCCCCCGAACATCGCCATATGTGAGGACCAGACGACGTCATCATTCACCCGGCCACTTTCACCCACATCCTTGTCATCACTTCCGGCCCAGTCACCGACCGGAACTGCTGCAGTGTGCTCACCCCAGGCGCCGCCATCTTCCCCCGGGCAGATTTCGCCAGTACTGCCAATGTCACTTCTGCCAGTATGGAAGACAATCTCAGCCAGTACGGACGGCATCACCGTCTGCTTCACAGATGACTGGGATGCCTGCCCATGCTGATGCCATGTGCGCCCACAGGGTGCCACCATCTTGGGCCAATCGGGCTCTGACGGGATGACATGGTCAACATGGGCGCATACCAGATCGCCCACCTGTTGCACCCCCCACCTGAAAAGGAAACAGCTGGCCACTACTCGCCTCATCCATTGGGGATGATCCTAGCATCTACCACCTTAAAAAGGGACATTCCCCATGGACTTGGGTGCTCGATGATGTACATCACTGTCAATGGGAAGGTAACAAAATGCTTGTTCAATAGCGGTAGTACTGAGAGCTTCATACACCCGAATGTGGTCCAGGCATTAAGGCTCAAAATCTACCCCATGAACTTTGCTATAGCCTTCACAGCCCAGGACCACTCCATCACAGCCCTTGGGCGCTGCTTGGTGGATCTGACAGTGGGGGGGTTCAGGCTCCTGGTTATGCCCAAACTCTGTGCTTCAATCCTCTTAGGGCTGGACTTCCAGTGCCACCTCCAAAGCATTATCCTTGCTTTTGGCGGGCCCCTCCCCTGCTCACATTCCACAGTGCGCAGCCCCGTAACCACCCCCAGTCCACCTGTGGTCTTTCCATGCTGTGGATAATCCCCCTGCCATTTTCAATTACCTTATGCCAGATTGCAAGCCCATAGCTGCCAGGAACAAGCGCTATCGCACAGCCGATCAGGCCTTCATTAAGGCAAAAGTGAAGCGGCTTCTGGCGAAAGGTATCATAGAGCCCAAGTCCTAGTGGTCAAAGGGAGCAGCAAACCAAGGATGGTCATTGATTACAGCCCAACCATAAACCGATGCACATAGCCTACCCAGAATAGCCGATATGGTCAACAAGATCGCCCACTATAAGGTCTTCTCAACAATCGACCTAAAGTTGGCCTATCTGAGGCCATGACCAGCAGGACCATGATGACAGCCTGGAGAGAATTCTCCGGACAGCCGAGGAGATGAACCTCACTTACAACAAAGAGAAGTGCGTGTTCAACACCACTCGCCTCACCATCCTAGGGTACATCGTGGAACATGGTGTCATCAGTCCAGCTTCAGAACGTGTGCGTCCACTAATGGAGCTGCCCCTCCCCAAAGGAAAACACACCAAAATTGAAAGCATGAAAATTATAAGAAGAAACTGCTCTCTGTGATTCACTCTTCAATAGCATGGTAATGCAGAAAGACTATAAACCAACAAACACTGAACAGCCAAGCATGAACTGAGTCAAGTAGGATAAGTGGGCTGTGTCATTGCATATAAATGGAACAGATACTCCTTTCAAGCCGGACACAAGGGCAAAGGTCAATTTGATCTGTGGTGTGACATCAGGGAAATGCATCCATGCAAATCCTGAACAACTCAAAGCCTACAATGGCCAGACCATTGACATGAAAGGTACAGTAAACTTAAGATGAAAGTTAAAGAGGTCCACCTCAGGTTCACAGTAGTGTTGTAGCTTTCTTTGGTTCTATAGCCTCTATTGGCCTTCATAATGGACGGCTTGAGCTCTTTCCTGCAATCCTTATCTACCTCCACATTCCTGTCCGATTTTTGTCCTGCCACTTTTAATGGTAACTTGAATGTACACATTGTATGGTAATTGTTGCTTTGACTATGTGCATCTGTTGCCGGAAGTTTAACACAAGATAACAAAAAGCACCAAATGTTTTTTTATTCCATACAACTGTGTGGCAGTAAAATGTAAGTATTGTCCTTCAGAGAAGTGTGTAAAGTTTACTAATGCGACAATCTACTTCATTGTTGATTGTGCTATTAAAAGATGTGTCACAGAAATATTTTTTGTACGTAGAATGTTGGATGGGCTGCTTCTGAAAAATTCCCATTTATCATTCTGAAAATATCCTTCCTACATGACACATCTCGCCTAAGATTCAAGATTGATTTATTGTTATGAATACAAAATACAAATCCTTTCTTTTCCTCTGTTTACCCTATAAAAGCACACAAAGATTATAAAAAATTCATCATTACCATGAAGCCATTCAGCCCAGCACATCTCCATTGGCACAACTCTCATGCCTCTTTTCTGCTGTCCATTTATCTCTTTGCCACTACCATAAATTTATCTAGTTCCCTTCTGAAGACCTTAATGGAACCTTCCTTCACCTGTGCAATCCAAGTTCCAACCACATTTTGCTCATAAAAAGAATATGCTCATATCATCTCTTATTTTTTTTTCCCCCTTTATTCAAGACTATGAACTCTAGTCCTCAACCTCTTCACCAAAGTGAACAGTGTTGCACAATTTACTTTGTTCAGAGCTCTCATCATCTGATAGAATTCTATCAGATGTCACCTTGCCCTTCCCTTCTCCAAAGAAAATGTTCCCAGCTTTTGTAATCTATCCTTGTGACTGCAGTCCCTCGTGCAAACAACCATTTATTAATCTTTCTTCCACCTTCTCTTATCACAAGAGGAAGAATTGCTGTAGTCAGGCCATGACTGAGAAATCTTAACAAAACTATCAAAAATTTGCAAATCATTAAATATTTGGACTAAGTTCTGAATGACAAATGTTTCTGCTTAAAATAAGAAAAGGAATGTTGTTAAACATTCAATTAATAAAATCAATGAACCCTTTAAACATTTACCCTGCTACAATAAAACAACTTGTGTGCTCAAAATTAACCTTTGATTATATGATTGTAATATATAATTAATGATCCTTTAAATATTTTCTGAACTCTGGTGTTACCTTTGTTTAATGATTACACAACACTTACAAGAGGAATGCTTTGCCTCCAGTCTAAATTTTAGCTTCTAGTAAACATAGAACTTACTTGGACAACACAATTCTAGATTAAGTGGATAGTTTTTTTTTAAGCAATGACCTGCTTTGGAATAATTATATATTAAGTATTTATCACAATGAATTAAAATGTTATGGATTTTATTGGCAAAATTACACTGAGGCTGAGTTGATTGAAACGCTCAAAGAGTTTGTAACTATAACAAACTCTGCATGGATTTTTTTTTCCCAAGGTCTCAATTTCCTTGAAGATTTGAAGTTTAGTTGAATGTAGCTTTGCATCCTTCAGACTCATTGCTGTCTTGTCCATTGTTATTCATGCTTGTTTAAGCTTGTGTTGTCTATTTATTTATACCATGTCAAAAAAGATTGAAAACATCTATTTATATTGATCAAGGTTAAGAAAAAAGCAACAATATTTACAGATGAGGATAATTAGTGTGCAGGAAGCCAGGAACCAAGGTCTCCGAGCCAGATGGAAGTACATTGTTTGAGGTTTCAGTTGGTTAAACACCGGTGTGTCTGTATTCAGTAAACACATTCACTCTGGAATGGTATTCAAAAATTAAAGTAAAAGAGAAAGTGCTGGAAATACTCAGAAGGTCAGGCTGCATCCATAGGAAGAACAACAGTTAATGTTTCAGCTCAAAGAGCCTTTGTCACAAGTAGGACAGAGAGAATTGAAGCTCGTTAAACTGCAGGGATGGTTGGGGAAGAAAAATATCTCTGTTAGTATAACACCAACACAAATGTAACCAGGGGGAGAAGCTACAAACAAAGTTATCTGACCGTTGAGTGAATAGCAGCAGTTAAATGGTGAGATCAGAGATAGAGGAACATAGTCAAAAGAAGGAGGACAAAATAGATTGCATATCCTGGAAACTAAAACAAAAACAGAATGGTGGAAGAACTCAATGGGTCAAGAGCACCTATGGGAGCAGGAGATGAAGCATTGACTTAGGTTTTGCACAAAATAATGTTTGAATTATAAAATGCAGAGCAGGAAGTTAGGGACGCCATGCTGAGGACAGTGTTTAGCACAACACTATTGCAACGTCAGAGACCCAGGCTTTGAATCAGGTGTTGTTTGTCAGGAGTTCGTACATTTTCCCTGTGCCTGCACGTATTTCGTCTGGGTGCTCCCAGTCTTCAAAAAAATAATTGTACAGGGGTTGTAGGTTAATTGAGTGAAATTAGGCAGCGTGGCCTGTTACCATGCTGTATGTCTAAAAAAACCAGGCAATGTTCTCTACCTATCGAGAGGAAAAATAAGAAATTAAGGGAAAAATATACAATCATAGGTGGATGCCTGAGTCAGATGGAGAAATCAAGTGAGCTGAGGTTGAAGAATTCAATATTGATTCCACAAGGTTGGATTGTGTCTGAATAGAAGCTTGCATTGGACATCATTGAGCTGGTACGGTGGAGTGGGTAAACTAAGTTAACAGTTGCAATCTGCTGGACAGATCTCCAGTTCTGTCTCTCGCCTTCACTGCAACTTAAAACTGACTTGTCTTTTCTATTTTCCGTTTCTGACAAAGGGCTTACTTGAATTTTTTAACTTCTTTTTCTTATCGCGGATGCTGCCTGACCTGCCTTTTCTGCTTTTATTTTAAAGGTGAGTTAAGCCATTTGCTATTATTATTCATTCAGCGATAGAGTCCAAGACCATGAGTTCCCCATCCCCTCAACTTTCTCAGAGTATTTGAAAGCATCATCAAATCAATTGTTTCACCTCCAGTTAAAGTGTAGTTTTTGCAGTGAAACTTTCAAACCATGCTGTAGAAATGTAATGTAGCTGGGTCATAGGAAAAACAATGGAGTATTCATTCTTATGATAGAAATAACCAACAACCTGTCTCCTGTTCTGTGCTAGATTTATGCTATGTATCATTCTGACTGAACTGCACCTCCTGCAAGCTGCTGAAGTTGCATACAGGCCGTCCCCGGGTTACATACGAAATCCTTTCCTAAGTCTATCTTTAAATCAATTGGTAGGTATTTGTAGGAACAGGTAAATGGTTCTTATTTAGTGTCAGTTAGTCAAGTGTTTGTCTTAGTAATATAGTATATATTTTATCTTTCTGTGCATAGAAACTACTGATCAATTTTTTTTGAAGTAGGCACACTCAACATAACGGCAACCTGATCCAACTTAAAATGGTGGATGGCATCTCCTTACTCAAGCCAATGCACTAGAAGCCTCACATAGTCTGTTCGTAAGTACTGTTAGGTCTGCTTTGTTCATGAATGAGTGAGACAAACACCAGACTGAGTCGAAATCAGGGTTCTTTGTTCTTTATTACCGGATTGTAACACTTGCGACTAACAATGTTAGTCGGAGAATGCATTCTGCCGTTATCAGCAAAATGGTGATTTTTTATACCCTTGGATACATGCTTAGAACATCATCATATCATTACTTGTCCAATGACTAAAACTGTTGCTATCCTTTCCCTGCTAGCTTCCTGCCTCTCAATCCATCAATATCTCTCTTATCTTGTAAGTACAAGGATGCATTCACATCTTGTTACAGCCCTGTACAGGGTAACTCCTTACACATTCCATCTCATGATGTTTTACCTTACAGTACGAGTTGTCCATAAGTTGATAACCCAGGGACTGCCTATGTAATAAGTGTTTTTCAGTTGTTAAGCTTCACACTTTATTGTTGTGAAGCAACTTCACTGTCAGTTTTCAGAGGACTTTGTCTACAGGTGCTACAGCTGGACAGTAGCTCTGTGGAAGCCAAGACTGAGATGGAAAATACACAGGATTGGATAACATATTAGTGTCCTGATAACATAAACTTGCAATGTAAATTTTTCCTAAACAAGTCACGTTTGCTGTGGGACAGCTGTGTTGTAGCTACAGACAAAATATAACAAAAGCATGAAGCGATTAAATGGAAACATAGAAGGGAAAGTCTTTCTGCTTTTATTAACTCATATGATCCCAGGACACCACCATAGATATATATATATTTGTATGGAAGTAGGGAGTGAGCGAGGGTGTATGGCAGGAATAACTTAACACCATAGCCTTAGTTAATCAGGTTTCAGCCCAGTAGCAACCTGATTGAAAATGGTCTGTCTGTCCAATTGCCTCAGTTGACAGGACAATATAGCTATAGAACAAGCTGATTGGAATCCTGCAAGTAATAGTGTTCACTATCCGGTTTTCAGTTCTGACGAGGGCTGATGGAGAAACAGCAAGAATCATATCCCAACTCCACTGGAGATTTGATCGGGGAGGGGAATAAACAGGTACAGAAATGTAAAAGTTGGGATTATAATGGCTTGGGCAAATGAATTATATTCTTATATTCATAAAATATAATGGCAGATACCCATTGGTATTGTGGTAATAGAGCTCACTGAGCAATGTAGTCTTTGGGGAATGTGGGGGCAACACCAGAAATCCCGACATTCGTTGGAGTAAGGATTTCCAAAGTTATTGTCAGATTACATGCATGACATCACATGCAACCCTGAGATAATTTTTCCTGGGGGCCAGGTAGAATTTCTAATTATTGGTAACTATAAACTGTACTCAAGAAGAAATAAATATATACAAAAAAAGAAATCTAAACAAAAGAAAGAAATAATCTTTCTTTCAGTGGGAAAGGGTTGACAATTTTCAGGAAGCATGAAAAAGATAAAAATTCAAAGCATCACTGGTAATAATTTCAGTGCTGTATGTATGGGAAATGGAAAATAGAGCAGGTACATGTATGGTTGGAAGAATGGTGCAGTACTGAAACTTGGGCTGTGGGAGAATGGGAATGCATGCAAGATTGGTGAATTTTTATCTAAACAGAGCACATAGTCTCATTCTGCATTATTGCAGAATAATGAAAATAATTTTGCAAGAACTGGGAAATCAGAAGATAGCAACAATTAAATCAGATGACAGGAAGATTCATCATTAATAAAACTGGAAATATTCCGAAATACAAGCCAGACTTGAAGAAAAATTGCAAGTGTTGAATGAAGTATTAAACTGCATGTACACTAATGTTCACAGCATTATATCATTTTGGCAAACTATAGGCACAAATAATTCAAAGGGTTTTGTTGTGTTTGCATTACATTGGACAGTGAAGGTTTTGTTTCCTGAAGACTCTGTGTATTTCATAGATTTTGGGCTGCTGATCACGAAAATCATCATAAAATTTTCTTATCGCATACTATTTTTTTGGATATAACCCATTTTTGTGATTCTCTGTTATATTTTAAGTCGACTTCAAGCAGACAAAACCATGAAGTGCAGCATGTCAATGAAAATTCATTTTCTGCATTCGCACTTGGACGTCTTCCCTGCTGATCTTCGTGCAGTCACTGACGAGCACGGTGAAAGGTTTCACCAGAACATTGCGACCATGGAAAAGCAGTGTCAGAGCAACTGGAATCCATCAGTTCTGGCTGAAGTATTGTTGGACACTGGCATGAAAGGCATCAGATGCAGAGTACAAACAGAAATCAACAGCAAAATATTTTATAGTCACTTGAACTAATGTTATGTGATTAAATATGCTAAATTCAAATTAAAGTTAATTTAATGTTTCTCCAACTTCCTATGTGATGCAGCAAATCTGAAATTACCCTTGTGTTCAGCTTGAAGTTGTCTATCATAATCCCCAATTTATTTTCAAGAGGCAAACCTTTGGGGAAAAAAAATTGTTATCCTATAGCTGCGGCTACACTGCTCCTGCAATAACACATGCAACCAGATGGGTTGAGCTCAGTGAGCAGACTGGTTTATTGCAGGCTGCTGGGCTGCACTTATACTCCCAGCCCGGACCTAGCTGAGAACTGCGCTGGAGGGTGCTGATGTCACCCGAGCGTCACGTGGTCCCCAAGCGCGGGTTTCTGAGCCCCAAACTGGAAGGAAGGGAAACCACCCCCCCCCCTACGATGGTGCCATTTTGGCCGGCTGCCCCACCACGTGGCTTACAAGCGGGGCCGGTTCACCTGCCTCGTGGTGAGCCGCCACACAGCCTCCCCACCCAGAACCGACGCCAATGTCCTTTTTTGCGGGCGGCCTCACTTCTTGGGCTGGGCAACGACCACGGGCTCGGTGGGATCGAGGTGCGCTGGCTTTAGCCTGTCCATGGTAAACCACTCATGCCTGCCGCCCAAGTCCAGCGTGAATGTCGAGCCGGATAACCTTTATGGCCCCTCGTATGGTCACTGCAGAGGTGCCACAGTCACGCCCCACCGAACGAAAATGAACTCCGCCAAAAGCAGCTCGCCAGGAACGTGAGTCAGGCGGGTGCCATGCCTGGGCAGCGGTGGGGGTTCGATAGAGTCCAAGCGTGCCCTGAGGTGAGGAAGTAGTTCATGCGGTGACTGCTGGGGATTGTGAGGTGCATTGACGAACTCACCAGGTAGTGCCAGCGGCACACCGTAGACCAGCTCAGCTGATGACGCTTGCAGATCTTCCTTGGGAGTGGAGCGGATGCCCAGGAGCACCCAAGGCAGTTCGTCTGTCCATTCGGGACTGGTAAGGCAGGCCATGAGTGCCGACTTAAGATGGCGGTGCAGACATTTGACCAGTCCATTAGCCTGTGGGTGGTAGGCCATGGTGCAGTGTAGCTGTATCCCCAACCTGTTGGCGAGCTGTGCCTAGAGTGCAGATGTGAACTGGGCACCCCGATCGCTGGTGAGGTGAGCCGGATCGCTGAACCGGATGTCTCAACCATGCAACAGGGCTCGAGAGCAGGAGTCGGTGGAGGCATCTGGCATCAGGATCACCTCAGGCCAGTGAGTGGTACAGTCCACCACCGTAAACAGGTAACGGTTGCCCCAGGAAATGGGTAAGGGCCTGACAATGTCCACGTGAATGTGGCTGAACCATTCCCGGACATGCTCGAACTCCTATATGGACACCCTGGTGTGCCTGTGCACCTTGGATGTCTGGCAATGGGTGCATGTTCTGGCCCAGCCCGCAATCTGCTTCGGCAGCCCATGCCATACGAACCGTTCTGCCACCATCCAGATTCTGGACCTGATGGACGGATGTGAAAGGTCGTGAATGTGATGGAAGACCTGCCTGTGCCACTGCTGTGGAACCATTGGCCAAGGGGTGCCCAAGGAGATATTGCACAGGATGGTGCCTTTGCTGTTCGGAGTCAGGAGGTCTCAGAACTGCAGGCCGGTGATGATGGTCTTGAAGGCCCTCATCTCCTCATCAGCTTCCTGGTCCCGGGTGAGCTGGTCGAAGTTGAGGCCGGGCGTCAGCGCACAGATGGCCGGTCGCGAGAGTGCATCGGCAACCACATTGTCCTTCCCCACCTTGTGCACGGAGGGGAGGTCCATGAGGTCGGTTCCTGGATTTGATGGCCGTGGCTGGCATGACGCTGATCTGGGCTCCAGTGTCAACGAGGAACCGCCAGCCGCTGACTGAGTCCTGCAGGTAGAGAAGGCTGTGTCCTTGGCCTGCCGCTGCAGCCATTAACAGTGGCCAGCCTGGTCGTTTTTCTGGAATGAGCAGGGCTGACGACATTTCTGAGCCTTGGCTCCCCAGCGCTGGTGGTAGAAGCAGAGGCCTGAAGTGGATGCTGTGGCCTTGGTTATGCTCTTGGGAGCCCCTGCAGAGGCCAGGTGCTCTACCACAGCGCTAGGGGTGGGCTTCGCGTGGTCGTACCCATGCCCCTTCCTCGTGACCTGCTGGACCACTGAGCCTTCTGAGAATAATGCGAGCCATAGCCCTTGGGCCTTCTGGGTGACCTTCCTCAGGTCAATGAAGCTCACCTGAACCAGCAGCGGGTGGGTATCCCCGGGCATATGTACGAGGAAGATGCACTCGAAAAGTGGGCAGTTGGTGTGCTCACCCATGAGCGCAAGCATCTCGTCCATCAGTTCCATCGAGGACCTGTCCCCCAGGGCGTCGAGGTGCAGCACCCGAGCGGCATGCTGGTGTCTGGATAGTCCGAGGGACCCCGTAAGCACTCGCTTGATGGTCTCGTACTTGTCCTTGGTGTGTGGGTGCTGAACAAGGTGCAGAACGTGTCTGATGGTGGCCTGGTCCAGGGCAGTGACACCACATGGTAGAATTTGATCATGTCGGACAAAATCTGGCAGAGGTGAAAATGGGCCTCCGCGTGGCCAAACCAGGTCTCCAGCTCCTGAACCCAGAATTCAGGCAGTTTTACGGCTATAGAGCTGATCCCAGGCTCGCTAATGATGGGTTCAAAGATGTTTGAACCAGTCAGGGTCACCAATTGTAGCGGCGGCTACACTGCTCCTGCAATAACCCACGCAAACAGATGGGTTGAGCTCAGTGAGCAGACTGGTTTATTGCAGGCTGTTGGGCTGCACTTATACTCCCAGCCCGGACCTGGCTGAGAACCGCACTGGTGGGCGCTGATATCACCCGGATGTCACATGGTCCCCAAGCGTGGGTTTCTGAGCCCTGAGCTGGATGGAAGGGAAACCCCCGACAGCGCCATTTTAGCCGGCTTCCCCGCCATGTGGCTTACAAGCGAGGTTGGTTCACCTGCCTTGTGATGAGCCGCCAGAATCCAATGTTTTCAGAGAGAGGACTCAAATAAAACCAGGACTGATTCTTAATCTTTCTGCTTACAAAGTGTTCTGGAATCAAGGTGAAGGAAAACAAACAGATAGTGAAGGAATATTGATAAGGATAATATAAATGCTCTACATAACGGGCATAATCTGATATAATTGCAAAGAATGTGCCTATCATACAAGAAGATGTGAATAAAGTTCCTGCCATCAAATCAATACAAAAGTTCTTATTTTTATAAGTGAGGGTGTGGTCTTGATATTTGGACTTCTTTAGCATACTTTGTTTCCATCTTTGGATCTCTTCTTTCTTTCTTTGGCTTGGCTTCGCGGACGAAGATTTATGGAGGGGGTAAAAGTCCACGTCAGCTGCAGGCTCGTTTGTGGCTGACAAGTCCGATGCGGGACAGGCAGACACGGTTGCAGCGGCTGCAGGGGAAAATTGGTTGGTTGGGGTTGGGTGTTGGGTTTTTCCTCCTTTGCCTTTTGTCAGTGAGGTGGGCTCTGCGGTCTTCTTCAAAGGAGGTTGCTGCCCGCCAAACTGTGAGGCGCCAAGATGCACGGCATCTTTGGATCTAAACAATAGATATCAGGCATAATTTGCTGTTTTGGTTTGATTAACAAATTCATTCAACCTCTAAGGGCTTGAGATTAGAAGAAGTTTAAGATCCCTTCATAAAGCTAGCAATCCTGAAAGTCTATAATGAATAGTAGGAAGCAATAATTATACTTGAGATATGTGCTGACAAGCACAAGGCCCAGTATATTATGAGAGAAAGCAGTTTGGGATCCCTCCCCCCACCCCCCCGCCCCCCACCAAGTTGTAAACTTGAGAAACACAAGAACTGCAGGTACAACTGCAGGTACAAAAGAGAAGATGGAGAGGTTCATGGGGTCGAGCAGCATCCATAGAAATGGTCAGTCAATGTTTCAAGTCAGGATCAATACCTGCTCTTACTCTTGTCCACTGGGCTGTGCCTTTCTCTAATGCACAGTGGTCTGGATGCAGTAAATTGCCAACATTCATTGCTGGTTGAAGGTTTGAAGATCTCGGAAAATTGACTGGGGAAATAAAACGCTAAAGGCTCAGAATTTCCATTCAGGTTGACCACCCCCACCCCTTCCCATCTTCTATGAACAGTACTCACCACTTTTGAGAAGCTACACAAATTCTCTGACAATTAAAAGCATTCCAAACATAAAATCAAAATTTGAAATATATGTTGTAATTTGTTTCATTTTCCTGTTTGCTGTTGTGACTCAAGTTCAATGTTTCACTGGATCACATTCTGCAACTGCTGTGTGAACAAATTTTGCACATGGGTGAGAGAGAAGGAGAGTGAAAGAGAGAGAAACATGATGTTTCTTTTATTTTAAAAAGAATCTGGGTTCTTTTATAACAACTATATCAGCTATAGTACTCATGACCTTGTGGAGGCATCCATTTTGAATCTACTCCCTGCTGCAACAACTCATCTCTGACTTCCTCTAGTGGTAAGTATTATCACTCGCACTTTATCATTACATCTCCTTTCCTTGAGATGTTTAATTTAACAACATGACACATTAATACAGTATTCATGTGAATTTAAAGTTCAACACAAATGTAAACACAAACATCAAAAGCACAAACTTTTTAAATGTGCAGTTCTTTTTCTTTTAGAGATTCAGTCTGTCAGGTGCTTTGATAATGCATGTGAATCTGTGCTTGTGTCGGCTCTGCTAGTCCATTACAGTCTAACACTGTCGGTGTTACCTCTGTTGTTGTGCAGGCTGGATCCTCTGTATTTGTCTGTTTCTGCAGTGTCTCTTGCGTTTTCAGCAGGCTCTTAATTTCTCCTCAGTATTTGACCATCCTGAGTTCTGACAGTGGATCTTGGATTTACTTTCTCCAGAACAGTAACCATTTTGTCCCAAGTGTTGGAATCTCTGAGTCTCACTGTGTCATGCTGTACCAGTGGCCCTAATCTTCTTGCTGACTTGTCATACTTTGCTTTTTATCTCCTTTGCAGACGGTTTTGTTTCTGTTCAACATCTTCATCCTCTCTGATCTTGTTTGTGTCTGCATAGTAGGGAAGTGTGGTGTGTTGTCTTTGTCACATCAGAAGCTTAGTTAGAGCTAGATAATGATCTGAGCCATTGTCTTGTGCCTTCTTGAGCAACTGTTTAATGATGTGAACTTTTTTCTGTGCTTTACCTTGTTTCCATTTCCCATTACCACATTGCATGGTCCAACATCCATGCTGACAATATTGGCATTCTGGATTACTCCCTTTTGCTGACATTTGGCACATATCCTTCAAAGACTTTCCTATCCATATATCTGGAATACAAGGAGAGAGAAAATCTGGTGGCATGGTGTCAGGGTAACATCTCTGTCTACATGTCAGCAAAACAAAGGACTTCAGGAAACGGAGAGGAGCACATATCTTTGTTTCTTTCAACAGTGCTGAGGAGGAGATGGTGGACAGCTTCAAATCCTTAGGAGTAAATAGTACCAGCAACCTGCCCTGATCTAACCACGTCAAAGCTACAACCAAGAAAGCACACCAATGACAATTAATTTCTCAGAGGTCAGCAAAGTCAGCATACCCCTGAAATCTCTTATTAACTTTTATAGATGGCCCATGGAAAGTGTGATGTTTCTTCTATAGTGAGTACGCTTTCACTTTTGTTTTGTTTCCCTTTGGAAAAACATTGCTTTGTGAGGTGATTCAGCCCTTTGCACTTATTATAGACTTTTCCAGAGGCTGGACATTGTTTTGGTGCATGTTTACAATTGAATGTCTCTCCACCTTTTTATTGTTTACTATATCTCTTTTATTTTGGTTGTGTCCAGACACCATGGCTATGACTATGCCTTCATTTTCACTGGCTTCTGCCTATAACCAAACTTTTTTGTGTGCTGCCGAGTTATTTCACTGGTGTGGCATATCTTCACAGCTCCAGTTAAGGTAAGCACTGTCTCTCACAGCAACCTCTCTCTCACTTTCTTATCAATAATCCCAAACACAATTTGATCATGGATCATTGAATCTTGTAGTGGTCCAAAATTGCTTTTAATTTCAAGTCTGTTAAAGTATCAAAGCTCTCTCCCTGCAGCTGCATGCGGAATGAAACACATACCTCTCTAAAATGTTATTTTTCTTTGATGAACAGTGTTCATCAAACATCACGATAACCTTGTCCTGGTCATCTGTCTCAGCAAAAACAAATGTGTTGAAAACCTCTAGTGCTCGAAGACTCACCATGGTAGATAAGAGTGCAATCTTCCATGCATCAGGTTTGCTATCATGTCCAATGTCTTGCAGATATGGCATAAATTGTTGTTTGAACAGCCTCCACTCATGGTCAACATTTCCAGTCCAATTTACAGCATCAGAAGTCTTTACAATCTCCATGTTTTCTGCTGCTATCGACTGATTCTCACTCTGTAGACTCCTGGTGCTTTTTTCCACTCTTTGTACCATGTGATGTTTCTTTTATTGTAATAAAGAAACCTGGGTTCTTCAAAACAACTTCATGGAGCCATCCATCTTGAATTTGCTCCTAGCTGCAACAACTCATCTCTAACTCCTTCTAGTGGTCAGGATTATCATTAGCACTCTATCCTTACAAGAGAGAGCAAAAGAGAGAAGGAAAAACAAATAGACATGGATGGAGAGAAATTTTATGGAAGAGACTCTGCATAGAAAGAGTGACGGTTGTGGGTATGAGTCATTCTGTGAGAGAGGGAAAGAAAGGAATAAGTATGTATGTGAATATGTGATGCATATGTGTTCATTTTGAATAAGAGATTAAGAGAGGTGTGTCTATGGAGATGTGTGAATTTGGATGAGAGAATGTAGGTGGATGTCTATGAAAGAGGACTGTCTGCATGAGCGTGTGGAGAGAGAAAGGGGTGTAGAGATGTGCGTGTGTGTCTGTGTGTGTGTGTGTGTGTGTGTGTGTGTGTGTGTGTGTGTGTGTGTGTGTGTGTGTGAGAGAGAGAGAGAGAGAGATAGGGATAGGTGCAATATGGAAGCTGTTTTCACCTGTGGATCTGGAATGTACAATGACAATACAGCAGAAAATGTAACAGGTGAGTGGTGCAAACAAAACATCAGAAATGAAAATTGAGAATATTTTTCAACGTCTTTCACATATTTCAGCATTGCATAAACATTCAGATTTAACTGCTGTGTTTGGAACTGCAATATCTTTTTGAGTCTTTCAAGGGATTGTTCTTTATGCAAAGACTGCAAGGGAGCAAGGGATGTAGGTGAGAGCTTGAGTTCTTCCTCTGTTGATTAGATTCAATGAGATCCAAGGGACGGGTGTGTGGGGGGGGGGTGGGGAGAACTGTCCTCCCATGGACTGCACTGGAACCAGTGCTGGTCATCCTTCCCCACTGATTATGCCAGGGCAAGTAGTTCCCAGAGCATCAAAGGATTTTCATTCCATAGGCCATGTTTATTTCCAACAAAATGTACCAAACCTGAAATTTTGGCTCCTTCGGTTTCCTCAGATGCTGCTGAGTATTTCCAGCATATTTTTAATTTTTATTTTATGATTATGTAGCTTGTGCTGTTGAATTGACTGTGGATCTAAAAGGGTACAGAATAGAACAGATCCCCTAATGATGGAATAAATTACTTCCCCTCCAAGTTGAGTCCAACTTTTATGAAGCAAATCTTAGTCAGGAGCTCTGCTACTGTACTTGACCTGGCTTTCTTTATTTAATACCTTACCTATTCATCATGAGCAGATTATGGTGCCTTTAAATTAACAGAATTTATTTTGGTAATAAGAATCTTTTAGGGTACCTACTTTGTATGGAATCAAGGAAACTGGCTGAGGGAGTCTGAGGTTATGGGGAGAAGGCAGGAGAATGGGGTTGACAGGAAAATACATCAGCCATGATTTGAATGGTGGAGAAAACTCGATGGGCCGAATGGTCTAATGCTCCTGCATTGTCTTATGGTTTTCAAGGGTTGGGGAAGAATAGGTAGGGCATATGGAAGAAATTAACTTATGGTCCCTGTAAATATTAATTTCTGAGAAAAAAAAAGATCAATTTTACAATTCATGACACAATGAGATTGGAAAACCAATTTTGCTTCACTGAACTAGCAATACAAATAATGTAAATAAAGGATTTTTTCAACATTTAGCATAAAATATGTATTATCAAAAATGTCATCATTCTAAATTGGCAGAGAATACTTTTGAGAAGTTTATAAAAGAATTCTGTCAGTTGGACCAAATGATCAGCCAAGTATCTCAGCAGATTCCAATAAATACAAAATGTTTTGAAAATAAAATCTCAAACAATTTTTATGTAAACATTGCTTCTGTTTGTTGTTGTGATAATAATCTTCTACAAGAGTAGGTTTAAATTGGATTTTTAAGAGTTCAAAATTTCATTTTCATAAATAAAATGCAGTTTTTTTGATTAGGTAACATTTTAAAGTTGACCGACAGACCTTGTGCAGTACCAGGAAGAAGAATTATCCACAGGTGAATTTAAAAATAATAGTTATATTGGCTAAATGAAAGAGCCACCATATTCAAGATTGCATGAAAACATGGTGGGAACTTATCTAGTTTCATTACATCTAGGTTGGGAAAGTGGATTTAATTCCTAGGGTGCTTGGAATTGGTGGGGGTGGGGGGGGGGGAGTTGAGTTAGATTAGTTAAGTTAATGCAGTAGTAATAAGTTAAAGTGTGATTTTGCTTTCATATTTAAAGATAATTAGGTAGCCATTTTTCTTGGTGGATGTCTGTTGCTGCTGGGTTTTGGGGTCCTCTGGGCTCATAACAGTACACTTGTTTCTATGGCTGTCATGTACTTCATATGGGTTTGATTGCTGGACAGCAGACATTCTAGCTCCAGAGTATCGCTGCAAGAGTTCTTCAGGGCATGTTTTGAGTTCAGCCATTTTCCTTCCATCATATCTCAGAAGACCTTTCCTGGAACCAACACACCAATGGCATCATGAAGAAAACCTCTACTTCTTCAGGAGTTTGTGGAGGAGCTAGTGGAGTCGTTCAGGTGAACCGGTACGGACTTGAAGGGTCGACATGGCCTGTTTCCGTGCTGTAAACGGTTATATGGTTATATGAAAGATGCACACATTAACTACTGTTCAGAAGGTGTAGAAAGGCTGACATTAGTTTTGTGCCATCATGGCTGAAGTTCTTAAAGAGACAGGTTTCAACTGGAAGTAAGAGTCTTTTGGGGTGTCCTGGCAAGTTCCAGGATAGGTACTGTAACCGGATTGAACACAAAGGCAGCAGAGTTGAGCACATGAGGAGAACAGTCAGTGTGATGTTGTAATAAAGAAACTTGGGTTCTTTTATAACAACTATATTTTATTAGCTATAGTACTCATAACCTTGTGGAGGCATCCATTTTGCATGTACTCCTAGCTGCAACAAACTCATCTCCGACTTCCTCTAGTGATATTATCACTCGCACTTTATCATTACATCTCCTTTCCTTGAGATGTTTAATTTAACAACATGACACATTAATACAGTATTCATGTGAATTTAAAGTTCAACACAAATGTAAACACAAACATCAAAAGCACAAACTTTTTAAATGTGCAGTTCTTTTTCTTTTAGAGACTCAGTCTGTCAGGTGCTTTGATAATCCATGTGAATCTTAGCACAAGTGCTTGTGTCGGCTCTGCTGGTCCATTACAGTCTAGCACTGTTGGTGTTCCTCTCTTGCTCTGCAGCCTGGATCCTCTGCATTTGTCTGTTTCTGCAGTGTCTCTTGCGTTTTCAGCAGGCTCTTAATTTCTCCTCAGTATTTGACCATCCTGAGTTCTGACAGTGGATCTTGGATTTACTTTCTCCAGAACAGTAACCATTTTGTCCCAAGTGTTGGAATCTCTGAGTCTCAATGTGTCATGCTGTACCAGTGGCCCTAATCTTCTTGCTGACTTGTCATACTTTGCTTTTTGTTTCCATTGCAGACACATTTGTTTCCATTTGACATTTTCATCATCTCTGTTCTTGTTTGTGTCTGCATAATAGGGAAGTGTGGTGCGTAGTCTATGTCCAATCAGAAGTTCAACAGGTGACATGTTATGTTCAAGTGGTGAGGTTCTGTAACTCAATAGAGCTAGATACGGATCTGAGCCATTGTCTTGTGCTTCATTAAGCAATTGTTTAAGCATGTGAACTCCTCTCTCTGCTTTCCTGTTTGATTGCAGATGTAAAGGACTTGAAGTCAAAAATCTTACTCTTCAAAGTTCTGAATTTTTTGAAACTATTCTATCAATATCAGCATTTATCCCTGGACAATAAACAGCAGTTCTGGCCCTCCTCTTGCATTTTTCCATTGTAAGGTGCTCCCCATGCACCCTTTTCAGCATCTCTTGTCACAGTGATCTAGGAATGACAATTCTGCCCCCTCTGAATAGAAACCCATTGACAATCCCCAGATCAGCTGATGTTGTACTATGGCTGACATTCATCTCTAGACCATCCTTCATTTAGATTCTTGATGACCTTCTGTTTCAGCTGCAATCTGCTTGGATTTCATGTCATATATGGGAAGAGATTCAGTGATCAGGTTCGTGTGGAGATTCATATTTGTCTCTGTGGAACTCTCATTGTGTACTTCACTCTGCGTCATTGCCCTGGATAATGCATCAGTTAACACAATAAGTTGCCCTGGTGTGTACACCCTCTTGACTAGGCTTAAGTTTTCACATGCTTTGTCACCAAGCAATGATTTGTGTCCATCTGAGACTACTGTGAACCTAAGGTCCTAAGGCGGTGCTCTTTAACTTTCACCTTAAGTTTACATATACCTTTTGTGTTGATACCCTGTCCATTGTAGGCTTTAAGCTGTACAGGATTTGCATGGATGCATGGCTTTATCTTCATTGCCCTGATGTCACACCGCAGATCAAATTGACCTTTGCCCTTGTGTCCGACTTGAAAGGAGTATCTGTTCCATTTATATGCAATGACACAGCCCACTTATCCTGCTTGACTCAGTTCATGCTTGGCTGTTCAGTGTTTGTTGGTTTATAGTCTTTCTGCATTACCATGCCATTGAAGAGCGGATCACTGAGAGCAGTTTCTTCTTATAGTGTATTTAGTGTGCATGCTTTCACTTTTGGTGTGTTTTCCTTTGGGGGAATAATGTTTTGTGTAATGATTCTGCCATTTGCTTTTATTACAAACTTTTCCATAGGCTGGGCATTGTTTTATTGCTCGTTGAGTGCCACATCGTTTGTAATAGAATGTTTCTCCACTTTTTTTGTTTACTATACACCATAGATTCTCAAGATGGGGAGTATGCCAATCCAGTGAGGCTTAAGAATATTTTAGTGGGGTTTAGGAATATTTGGGAAATAATTTAAAAAGTTGGTTTGATAAAATAAACTTGTTATGATGGTGAGAAAGATGTGACTTGGCAACACTGTCTGTACAACACAATTGTGCTAACTTCCAAGTAAAATCACTTTGTTCTTTTTATTTTCATAACATGTGTTTTTGCTCTTCCAATGTTTCTCCATTGTTTCTCTTATTTTAACTGTTATCCTTGGTTAACATTATAATTATATGTTTTCTGTCTGGTCTTATTATCATCCATTCCAAATGATCTCAACAATCATGTCTTCGTCCAGACCCCTTTACTTTTGCAGTTCATTAGTGAATGAGATCTGTATATAACTTTGTGCATTAGCGTAGTAATGTGGGGGAGGGTGGGGGATCCGCCCCAGGTGCCAGCATAAGGGGGATTCCAAAATTGTAAAAATATAGGGATCCCAAAAAGTAAAGCACGAGTTTTGATGCACACTCTGCGAGGACAAAAAATGTCAGGAACAGCACTGGTGTTCTTTTTAATGTATTTTTCGGGTCAGTATTCTTCCTTTGATTCGATCATTACTTTTATTACATTTTTCAATTCTAAGACATTAAAAAATATTGATTAATCTGTTTCAGGGAGCTCGTGATGTTGCATTAATCTGTTTCAGGGATCTCACGCATTTGTATATTCAAAATGAGCAGACCAAGCAAGCAAAGGTTCATCAATATTCAGTGGAGTTCTTGAAGTTAGGGTTTATACCTGCTATACTCAATGATTTTCCTATTGTGCCAACAGACTGACAAATGAATCAATGAAAGCAGGCCGTGTTGAAGCTCATTTGAGGGTAAAATATCCTAACCGTTGCATTTTGATATTGGAATATTTTAAATCACTAAGTTAAGTTTGAAAGTAGATCAAAAATCACTTCATTATTCACTGTACAAACTACAGCCCTGAATTGAACACTTGAAGCTAACAATGAAATTTTTCCGCTGATAGCAAAAAGTGGAACAAGAATTCCAAGTTGCAAATTTGATGCTCGTTAATGCAAAAACAAAGATATTTGGATTCATGACACATCAAGAATTGTGCCAAAAGAATATTTCTTCAAGAAATTTCAGTTAATTCTAATGGTTGAATAAGTGTGAGGTAAATAATTCTGCTACAAATGTCATTGTTGACCATTTGAAAATATTGGTTACTGACTTCAGTGATAAATTTTGTGATTTAAAGATGATGGATTTTCCCTCTTGGTTAACTCAGCCATTGCTGGTGGACTTATCTGAAGTTCCAGTGCCATACCAAGATGTTGGGCACTACTAGTTGCCCCAATAATCACAAGGACAAAGACTGAGAGGAATGATAGGCTTTATTGTACAGAAGACTTGAGCTGGCCCGGATCCAAGCTAGGGAAGTCTAGGGAAGGGAGAGGTGGCTCGACCATTATGGCCTGAGTCACAGGGGAGGAGTCCAGGGGAGAGTGTCATCAGGGGGCAGGCTAGCCCGAGCCTTTACCAGCCAATGAGTACATACAATCCATACCATTACATTCACCCACTCTTTTTAAACAGAAATAACAAGAGAGAAGAGAATTTAAAAAAATCTAACTAGAGGTTTAGTCACACTGACAACTTCCTTCATCTGTGGGACCGCTGGGGGGCAGGCATGTCCGTGCTGTGCTGTTTGAGAGGGGAAGTGGTCCAGGGGGGGCAGGGGAGGGAACAGTCTGGGTCGGGGTGATGACTGAGGGCTCCCGGGAGGAAAGGGGGTTTGAAGTCTCCCAGAGGACTGACTCCTGGAGAGGGGAGCCGGGTGGCTCCCGTGTGGGGTGGTCTGCTCTGTGGAATGGATGGTGGCAGGCTGGGCAGTTTCGGGATCCCCGGCCCTCGCCAGGTCTTGAATAGGCACAGTGTCCTCGTGGCTATCGGGGAACCTCACAAACGCACATTGTGGGTTGGTGTGTATGAGGTGTACCGCTTCCACCAGTGGATCTGTCTTATGGCCCCTCGCATGTTTCCATAGCAGGACCGGACCTGGGGTTGCCAGCCAAGGAGGAATGGAGGCACCATTCGCCGATCTCCTTTGGAAAGCAAACAAGCTTTCATCCGGGGTGATGTTAGTCGCAGTCCACAGGAGTGATCGATGGCATGGAGCACTTCGGGCAAAAAGACCTGCCAGCAGGACACTGGCATGTTTTTGGACCTAAGGAGCACTGCCTTCCAGACAGTGGCATTTTCCCTTTCCACCTGGCCATTACCCCGGGGGTTGTAGCTGGTGGTCCTGCTGGTGACAATGCCTCTGGCCAGGAAGTACTGTCGTAGTTCCTCTCTCATGAACGAGGTCCTCTGATCCCTGTGGATGTAATTGGGGTACCCAAACACAGTGAAGGTACTGCAGGGTGATTACCGTCACTGAGGTCATAGCTGGGCAGGGAATAGCAAAGAGGAGCCTGGAGAGCTCATCCACCACCATTAGGAAGTAGGCATTCCTATTTTTAATGGGTAGGGGGCCATTGAAATCGACACTGAGCTGTTCAAAAGTGCATGTAGCCTTAATGATATATGCCTTTTTGGGTTAGTAGAACTGCAGCTTACATTCAGCCCAGATCTGGGAGCGTCTGGTCATGGACCGGATGTCCTCAATGGAGTACGGAAGTTTCTGAGTCTTGATGAAGTGGTATTACCTTGTGACTCCGGGGTGGCACAGACTGTCATAGAGGGTCTGGAGGCGGTCAAGGTGCATGCTGGCGCATGTCCCCCAGGATAGGGCGTCTGGGGAATTGTCGAGTTTATCTGGTCAGTACAAGATGTCGTAATTATAGGTGGAGAGTCCATCAGAGGTCGCATGCGGTCGGGGTCTGGGGCAATGACACCATGTGCCACGATGCATCAGAGAAGGGCCAGGTGGTCTGTGTTGAACATGCACTTGTCCTTTTTGTACGTCAAGTTGAGAGACTTGGCTGTACGTAAGAACTTCAAGGTTTGTGTGGTGGCCTCGTATAATGACATTGTCAAGATATGGGAACGTTGCTGTCAGCTTATGCTCCTCTACCATCCGATCCATAACCCTCTGAAAAGTAGAAACACCATTAGGCACCCGTAGGATGTGAAAAAGTCTGCCATTGGCCTCAAAACCCGTGTAGAGCCAGTCGCTCGGGCGAAGAGGAGAAGTGGTCTGACGCCGACTCCCAGGATGGTGGCTCTTGTGGCAGCATGTACTGGATAGGCCCGCTTCTGCCCGCAATCAACTCCGTGTGGCGCTGGGCCGAATCTAAGGTCCTGGCCAGTTGGATCGCCCGTTTCAATGGGAGTTGATCCTCTTCAAGGAAATGTTGTCAGATATAGTCCGAACTCAACCCCGAAACACAAGTGTCCTGGACCAGGTCTTCCACGCACTGGGCCCCCGGCACAGGGACCGTGGGGTTCCCCAAACAGTTTTTTCCCATTGTGATCAGGGCTCGGATGAACTTTTCTACCAACTCACCTGGCTGCTGTTTTCTGGACGCCAGGAGGTAATAGGAGTAGACCTCATTGATTTTGTGCTCGTATAGCACCCGTAGCTCAGCCATCGCCTTGAGCTTCTGATGGCCTGGAAAGACCTCTGGCCGACTCTTGCCTGTAGGACTTTCAGCCTCTTCTCATCCGAATTGACCACTCCAGCAGCAGCCACTCCTCCAGGAAGTTGTTGAAGCAATTGATCCACTGCTCAGAGTTCTGATGCACTCGGGACTTAGGGATCTAGCCGATCGGGGCGCAGCAACTTCTCCATTACCGAAGACGTTAAAAATTTACGTACAATAAATTGTTGGGCACTACCAGTTGCCCCAATAATCAAAAGGACAAAGACTGAGGGGAAACGAGAGGCTTTATTGCACATAAGACTTGAGCTGGCCCGGATTCAAACTAGGGAAGTCCAGGGAAGGGAAAGGTGGCTCGACCTTTATGGCCTGGGTCACGGGAGGAGTCCAGGGTAGAGTGCCATCAGGGGGCGGGCCAGCCCAAGCCTTTACCAGCCAATGAATACATAAAATCTATACCTTTACACAAGGGGAGTTATCTGAGTTGCAACATGAAGAATCTTTGAAGACTGTTCAAAGTGAAAGGAACCGATAATGTGGCTGCCTAACGAGATGTTAGAGAAATAAGCAAACTCGACCACTTTAGCAAGGGCACTATTAATACATTTTCCATCCTGTTATTTAGTAGAATGTGGCTTCAGTACAGCTGGTGATTTCCAACAAGCTAAGTGAAACCGACTGGAAATTACAAAACGTGGAGATTTAAGGTTGAAACTAACAAAATTAGTCCTTCGAATCAAAAAATATCTGCAGCCAGGGTCAGGGGCAAGGTTCCCACTGAAGTGACGACAACTGTTGAATGTGTGTTTGAGATGGTTGACATACTGAAGTAGTAGTTGAATATGAAATATGTGTACCAGTGTATTCCTGACCTTAATTGCATTGAAATACATATGCAGTAAATGATTTAATTAAAACTTCTTTTGAATATATAACTTTTTTTCCCACTAATGGTGGGGCCTATGTTTTTTGGGAAAAATTAAAGTGGGGCCTAGGGCAAAAAAGGGTTGGGAACTACTGATATAGATTATTTGAAAAGAGTACAGAAGACACTTAACAGGATGTTATCTGGTTTAGAATATATGACGTATATAGGTTGGACAAACTTGGGTTGTTTCTTTCTAGAACATCAAAGGCTGAGGGGTGATGTAATAGATGTTTATAAAATTATGAGAGCAATTAATAGGGTAGTCAGTCAAAACCTTTTTCCCATTGTAACAATATCATGTGCTAGAGAACATACTTTAAAGTGAAACAGGGAAAGATTAAAAGAGATGTGCAAAGTGCAGTGAACTGAGATTCATTGGTGGTGTGTTATACTGATGGCTGGCTCTGCCCCATCTTTTATTCATGCTACAATTTTTATTAGCTTATTCTCTAAACAATGGAAGTGCTACTCAAGCCAGGTATGCTGCTAATAGACCCGATGTCCCATAATGTGGCTGAGAAGTTCACGCACTGGCATAATAACTAGCATGTAATATACATGCTATACTTCAACTTTTGCCAGCCATAAGGCAAACAAAGTGTCGCATTAGCAGATACAACAGTAGCATTTAAGAGGCTTTGAGATAGAACACGAATATGCAAGAACAGAGGGATATGCAAGCAGCATATTAGTTTGGGCATCATATTTAGCGCAGAAATGTTGGGGTGAAAGGTCTTTTCCTGTATCATGCTGTTCTATGTTCTTATTACTAACAACATAGTATGATGTTGTTTTAACTTTATCCCTAAGGCTGATATCAACTCAGTCAGATATCAACTCAAATTAAATTGCATAAAATTGTTATTTTCTACACATTTATTGTCATTATTTCCACTTTTTTGTACGTTTTGTAAAATGTGGCAGATAAAACATTTTTTTTGTAATCATTGATCATTAATTTTCATCAATTGTGATACTAATACTTTCATAAGCTTATTTATTGATGAAATTTGACATCATTTTAATTAAAATCTAAAACTATCCAGAGACCAGTAATGTAGCAAAAATGTTTCTTCCACAATTATATCCAAGCTAAGGGTAATTTCCAAGGACATCCGGCGATTGTTGATAACAGTTACCTTACTGTTATTGAAGCAGAAGTGTTAAAAATAGAGTTGAAGCAGGGATAGTATTTGAGATAAACAAAAGACTTTAAAAATAAATAAATCGGTTTTGGATATAAATACATATTAGTGAATGACAATGACACAACAGGCACTTTGTGCTAGCAATAATTTTCACTTAAGTGATAATGGTTACATGAGAGTGTTTATATTCTAAATTAGAAGAGTACAGTTGATTCCAAACAAACCAGATTGTAATATATTTAGAAACATCAGAGCTGTCTCTTGAGTCCCCCCAGGTCCCACAAAGCATCTGAGCTGTTATTGGTGTTCTCTATGCAGAACATTTTTTCTCTCAGTTATGGGTGGTCAATAGCAATTTTAAGCATGTTTTTCATGAGTTTCTGAAAAGTTTAATGGAAGAGCATCTTATTCTTGTTCTATTCCCTTTGATCTTTCATCTGGTTTTGTCAACTTTCACTTGTCTTTGACTCAAAAACATTGGTTGGTTTCTCTTTCCACTAATATTGCTTAATTCACTAAATTCTTCCCGCATTGGTCTTGCTGAAATAACAATGTGACCCTCAAGTGTCTTCCTGACTACTCCTGCTCCTCTTACACCTTTCCTCTCTTGAGCACTATATCATCTTTCATCCCCATATCGCTTTTAATATTGTGATAATTTTGACTTCCAGCACCAACTTACTCCCTTTCTCTCTTGAAGTGAATAGCTTCTTATCATGTGTAGAGATAAAGAGTGAAAAGCTTCATTTTGATTGCTGTCAAGGCAAGTCTCCATTCCCAAGTGCCTCCTCTTAATTAATTCAAGGTGCATCTCTTTTATTTCTAATTCTTTGCTCTCCTGATAACTCTGAAACTTGTTTTCTATATTGTCTTTCCCATAAATTTCTCCATCAGTATGCCTGACATTTTTTAACCAAAGAGCGTGATGTGCCAGGCAGTGGAGAATATTGGCTTACCATCAGCTTGTCAGTAGCTCCAAGGTACTGGCAATAGTTTACCTGCCCTTTGAAATTCAACGTGAGAACTGGCTGCTCTGGGGATAAAGTTTTCAGAAGAGGAAGGAGCAGAGGGTGGAGGAGTTACTGGAGAGGGTTTTCGGCTAGAAGATGCATCTTCCGTTGAGAAGGCAATTCTTCTGCCTGGAATTCTGAGAATTCTGTGCCTCTTTGAGGAACCTCCTTGCAGAAACCAACAGCATGTAGCCCAAAGCCGGCATGCTATACACAGCCAGGTGCAATGGGTATATGTTTCTCCTGTGTCCCGAAACTGTTGCTCAATTAACTCTCAAAGCTTATATTTTCCAGAATTACTGTCAGGTAGTGGTCAAGAGAGCAATCTCCAAATAATATTTCTCCTTCTGTCCCCAGGAGATATAATTAATTGAGGCTGTCTAAATCCTGCATCAGGCAAGATCATAGAACTGAGTATATCAGGAATTGAAATCAAAATACTTCCGTCAAGGTGACTCCCTTTCTATCAGGAATGGATGTGCCAGATTGACCCAGTTGGTTCTGCTCTTTAGAATATTTGAATATTTTTATTTTAATTTTTGAACATTTTTAAATTCAGCAATACAGCACAGTGATAGGGCCTTCTGGCACATGAGCCAGTGCCTCCCAATTACATCCAAATAACATACAAATACCATTTGTTTTTGGAGTATGAAGATGAAACCAGAGCATTTAGAGAAAACCCACACACACAGGGAGAATGTACAAACTCCTTATAGACAGCACCGGGATTCAAACCTGGATTGCTGGCACTGCCACAGCCACTGGGCTCACTCTGCCACTCTAATATTTTAAAAACTATTGTCCCATTATTGAATTGGTCATGTAGTTTGATGTCTTAATGCAATGATAATGGAGTTGGATCAATGGGGAAAGTAAACCAGGAATTTAATTTGGACGCATGTGAACTGAATGTACTTTGGGAAGTCGCACTAACAAAGGACATTCAACATGAATCACGGGCCTGGAGAGTATTGAAAGGTCAAGGGGTTGAAGTATAGAGTTGACTGAAAGATGGTGAAAAATTTGTGTGCTATTCTTTTCTTCATTGGACAGGGCAGTGGGTTTAAGAGTTGGGATGTAATATTGCATATGCACAAACTTCTGTGAGATGACACCTGGAATACTCTGGGCAGGTCTCGTTGCCAGACGATAGGATGGATGAGATTAAGTGAGAGAGGTGCATAAAAATTCTCAGCATATTTCTGGGACTGGAAGACATAAGGGGAGACTAAAAAGACAGATTAATTTGCTAAGGACAAAGGGTTATTATTGTGGGAGACTTCAGTTTCACAAATGTTGACTTGCACCTCCTGAATGCGAGGGATAGATAGGGCTGAATTTGTCAGGAGTCTCCAAGAAGGATCAACCAATTAGAGGAGAGTCCATATTGGATCTAGTACTGCGTAATGAACCTGGTCAAGTGACAGACCTCTGGGTGGGGGTGCATTTTGAGCTCATTCAGCTTTAGTATAGGTAAGGACAGGGATAAAAGCAGAAAAATGGAAAGGGATAATTATGATGAAATGAGGCAAGAACTAGGGAGAGTAAATTGGCAACAGATTTTCATGGGATAAAACACAGAAGTAAAATGGAGAATGTTTAGGGACTACTTGCATGGGATTCTGGATAGGTTTGTCCCACTGAGACAGGGAAAACATGGTAGGAAAATGAACTATGTTGACAAAACAGGTGAAGTAGATATTTAAGAGGAAGAAGGAAGCATACATAGATATAGAAAGAAAGAAAAATCAGGAAGGGCTCATGAGAATGATATGGTAGCTAGGAGGAACTTAGTGGAGCTGGAAAGGGGCATGAGAAGGCCTTAGCAAGTAAGATTATTGAAAACCCAAAACTGTTCTTTGCTTACATGAAGAACCAAAGGATGACAAGAGTGAAGGTAGGGCCACTTAAGGATAAAGGAGGCAACATGTGCCTGAAGGTGGAGAAGGATTGGGGAGATCCAAAATGAATACTTTGCTTCAGTATTCACAAGAGTAAAGGACTTTGGTCAAGGTGAGATCAGAATAGTACAAGCTTACGTGGTGGACCATGTTGATATTAAAAAAGAGGAAATGTTGGATCTTCTTAAAAACATTAGGATTGATAAATCCCCAGGACCAGAAGAGATATACCCCAGGTTGCTATGCGAATGAATGGAAAAGATTGCTGGGGTGTTGGCAATGATATTTATGCTGTTCTTGGCCACAGGTGAGGTGTCAGAGGATTTAAGAATGGCAAATATGGTCCCCCTGTTTAAAAAAAGTAATAGAGAGAATCCTGGGAGTTATAGACCATTGAGTCTTACATCACTGGTGAGCAAACTATTGGAGAGAATTCTTAAGAATAGGATTTATGAGCATTTTGAGTACAGTCTACTCAGGGATAGTCAGCATGGTTTTTTGAGAAGGGCTTTTGAATTTTTTGAGGAGGTGGCAAATGAAATTAATGAAGGTAAGGCAGTAGATGTGATCTATATAGATTTTAGTAAGGCATCTGACACTGTCCTCCATGAGAAACCCAGTCAGAAAATCACAAGGTATGAGATGCATGGAACCTTAGATGTGTGGACACAAAATTGGCTTGTCTGTAGAAAACAGAAGCAGAGTGTAATACTGGTGCCTAACCTTTTATCCGGGATCATTGGGACCGGACACCTGCCGTTGTTTGGAATCTTCCAGATTTTGGAATTATTTTGATTTCAGTCTCTTCAATCAATGCCTCACTCCATCTCTGCTGTCCATCTCCCCCTGGCCATCCATCATCATCCCCAACCACACTCTCCTTGCCATTTGTCGCTCCCCCTGCCCCGACCCCAGTTGTCTGGCTATCTGTCAGACCCCGCATGGCCATTTCCTGAATATTTTGTGCCCTAGTTTGGCCTGAGTGCGGTGGGGGAGTTTACTGACTGATGATTTGACGTGCACCATATAGGTGCGTTAGTCAGGTGGAGGTCAGAGGCCATGGGGTGGCCAGGGAGTTTGGTCAAAAAGGCGGCCAGCATTGGCTGCTCGGAGCTGGCAGCCAAGCAAGGCAAAAAGTTGGACATGAGGTGCAGAGCTGCAGGAGGAGTGGGGCGATGGAGACCTCAGGCACACTCCAGCAGTGCAGCACTGTCCGTTTCCACATATCTGCTGAGCCCTGAGTTTACAGAGCTCTGCACCAAGTTGCGGCAACAAATCAATCCACTCTGCCAGCACCAGAGCAGTTCCAGATGCATGGGGAATTATGGATAATGAAGACGGCCATTGCTCCTGCATTCAGCCAGTCGATGCCTGCTTCTCTTTCATCGGGTGGTGAGGACTGAGAGTCACCTTTCTACCAAAGTTAAGAGAGGGTGCCCACGGGGGCAGGGACAGGGACAACAGAGACTGAGGGGGGGGGAAGCGGGTCAACCTCTGAAACTGATTAATTTATTAAATGTTTCTTATGTGTAATATCTTCTACTGAAAAAAGTGCCACTTTTTGAAGTTTGTTGGTGTTTGGAATCCCAGATAAAAGATTAGGCACCTATAGTGGATAGGAAATATTCTACCTGGAGATCAATGACTAGTGGAGTTCTGTAAGAATCTGTTCTGTGAGCCTTGTTCTTCATGATTTTTATAAATGACCTGGAAGAAGAAGGAGAGGGATGGGTCAATAAGTTTTCAGTTGTGAATAGTGTTGAAGGTGGTCATAGGTTGTGACAGGATATGGTCGGATACAGAGTTGGCCGGTGTGATAGTACAGATTCTATCACCAATGTGTATATGTACATATGTACAGATGGTAGTGTAGGATGACTGAGATTGGCTGAGAGTGTAGCCATACCTACTGGCAGGTCTTAAAGGATTGCTCCTAGCCAGACCAGGTCATTCTGGACTGGTCGACCTACTTGTGATACGCTCCAGTCTTTTAGTTAATAAAAGCTTTGGTTTGGATCAACTCTGGTTCTTTCGACGCGTCCTAAGCCAGAAAAGTGACAGATGGAGTTCAATCTGGTTAAGAGTGATATGCTTCATTTTGGCAGGCCATATTTGAAGGCAGAGTATATGGTTAATGGTGGGATACTTAACAATGGGATGAGAAGAGGGATCTTGGGGTCCAAATCTATACATCTCTTAAGATTGCCCACCCCCCCAAATTGATAGGACAGTTAAGAAGGCCTATTGCAAGCTGGCCTTCTTTCATTGGGAGAATGAGTTCAAGAGTTGTGAGGTAACGTTGCAGCTCTATAAAACTCTGGTTAGACCACATTTGGAATATTGTGTTCCGTTCTGGTCAACTCATTGCAGGAAGGATGTAGAAGCTATGGAGAGGGTACAGAGGAGATTTACCATGACGCCAGGTTGGGAGAATGCATCTTATGAGTAAGGTTAGCAGAACTAGAGTTTTTCTCTGTGGTGTGAAGAAGAATTAGGGGTGACTTATTAGAAGTCTACAAGATTATGAGAGGCAGAAATAAGGTAGAGTTAGCACTTTTTTCCCAGGGCGGGACTAAAAGACACCAGTGGAAATCTTTACAAAGTGGATGAAGTAAAGTTCAGAGGAGACATGAGAGGTATTTTTTTTTACACAGAGATTTGTGGGTGTCTGGAATTCATTTTCAGGGATAGTGGAGGAGGCTGGAACAATAGGAGCATTTAAAAGATGCTTAGACAAGCACATGGATGAAAGAAAAATAGAAAGTAGGGAGGGTTTTGTTTCTTTTTGATAGGCATATATGGGTCAGCACAATGTCATGGGCCAAAGGTCCTGAAATGTTGTACGTTTTATGATACTGATGTGTGAATTTATAGACATTTATAAAATCAAGAGCAGTCGATAAAAGATTAATTGTTTCGGTTGTTTCTTTTCCCCCTAGGGAAGGGAAGTAGAGAGCATAGGTTTTAGGTAAGAGTTGAATTGTTTCTGTTGTTTCTTTTCCCCTAGGGAAGGGAAGTAGAGAGCATAGGTTTTAGGTAAGAGTCGAATTGTTTCGGTTGTTTCTTTTCCCCCTAGGGAAGGGATGTAGAGAGCATAGATTTTAGGTAAGAGTCGAATTGTTTCGGTTGTTTCTTTTCCCCCTAGGGAAGGGAAGTAGAGAGCATAGGTTTTAGGTAAGAGTCGAATTGTTTCGATTGTTTCTTTCCCCCCTGGGGAAGGGAAGTAGAGAGCATAGGTTTTAAGTAAGAGTCAAATTGTTTCGGTTGTTTCTTTTCCCCCTAGGGAAGGGAAGTATAGAGCATAGTTTTTAGGTAAGAGTCGAATTGTTTCGTTTGTTTCTTTTCCCCTAGGGAAAGGAAGTAGAGAGCATAGGTTTTAGGTAAGAGTCGAATTGTTTCGGTTGTTTCTTTTCCCCCCTAGGGAAGGGAAGTAGAGAGCATAGGTCTTAGGTAAGAGTCGAATTGTTTCGGTTGTTTCTTTTCTCCTAGGGAAGGGAAGTAGAGAGCATAGGTTTTAGGTAAGAGTTGAATTGTTTCGGTTGTTTCTTTTCCCCTAGGGAGGGGAAGTAGAGAGCATAGGTTTTAGGTAAGAGTCGAATTGTTTCGGATGTTTCTTTTCCCCTAGGGAGGGGAAGTAGAGAGCATAGGTTTTAGGTTAGAGTCGAATTGTTTCGGATGTTTCTTTTCCCCCTAGGGAAGGGAAGAAGAGAGCATAGGTTTTAGGTAAGAGTCGAATTGTTTCAGTTGTTTCTTTTCCCCCTACGGAAGGGAAGTAGAGAGCATAGGTTTTTGGTTAGAGTAGAAAGACTTAAAGGGGATTCAGGAGGCAACATTTTCAAACAGATCACCATCTGAAATGAGCTGCCAGAGGAAGTGATAGCAGTAGCTACAAGAACAATTAAAAGTTATTTGTTCTAGTACATGGGTAGATAAAAGTTTAGAGCAGTGGTTCTCAACCTTTTTTGCCCAAGGTTCCCCCCTTTAATTTTTCAAAAAAACATGGGCCCCACCATTAGTGGAAAAAAAGTTATATATTCAAAAGAAGTTTATCACCATATTCACCCCCCCCCCCAAAGGATTTTGACCACCCTCATGGACCTTTGGGGTACTGGGGCAGGGGGAGAGGAGAGTATTGAGGGCAGAGGGTCCTGACATTGGGTGGCGGTATGCTGTGAGGGTGTAGGTTTTCCAGTCAGTTGTAGGGTGGGAGTATACTGACGGGGTGTAGGGCTTTCTGTATGAGTACTGGTTGTTGGGGGTGTATTGTTCGGAGAGGCCCTTTGGGGTGATGTGATAGTCGGCAGTCCTGGTGTCTGTCGTCCTTCATGCTGATCCGTAGGGGTCTGCAACTCTCCCACGTCGTCCATGATCCCTTCGTGCTGATCCGTAGGGATCTGCGACACCCCTGCGTCATCCACAATTCCGTTCAGTGTGAGGTCCCTGGTGGCCACCGAGTCTTCCCGTCCGTCACTGAATGCGACGAATGTGTAGTGGGGGTTCGTGTGCCTCAATTCCACTGGGTCCACCAGTAGGCCCGTTTTGTGGCGCCTGCAGTGCTTCCAGAGGAGCATCAGTCCCGGTGTCATCAACCATCTAGGCAGCACCGTGCCCATGGCAGCTTGCCTCGAAAAAGAAAACATACAGAGATGTGGTGTCTTGTTAGTGGCGGCACACAACAGTGAACATATAGAATGTAAAGCCTCCGGTAACACATCTTGCCATCTTGCCACGGGTATGTCTTTTGCCTTTAAGATCAACAAGATGATTTTCCAGATAGTGGCATTTTCCCTTTCTACTTGCCCATTACCCCTGGGATTGTAGCTTGTGGTGGGACTGGTGGCAATGCCTCTATCCTGTCCGAACCACTGGACTTCGGCACTCATAAAGGCGGACCCCCATCTGTGTGTATATAGCTGGAGTACCCACACATGCTGAAAATGGATACGTCAGGGCATGGGATTGCAAAAGGGAAGCGTGAGTATTTGTCTATGGGATTAAGGAAATAGATGTTCCTGTCATAGGAAGGGAGCGAGCCTTTAAGTCAAGGCTGAGACGCTCGAAAGGTCTAGTAGTTTTTATCAGTGTGGCTTTATCCGGCCGGTAAAACTGCGGTTTGCATTCCACACAGAAGGGACAGTCCTTGTTTACTGTCCTTACTTCCTCTACCGAGAATGGGAGATTTTGGGTCCTTATGAACCGTAACAGTCTAGCGACTCCCAGGTGGCCCAGCTCATTGTGCAATCTTTGCAGTTGGGACATGTGGTTGAGGGCCGCACAGGTGCCCCTGGACAGTGCATCTGGGGGCTCATTAAGCCTTCTGGGATAGTATATAATGTCGTAATTATTCATAGACAATTCTTTCCTCCAGCGCAAGATTTTATAATTTTTTTAATCTTCCCCCTGCTCTGGTCATCGTACATAAAAGCCACAGATTGTTGGTCCGTGACGAGGGTGAAGTGTTTACATGCCAGATAAAGTCTCCAGTGCCTTACCGCTTCCACAATGGCTTGAGCCTCCTTCTCCACTGCTGAGTGTCTTACCTCAGACCCCTGTAGGGCTCGCGAGAAAAAGGCTACCGGTCACCCCTCCTGTTTCAGTGTGGCAGCTAGCGCTACATCTGAGGAATCGGTCTCCACTTGGAATGGGATCGTCTCATCTATGGACCGCAGGGTTGCTTTTGCAATCAGGTCCCTAATATCTGTGAAGGCTTTGATAGCTGCTGAGCAGAGAGGGAAAGTTGAGGCTTTTATGAGTGGGCGAACCCTGTTGGCATAGTTGGGGACCCACTGTGCATAATATGCAAAAAGTCCCAAACATCTCTTGAAGATTTTGTGTGTGTGTAGAACTGGGAGTTCTAGGAGCGGGTGCATGCAGGCAGGGTTTCCCCATTCTGTACCACATATCCCAGGATGGCCAGTTTCCTAGTGCAAAAGACTCATTTATCCCTATTATACATTAGATTGTGTTCTTTTGCTGCCTGAAAAAGACGTTGAAGGTTAGTGTCATGGTCAGCTTGCGAGTGGCCGCAAATCGTAACATTGTCAAGGTATGGGAACACAGCCTGGAGTTGGTACTCATCTACTATACGGTCCATTTTCCACTGGAACAGGGACACCCTGTTGGTGATGCCGAAGGGGAGACAGAGAAATTTATACAGCTGCCATCTGCCTTGAACACTGTGTACATGCGGTCGCTCTCTCTAATGGGCAATTGATGGTGCATTGCCTTGAGGTCTATAGTGGAGAACACAATACTGAGCAATACTGTTTACCATGTCCGCAATACGTGGTAGTGGGTAGGCATCCAGCTGTGTAAACTTGTTGATCGTCTGACTGTAATCAACCACCATTCGCTGGTTCTCCCCTGACTTCACTACAACAACTTGTGCTATCCAGGGGCTGGACTTCTTCTGTATAACGCCCTCCTGCAGGAGTCTGCGGACTTCTGGTCTAATGAAATCTCTGTCCCTCCTGCTCTTGGTGGCTTCTGGGGTGCAGTTGGGAGTGAGGTGTGTGAATAGTGGGGAGGGGGTTCTATGTTCAGGGCTGTCAGGCTACAGTGTTGCCTGTTTTTAGGGGGCAGAGGGGGAAGGGGCCCATTGTGTCCTATCGTGATGCTTTTCAATTGGCACTGAAAGTCCAGACCCAGCAGGACAGGAGCATAAAGGCGTGGGAGAACTAGCATCCTAAATTCTTCGTATTCTGTGCCCTGTATTTCCAGTGTGACCCTGCAGAAATATTTTATGTTAGCTATGTGTTGTCTGCTGGATGCTAACATAGTCTGGTGATCACTTGGGTACGTGTTTAGAGCAAGGCGTTCTACCAGCCCCTGGTCTATGAAATTTTTTGTACTCCCACATCCATCAAGCAATTTACTTTCGACCCATTAATTTTAATACTAACAGTAGTACCTGATAAATTGTATGGACTCACCTGATTCAAACCCAGAGAGGCTAACATGGCATGTTCTCCGTTCTGGTGGTATTCGGCATCCTGGTTGTAGTAGTACACCGTATCGTATTCATCCCCCGATGGTGGTGTCCCAAGATGGCTGGCAGCACATGGCACTCTGCTTCTGCCTGCCTGAGGAGGAAGAAAAGCTTTCCTGCCTCTCATTTGCATGAGAAAGGGCTTTGGCTGGAGCCTTGGGGCTTCTGCAGGCTTGCGCATAATGTCCTCTCTTTCCACATTTTGAATAGTCCTTTTCTCTAGATGGGCAGAGAGCTCTGTGGTGCTTGCACGGTCCGCAAAAAGGGCATTTGGAGCACTCCAGTGGGGCTGCTGCTGCTATGTGCTGCCCTTGAGCACTCATATTCCTCTCTTTATGAGGGGGCTAACAAGTCCAGCAGTGTATACTCTTCCAGTTCTCTCCTAGAGTCCTCCAGAGCCTCTGCAATAGTCTCTGCCTCTTACAGCCTGACTATCCCTTTTTCCAGCAACCTTTGTCTGATTTCCGTAGATCTAACGCCTGCTACGATCCTGTCCCTTACGAGGTAATCTGCATACTCTTGGGCTGATACTGCTTTAAAAGTACACACCCTTGCTAGGTCTTTCAGGGAGAGGATGAAATCTCTAACAGACTCTCTTGCTTGCTGTGACCTGGTCCTGAGCCTGTGTCTGGAGTGGAGCTCGCTGTGACCTTTATTATAATATCTCTGTAAGGTGCTCATAGCATCTTGATAGGACTTAGCATCCTGTATAAGGGTGATTCCCCCAGCTGAGCTAGCGGTAGCATTAAAATCTCTTCCTCTGATGCCCCATCAACCCCCACATATTAAAAAAAACACCTCTGCCACCGGTCGAAATACGTGCTTGCTCCAGGGGTTCTGGGGTCCAGTTCCAGCCTGTCTGGAACCTAAGCCTCTGATTCAGTGGCTGGGGGGGGAGCGCATACCAAGCCTGATCCCGTCCCCACATAGTCACTTGGTCTTGGGGAAGTGTGTGCCTTCTCTGGGGAATCGGAGTTAGCTGGGGGTATTTCGGGTAGCAACCCATCTATGCAGTCCTGGCGGTAGATCATGATTGGGAGGGCGTCTTGCCATACACCTCTGCCTGCACTTGTTGCGATCCTTGATTATAAATCAGGAACCCGGGGGTGGGGGGCGGTTTGCATGGCCTGTCCCGGTTCCGGTGAATTAACTAACAGGCGGTGCTCTTGGCTGTTCTTTACTTGTTCCAGGATACTTCTGTCCCTCTCGTAGTCCATGGTCACTGGACTTCCCCGTGATTTTGGTCCCACAGCTTTCATCTGGTCCGTACTCGGTTGCATGTGCGTGGGAGCCAACTCCGTTTCCTGGTTCTTAAATCAGGTTTCGGTGGAGTCGGGAGTGCGGGCGAGTGCAGAAGTAGCTTCCATTCTGGTTATATATTAGTCTATTAAATTGATGGTGATGAACATCAACTACACGAGACAGAGTACAAGTTAAATGCTAGTTTTAATAGACTAATATATACAGCTAGGTCTTACCTCTGTGCAAGCCTAGGTCAGAATGGAGGAGCATGAGCTCCAATTGGCTTTATATACAAGGTCGTCAGGTGGGTGGTCCCTGGTGACCTAGTGGTGTAATAGCATATCACCACAACACTAGTGCACAAAGATATATACAGATACAGGTCTTACTCACTACTGAACTGCAAAAATAAAGGGGCATGGATGGATACATGATTTTTGATATAATTTGGAATCCTCATCGCCAATGAGATAATTTGGAATGGATGATAACCAGACTGGTCAGAAAAAAATATAATTATAATGTTAACCTGTGGCAGATGGTGTCATGTTTAAATAATGAGAGCACACCTGAAGTTGTCAGCCAACGAAGAGAAGAGCATTTATTACTGTGTTATCAGGCTTAATATAGACACACAACATGTGACCTGGCATCATGACATCTGAAGTGCTAACGACCTCTTGACATAGCTGCGTTGAGTAGGCCAGGGCTTCGCAGTAGACCTACGGGTGCTGCTGAGTCACTATGCCTCGTAGCTGTAGTGCTTAGTTGCCAGTAGATAGGAAGCTGTTGTGTCTTGCTGTCATACGACAGGAGCTGTAGCACTGGTTCTGCCCATTCCCTCCAAGCGTATTGCTGAACACCAAGGATAACAACAGTTAAAATAAGAGAGACATCAGAGAAACAACAGATAAACATCGGAAGAGCAAAAACACGTTATGAAAATAAAAAGAACAAGATGATTTTACTTGGAAGTTACCACAATTGTGTTTTACTGACAGTGTTACCCAAGTCACAGCTTTCACACCATCATAACGAGTTTATTTTTTCAACCCAACTTTTTAATTATTTCCCAAAATATTCCTATGCCCCACTAAAGTATTCTTGTCCCACACTCCACTGGATTCGTGTACACCCCACCTTGAGGATCTATGGTTTAGAGAGAGTTAAGATGAGAATTTGTTCTCATATGCATATGTATGTAGAATGTACAGATGGCCCAATGCAGACACACATGCATGTAAGAAACACATCCCTACAACAATATAAATTTAATTCCCAAGACAAAAAAAAGCATATATAAGCAAGTCACAGTTGCAATTAGAGTCAGAAATAAAAGTGACATGTCAATAATACAGATGGTTCTTTTTGAGGAGTGGTTCATAGTTAGGGTGAGTGAAGACAGAACGTTCAAGAATCAGATAGCTGCTGGAAAAAAGAGACTGTGAACTTGGAGATGCTGGACATCTGGCTCCAATACCTTCTGCCTGAAGGGAACAGTGAGCAGTGACCAGGGTGATGGGGGGTCCTTTATAATGTTGGCTGCTTTCTTGAGATAACATTGCACATACAGTAGATGGTCAGGAGGTCAGTGCCAGTGATGGACTTGGTTAGATTTGACACTTTCAGAAGCCTGCAATCCTTTTCACTTAAGTCTCCAAAGCAGAGCATGATACAACTTTACACAGTGTCCTGAAGAAATTTGATAGATTTGTTGACAACATGCCTAATTTTCTCAGATTTTTTTAGTTGTTAGAGGGGTCATTGTACCTTCTTCATTGATACCTTGATGTACTGACCCAGGAAAAGTTTTCAGATATGTGGACTTCCAGCAACTTGAATGTACTGATTTTCACCACCTCTGTTCCATCAACACAGACAGTGCGCGCTCCTTCAGCCTTCCCTTCCTAAGTTCCACAATAATCTCTTTGGTTTTGCTGACATTGATAGCAAAATAGTTGTTCTGGCACCACCCAACCAAACTCTGTCTCCATCCTATATTCTGGACATCATCACTCAAGAGCAATGGTGTCATCAGCAAATTTATTGATTGTGCTTTAGCAGAACTTGGCTACACAATTGTGAATGTAGAAGGACTAGAGCAGGGGACTAAGCGTAGAGTCTTGAGTTGCCCATGTTGATCAACATGGAGAGGGAGATGTTGCTGATCTGCACTGATTGGGATCTGCCAATCAACAAATTGAGAATCTAGTTTCTGAGAGCCAAACTGTCGCAATCAGGACTAGCTTATGAAGGAGGATGGATGAGTTCAGCCTAAGGGCTATTTTCTGCACTGTCTAGCTCGTCAGCATATGAGCAAGATAAATTAACCTTTGCCTGAAATGTTTACTGAAGGAATTGTCTGTCTGCTGCATATATTGTGAAAGAAAATGATTTCCTCAGTATTCAGGTTAAATCCCTTTTCAGATAGAATGCCTGAAGCATTTGCTTGCATAACAAGTCTCACCACATTTCCAAAAAGGTAATTGTTTGTGAGGCGTAATTGTAGATGTTTGAATGCAAAGGCATTATATGCTTGTATTTCTATCCTACCTTTAAACTGCTGGGAGGGAAGATTCAATGGATATTGAACATTGACTGATATTGCAACTGCATTTGCTTTATAAGCTACACTGAAGATCTACTGCAGAGTGTCATTTGACACCAAGGTTATGGTCAGGACTTTAAGGTTACATGTATCCCTTCGCATCATTGCTGGAGTAAGGAAATGGTGAGTGGATGGGGAGGGGTGAGGTGGTGAGAGATAGCACAGAAGCATTACCATCAATCATTATATCTGCCACAAAATCAATTCTCTGTCTTTGTCCACTGTGGCACAGCTGGTGCTTCATTGTACTAGAGAACATGTACACATAAATTTCAGATGTGCTGTTCTTTAGATGAAGAGACCAGGTGTATACACAATATTCCAAATAAAACACATCCATAGATGTATCATTGATCTCCATTCTTTTCTTAAATCTCCCTACAATAAAGGCCAGAATGCCATATTCCTTTCTGGTTAGTTGTCCAGGCTTGAGTGTGAACTTCCAGTGTTTGGTGTACAACGATACCTTTCAATCTTTCAATATTTAAGGAAACAAAGAACAGAGTTGTACAGAGAAGGAAACACAAAATACATTCTGAAGGTTATGCATAGCCAGTAGCAAAGAGTAGGGTTTGATTTTCAGTGGTGCAGTGGTTAGGTTTTAGGTGCAGGAGCTCATCAAAACGGCGACAAGGAGGCTTGTTGAGGTGAGAACTGGGGGGAGGGGGTGGTGTGCTGGCAAAATTGGGAGGGGGACCTGCTGAGAACGGTGGGGGGGGCAAGAACCGGGGAGGCTGCCGAGAACCGGGAGGGGTGTTGTCTCTGCCTCTGCTGCCACGACTTGTTGGATTGCTTCCGTAACAGTCCCAAAGCAGCCCGGTGAGATGCCATGTTGAGGTGTAGGAACGGCACTCCAGTGAGCTCCGGCAACACTGCACCCTTGATGATTTTATCAAACACCGATATAAGTATCCCTGTAGAGCTCGTCGAAAGAACCAAAGACTTGTTGATCCAAACCAAGGCTTTTATTAGCAAAAGACAGGAGCTCTTCACAGGTGGCCGACCAATCCGGAATGATCCGCCCTGGCTAGGGACACAACCCTTTAAGGCCCAGACAATAGGCGTGGCTTAGCTCTCAGCCAATCGCTGTAAGCACAGTCTAGATACAGTAGCTATATACACTATGTACATTGGTAATAGAGCTGTACTATCACAATCCTGAAAAAAATTTTTCCATTGCTGCCTTATGTCAACCTACATTGTTTATTTTTACTGGAACCTAAGTGTGTTTTCTCGCTTAATAAGACAGCCCAGTGATGTACCATCAATTATTCAAAAGACTGTTTTTGAGAAACTAGTAGGTTTTTATTCATTTAAGGACAAAGGCACATCCACACTGTTAGTCTGTCCTGCACTGAGGAGGGGTCTGTGGAACAGTCACATTTATACAGGAGCCTGTGGGGAGGGGCCACAGGTACAACTGGCCAATAGATGTGCTTGACCAGACAATTATAAATAACAGTGGTTTACCACATTCACCCCTTGTTTTTAAAAGGAGTCCAGTGGGGGTGAAGTGGAACTTACAAAGTTACAAATTCAAAGTCAAAAGTTCAGTCTTTCAAGTGGTGTGGTTGTTTACTGGGACCGTCCTACAACCGTTTGCAGCTGTGGTGCAGCGGTGAGATCCTGGGTTGTCCAAAAGTGTGCTGGTGGATAGGCATCGATAAGTCCAGTGTATCCTCCTTTGGGGCAGAGGCAGGGTACGATGAAGGGGTGTGGGGTGATCACCAGTTGTCTCCATGGCTAAGTCATAGACATTTAATCCTTCACCTCAGTATTTTGTCATTTTTGATTTTACCCCACTGCTGATTGTTAAACATGAATGCAACTGGATGTAGATCCGTCACCAGGGTGAATCTCTTATTGACCAGGTAATGATGCCAGTGCTGTACTGCCTCAACAATAGCTTGGGCCTCTTTCTCGACTGAGAAGTGTCAAAACTCAGGGCCCTGCAGGGTATGCCAAAATATGCTACTGGCCAGCCTGTCTGGTTAAGGGTAGCTGTCAGGGTGAAGACTGATGCATCGTTTTCCACCTGAAAAGGGATGGACTCATCCACAGCGTGCACTGATCTTGGCGATATCTTAATGTTATTGAAGGCTACATGAGCCACTGCCACCAGGGGGAAGGATGTGGATTTGATAGGGCGGGGTGGGCCTTGTCTGCATGATTGGGGACCCATTGGACATAATAAGAAAAGAACCTAAGGCACCTCTTCAGGGCCTTGTGGCTGTATGGAAGGGGAAGCTCCAGAAGCAGCTGGGTCTGGGCTGATGGCTCTGTTCTCCAGAACAACCAAGCTCCTTAAACTCACATATGATAAAGCCAAGCGCATGTTTCACACAACACACCTTAGCCATCCTTGGCAGTGTTGAGAAATTTCTGGAGATTGGCATCATGGTCCTGCAGGTCATAGCCGCAAATGGTGACATTACTGAGGTGTGGGAAAGTGGCCTACAACTATTACTGACCCACCATGCAGTGGTCAAGTCATTAGTGGAATGATGGGGTGGTGGCACGTCCCAAGATGGCAGTGCTTGGGGTACACCAGCTCAACTGCTCTCCACAGACTGAGCTCCCCTTGCTCCAAGAGTCTCTGTCGGATGTAGTTTGACCTGATCCCCACAATGCAAGCATCCTGGATCAGGTCCTCTGTGCACTCGCGGCGGACATGACCTTGCATTCACAGTTCCTGCTGAGGATATTCAGCATTGGACTCATCGGGTCATTGTTTGTGGGTCACTAGAAGGCATTTAACATAGATAACAATGATCTTACACAGGTACTGTCCTTTGATTATGTCCATGGCTTCCTGGTACAATGTAGCGTCCCTGATCATGGAATACACCAGGGTGCTGACCTAGGAGTGCAGCACTTGTAGCTTATCCGTCTCTGATCACACAATGGTGGAGGAGGCCTGCAGGAATGCTTCAAAACAGCGCAGCCAGAGCTCAAAGTTGGTAGATGCCTCAGGCGATTGAGGGTTGGTCTCCAGTTTTATGGCTTCAGGATCTGCTCCATTGTGTAAAAAAAAACTTTAAGTGAATAAAATTGATGTACTTGAAAGACTGTTGTTGAGAAACCAATAGGCTTTTACTCACTTAAGAATAAAGGCACATCCACATTGTTCAACTGCCCTGCACTGAGGAGGGGGCTGTGGAACAGTCACTTTTATACAGGAACTTGAGGGGAGGGGCCACAGGTGTAATCAGCCAATAGGTGTGCCTGACCAGACAATAACATGCATCAGTGGTTTACCACACCCAGGAAGTATTTTTTATGGGACTGAGTATTCATGATGCACTAATGCATACATATACCCAACCACGTATAGTGGCATCCATCAGCATTCAACATATATTTTGACACAACTTCCAGGAAATTTGGTTTACAGTACAACTTATGGATGGAGTGTCCCCACTGTAGAATCAGTTCTTATATCACATGCACAGACTATATCGGACTCCTTGCTGGGAAGACCCCAGTTTCTGTAATCCAGCAAATCCTTCCAGCTGCTGGAAGATGCCTTTCAAATTAAAAATTATCCCTCATTTTGTCTCTTTCTCAGGATGTTAATCTCCATGTGCTGGTCAAACCAAGGCTGTACCTGCCACTCCCCTTCAATAGTAGTCTTGATTCTCCTATCTTTAGCCTATCACGACCTCCTTGATTCACTGGCCAATCTGTCAAGGTCCTTCTCCCCACCCCAAAGAATCACAACTCTTATCCTTTCCTGTGACTCACTATCCTCCAAGATTCAATGATCTGTGAGCTGTGGCCTGTCTAAGTTACTCTGTTCATTCCTTTAAGCTGGAACAAGTGAAAGTAAAATCTTTGTGTTTGTTAACCATTCAAAGAATATTCAATTTCACACCACCTAGAGGAAGGGGTAGCAGTATGTTTACAAGTTAAATTTGGAGAGAAGCATAGAGTTGCTGTTCCTTTGCTTATGCTGTACCATCATTTCAGTGATCAGAGGTCAAGGGGCATTTTTACACAGAAACTTTGGAATTATTCCCAAAAAAATTAGCATACTTACCTCTGGTGTGTCCCGATGTGATGGTTTACTCAGGGGCAGTTTTAGGCCGCTTTTACATGACCTTCCTGTGTTTCGGAGTTTGTTGGAGGGGGAACGTTGCATTCATTAGGCCCATTTCTTACGGAGTGGCTGCGGTCAATTTACACTGCAACCACTCCGTAAAAATGTGTAGGGGTTCGAGTGGAAAATATTATGGGATGGAATTTGCATTAGAAAATTCTGTCCCAACATTTTTACACTGGCACTGGAGCAGAAATTTTCCTGAAATTTTCTGCTGTGTAGAAGTGTCTATAGATTGTCAATAGATTGTCAAAGGAGCAATGCTTGGAGAAGGCACCCACTGTACCAGTGGTACACTGCAGAGGAGAGTGAATGTTAAAAGTGGTGAATGGGCGTGGTGTTTTCTCAGATGGTGTTGAGCTTCTTGGTTGGGTTGAGGTCTGCCTATTTCAAGATTCAGTAGAGTACTCCATCACACTCAAGCTTTGTGCTTCATGGTTGGAGGAATGTGGAGGTGAATCGTCACATGTTCATCATCTGACTTGCTCAAGGAGCCACCAGTCCTTTCAGCTTGGTTCAGTCAAAATCTAAAGACAATTTTTATGGTTCTGCAGCCACAAACAAGTTTAAGTGATAGTTGCCAGTTTTTGAACTTTGAAGAATAAACAGAAAATGAATACAGTATGGTTTGGGGGAACATAGCGGAGAGGAAATATAAATGGGTGAGAGGAAGTTGGGCTCAGGTGAAGGAGGACAGGAACTTATTAGCTGTCAAATTTTAATCCTTTTGGACAACTGAGGCCTTATTTTTGCAATGGAGACCTGTAATTTCTTCGGAAATGAGATGAAATATTCTGGAAATGTTTATGTTGAGCCTAGCATTTTACATTATTACATGCATCTCATATCTTCTTCTTAAACAATCCATCAGGATTGAGAATGATTAAATATTGCTCCAGTTTTGTCACTATTGTGGCTAATATGAGAATTATAGATTCTTTGCAGATGGGCTTTTAATATTTGCATAAAGCCTCAACTCAAAAGATACAACAAATATAATTTAAAGATGAAAGGTAGCCTTTAATTTTTTTCTTACTCATTTTTACGTAGGTTCTTTCTATTGGATTCCAATAGCATAAAATGCTCAAACTGAATTAACATAGTTTTGAAATGAAATTCAAAACTGAAATGGAATATCTTAAATGCAGTTGTATGTAATTGCACTGCATAACATCTAAAAGCATGTAGTAGACTGTTTTTAATCACACAAATGCACACACAAAACTAAGTCTTACATACAAATGACAATTTCATAATAAAAAGGAATGAAGTTTTCTTTAAGTCACCATATAATTTGGCCTCTAAGTTGACTGGAGTTGACCCCATTTTTCAGTCTAATTTCCAGAGTTTTATGGTATATACGGCATGTAAGTCAACTCCAATTTTCTGAGGCCAGCTTATAAGTCAGCCCCCAAAGATCATGATGCCTGAGATGGACTGTTGACTGATGTTTATGTCAACCTCCAAAGATCTTGTGGATTGATCTGTTGGGCAATGGCTGGAGGTGATTGCTATCATGTAGAATCCATCGACACAACATGACAAAAGTATGAGGTGAGCTTTAAGTTGAAAGTGATATAAATGATCAAGAAAACCAACCACTGCAACGCTGCAAGAAAATTTGATGTATATGAGAAGTTGGTAAGGGATTGGAGGAAGAAAGAAAAGATTTAAGAAAAATACCAAAAAGGCATTGTTCATTGAGAAAAGGAATTACACATTGGCCAGAGCTGGAAAATCCCGTTGCAGAACGGGTACGTGAACAGAGGCAAGATTGCTACATAGTCATCCGAAATGGAAAAAAAAACATTTGCACTGCAGTGGGCAAAGTCACACCCAGACCTCAGTGATGATTTGGAGGTTACAGTCAGCTGGTGCAATCGTCACATAAACAGGAAAAATCTGGTATTATGCCAAAAACCAAAAAAAACCACAGAAACTACAAAAAGATCTTGATCATAAAGTTGTAAGTTTTCACCAGTTTATTATACGTAGCTGGCAGAAACACCAGTTTGCATTGACAAATATCGGAAACAGGGACGAAACCTCCATGAATTTCAACATGATAGGCGTCAGAGCAGTGGAATGGAAAGATGTTAACACTGTGCAAACCTAAAGTACAGGCCATGAAAGGACCAGGTTTATTGTGGTGTTACCATGCATGGCTGACAGGACAATGTTAAGACCCATGGAAACTTTCAAATGCAAAATTAATCCAAAAATGAAATTCCTTGCAGGTATTTTTGTAAATTTTCACGAAAAAGGATGGATGGATGAAAATTGTGTAAATCTATGGATAGACAATGAGAGGAACATGCAGCCAGGTGTTTTGCTGGTCTGGGATATGTTTCATAACCACTTAACTTAAAAGACTAAAAGTAGATTAGCACTACATAATACTTTCACAGCAGTTACCATGGTTGGTTTGACATCTATATAGCAACCACTCAATGTCTGGTTGAACAAGCCATTCAAAGACCATGTGCGTAAGGAATGGAATACATGGATGTCAAGTGTAGAAAAATCATTTAAAAGGGGGGCAATGTGTGCTGCATCACCTGATATGCTGTGTTACTTTGTACTCAAAGCATGGGACAAAGTTAAACCAGAGACTGTGATAAAATCGGTTAAAAAGTGCAGTATCTCTTGTCCAATTGATGGCACAGAAGATGATTCATTGTGGGACACTGACGACAAAGCTGATACAGACTGGGACCCATATGATGACTGTTTACACAGTGAGATTTTGGACAAGCTCACTGCCATCTTTACCTCAGGTGATGATAGCGAGAGCGATCTTGAAGGGTTCTAAATGTGTTGTTTTCAATAAAACTCTGTCGCAGTCAGGTTTTATTTTGGTTTTTCAAGGGTCGACTTACACGCTGAATCTGCTTTTCATCGGTCAACTTATATGACTGATCAGTGCAGATTGTATATTGAGGTGAATTTAACATCTCAAAAGTATATCCGGCATATAATTTGGCCCCGTTTTTTGAGAGATTTTTCAGGGGTTTCACAACTCAGCTTGCACGCCAAAATATATGGTACATACAGACAATCCAAAGCATAGCAAAGAATTCGGTTTGAAGTTCTTTTCTTCTGACTCCATACCCTTGAGTCACCTTTACCTGTAAATATTGTTTCTTTTTCCTTAACCTAATACAATATAAATTGATGACTTCAATCTTTTTCAATGTGGTATAAACAAAAAAAAGTGACTGCACAAGGTTAGAAGAGTAACAATGGGAATGTATGACAGCACCACCCATAATGAGGTAAAGCTGATTTTAACTAGATTCAACTGGATTGAAAGCTCCCAAAGAAAAGGAGTCCTTGAAAATTTCAACAGGAGAAGTTGTCATAGTCAAAATTATATATATTTTCTACTGAATAAACAACAGTTTATGATGACATATTTTATTTTGCAACACACGAACAGAGGAAAGCATGGCAGCTTTCATTTGAAAATCTGGAAAATATATGTAGGGAAATGGAAATGAATGTCCCTAGAGGCATCTCCTGCTCTCTGGCAGTTTAAGCAGTATCTCTGTAATATGGCTGAGCTAGAGGAGTTCTTAAGAGTACTTCCATTAATTCTGCTTCCTGATAAATTGGTAAAAGTGTGCTAATTTTTTTCAAATTTCTACTTGTTCAAAACTGCTTATTTTTCCTTAAGTTTTTATTCACTTTAAATTGAATTGCATATTGCCAAATATAAAACCGTTCTTGAACCTGCATAATCTTAAATATTGTCTTTGCATTTGAAAAATACCAATGTATTTTGATTAATTTTCCTAACAAAGGGTTTATCACCAATTATAAGCACTTTAATCAATATCAAACAACCCTCAAGTTCAAATTTAGGTTAGTTTATCATCATATTTGTCTAGACGGTATGACTAATACAATTAATGTTCATTACAGAATGGTACAATTTACTTTTTTACATCAATTATATTTTACTCCTCAGAAATTAAATGGATTAAATTCTAATTTTTCAGGTAAATGCTTTGGATGTAATAAGGAAATGGGTACTTTCTTTATATTCTATGTGGGAATGTTCAAAATTAAGACCCCTTTGAGTGGAATTTGGTTTATTCTTAGTTACAAAAGTCAAGTTTCCTCAGGATACAATTTTTTTTAACTTGGGAATATATTTGATACATAATTGAAATTGAAAATAAATAAATATCAAAAAAAATTATTAAAATTTCCCTAGCAGTAGCTAGGAAATGTGTGGCAGTAACTTGGAAGTCAGATTCATATTTGGGAATGAATAGATGGCACAATGAAATAGGTCATTGTACACCACGTGAAAAGATTACATATACTTTACAGAATAAATATGAAGTTTTTCAAAAGATTTGGGAACCATATTTTCAAATTGTAGGAATCAGGTTGTAATCACCCAACCTGTATCTTCCGATTCCTGAAATCAAAATATGTTTTGTATTTGTTGATAGTTTTAATAATTTTGATATTACTAAAATAATATCCAGATGTTTTCTTCTTTCTTTCTTTTCCTTCTTTTCTTTGGAGCTGATTTTTATTAGGAGGGAGGGTAAGGTGGTGGGTGGGGGTGGGTGGGTTAAATTATTAATCATTATTAATTTTTTATATTTTAAACAAGACAATCTATGTATAATCATTAATGGATAGGTGGAAATTAAATAAAATTTTCAGAAAATAGTTTATCAATATATGTACTGAAATGCAGTGACGGAGATTGTTTTGTGTGGCCATCCTATGAAATCTTTCTTCTGGCTCTCCATCCCGTAGGATGATGATGGTTCCTTTCAGTCAGTTTGTGGGGTTTGATATGTCCATGCTGGGTTGGCTGTATAGGCTGATCCTTGACAGGCCTTGCTTGCCATGTACTTGGCAGGTGAGGCTTGGATGGGCACAGGGGCAGAAGCTCTGTTGTGCTGCATCCTGTGCCTTTTTTCTCTCTTGCCTCTTTGAGCTTTTTTTCAGCAGCGTCCACAACTTTTCTGATGGCGTCCATCCACTGCAAGCGATCTTCAGCCCCATGTTGAAGGGGCACTATCAGCTTTCTTGAGGCTCCTGTGCAGAACATCTTTGTACTGTAGTGACTGGCCTCCTCATTTTCAGGTATCACTGGACAGTTGGCTGTACAACTTGGGCAGTCTTCCGACAGGCATTCTGACAACCTATTCTGCCCTGCAGAGTTCGGCTGACATCACCAAGGTTGAAACTGCTGGCATTCTGCCTTGAGAATGGACCTTGATATTGGAGACCTGGTCTTACCAGGTGATCTTCATTCAAGAACATAGTGATGCTGCTGCAGTTGATCAATCTGACGTAAGTGACTCTGATATGGGCACCATGTCTCACATCCATATAGCAAGGCTGATATGACAATGATCCTGTACACCTTGCTCTTGGTGGCCAACCTGATGTTCTGTGACCAAACCCAATCTTTTATCTGACCAAAGGCAAAGCAGGACCTTCTGGTTATTGACACAGTCTCTACATCTTGAGAAACTAGGTTGTTATTGTTCTTCCCAGGTAGAAAAACTTGTTGGCAGCATTGAGACAAATATCATCAATGAGGACAGTCGGCTTGAGCCGGGGGCAGGTTGTGCAAAACTTCTGCTTTTTCAGGCTGAGTGTCAATCCATAGCTCTTGGTAGCCTTGGCAAAGTGACTGGTGATCTCCTGTAAGTCTTCAAGAGAGTGGGCAACCAGTGCACAGCCATCAGCAAACTGAAGCTTGTGCACCACAATGTCCTTGACTTTTGTTTTTGCTCTCAGTCATGTGAGGTTGAGGAGCCTGCCATCACCCCTTGCTTGTGGGAAGACCCCTAACTTAAGTCTGATCCCAAAGAACAGCAGCGAAGTATAGTCCAAAGAGAGGAGGAGCCAAAACACAACCATGTTTTACACCGTTGCTGATGGGAAATGGATCTAACAACTCAGCACACATCTTGATGTGGCCTTCCATACCTTGGTGGAACTGATGGATAATATTTATTAGATGCAGGGGGCAACCAAATGTTGGTAAGAGCTTCCACAGGCTATCTCTACTGACGGTGTCATATATAGTACAACAGGTAAAACAGTGCAGAAGTGTAAAAGTGCAGAATTACAGATTTACTATTTTGGGATTTCATTCAGAAGCCTGATAATGGTAGATAAGAAACTGTCTTTGAATCCAGTTATGTGTGGTCTCATACTGGCGAAGAGAAGGGGCTGAAGAGATTGCGTCCAGAGTGGGATGAGTGTTTTAATATGTTACTTACTTTTCCAAGACAGCAGAAGTAATAGATGAAGTCAGTGGTTGGGAGGAGAGTGGAGGTGTTATGATGGACTGGGCCACATTCACAACCTCTGTAGTTTTTGCACTCTTAGATGATCAGTTCTTGTACCATTCAGAGATACACTCTAACAGGATGTGTTCAGTGGAGCACCTGTAGAAGTTATTAAGGAGAGCTGGTGACATGTCAAATTTCCTCAGACTTCTGAGGAAGTCGATGTGCTGGTGTGCTTTCTTGGCCATTGCACCGATGTGGGAAGACCAGGACAAGCCTCAGGAGATATTTATCTTTGGAAATTAAAGTAGTACACTATCTTCACCTCAGCACCATTGATGTAGAATTCAACCCTTATTCAAAAGTCTATAACTAGCTCTTTGCTCTTGGTGACATTGAGGGAGAGGTTGTTGTCCTGGCATCAAGCCACAAGTCCTCATTTCTTGGTTCTGTATTCTGTTCCTCTGTGAGAAACACAATTTTAAATAAATGAAAATAAATTTTACCAATTCATTTGTTTGTTATATGAGTGGAACTTTATAAATGTATATATTGAAAAGTATTTAAAATAGCCTATTATTGTCCTTGCACTCAAAAGAAACAAGCTATTTTAAGATAATCCTCAAATAATTCAGCCAAAATTAAATCAGCATTAATTCAAGCAGATAACCAGTTTTACAAGATTGGCGTTGTTTTATAACCATTGGAATAGATCTCGGAAACTCATTTTCAATTGGGTATAACTTTCTCTTGCAATTCTGCAGTCTTATTTGCTGATTTGGGTGATTTGGGGTCTTTGCACTATCATGTCAGCCATACATGTTTAATGAACTACTTGCCTTTATAACTACTGAGTTAAACAGCAATATTTTTGTTATTATCTCTCAATGATTACACACGAAGGAAGGATGTATTAGAAAAAAATATGCAGATTCACAGCAATGGTATAATTTATTTATGGGAAGTTGGATGCACTAACAACCTCAGCATTTTCTGCTTATCCCTAATTGTCCCCTGAATTGAATGGGTTTCTTGTCTACTTCAGCGGAAAGTTACAAATTGGTGGTTTGGTGTCACAAGTTTCTGGATAAGGTAAAAATGCCAGATATGTTTCCCATACAATCACAACTAATGAGATTAAGTTTTTAATTACTTGAAGTCAATTCCCTAGCAGTTTTGAGAGATGTTATCAAACTCTGGGTGAATGTTCACCAGTTTAAGCACCATGTTAATTTATCAAGACTGGTTACATGTTAGGCTTCCATGCTTGGAAAATAAATAATTAAAGAGTGAACAAGAAGATTAAAATTTGACAAAACAATGATAGCGCGATTAAAGAGAAACAATTTTGCTACTTTAGAGACAAGGACAAGCAGAGTTATGTGAAAAAACACCCAAAGTTTTGAATAGACAATTTAGCAAATGTTGCTTCACACAAAAAGTGAGGGAACTAGGGTTGTCAGGTGTCCCACATATATAGGACATGTCCAGTATTTAATTATTTTGTTTTGTATCGACTTTATCAGGATGCCTTAAATGTCCTGTATTAAGATTTTAAAAATAAATAAGTTGCAAAATTCAGTAGTTTTGAGTTATAAATTTGGAATTTTCATTAATTTTATCTGAACTACTTGAATTTTACTTCATTAAAACTAAAGCATTGCATAACTCCACTATTATGTTGAAGGAAGTCACCCAAAGACATCAAGTATTTGAGACAACTAATGAACTTATTTGAAACCCCAGCCAACGAATGCACACATGACACATGAAGATCAGTGAAATAACGAGGCTTGATTTTTTTTCAACTCTTGCTAGCAAAATATTTTTCATTTGTGTATTGTAATTTAACCCCAATGTGCCAAAATGAAAGTATAAATTTTGTGATGTATTCTCTGAAGAATGGACATTTATTAAACAAGGGAAAAGTTGTTTTGAACCTCTTTCTAGAGTATGCAATTGTTCATTCAATATCGAAAAAGGTGGAAAGTCAGATATAAAGCAACATATACAAACAATGAAGCACAAGAGATTTAGGCTCTCCTCGACTACAAAAGAAATGGATAAAATAACAAATTTCTTGATTAAGAGAAATAAAAATATAAAATAATAACTGTGCAAGTCGTAATGGTCTTCCACACTGCTCATCATCATCAGTCATTCAGCTCAAATGACTGTATGAACATACTTCTACTGGGAGTATTTTCTGCATTCAAATTTTCAAGAGCCAGGACAATATCTACTGCAATAGTAAAAAATATAATAGTGCCATATAACATTGCAGAGATTGTCAAAGATATAAATGCCTCATCTCTTTACAACATATCCATGGATGCAAGTAATCTCAGTGTAGAATTATTTTTCCCTAGAAAAAGGCTTGGTGACAAAGCTGTGGTGAGTAAAATTCTTTCCAGATGAGACCACAGAAACAATAGCAAGCTTTTGCAGAGAAACTCTTATTGAATTGGGAGTTAACGAGAAAAATTGTACTGTTTTTGATGGAGATAAATACAAATACTAATTTTGATGGATGTTTGCGTAAAGGCGTGAACAATGTCTATTCAAAGTTGAAGCAAAGCATGAATGATTCTACGGAAGGTGTTGGCTGTCCCGCTCATATTCTGCATACTACTGCTCAAACCGCACCTGATGTCCTTTCTATTGATAGTGAAGTAATTGTCATGAACTTGTTTTCTTACTTCAGCATTGATATTGTTCAAACTGAGCGATTAAATGATTTTTGTGATTTTGTTGGCATTTGGTATTCTTCAGTTCTCTCGCATTCTAAAACCCATTGGGTCTCTTTAATAAATGCATTTGAGAGAATCCATAGTTTATTGGAACACAGAAATCCTACTTTAATTCTGAAGAAAAGGTCCCAAAAATTCTTGTTGACTTTTTCAATAATCCATTGAGTGAAGCCTACTTATTTCTTGTTCAGAGTTTTCAATATCTCTTCAGCAATAGGATTATGCAAATTGAAAAAAGAGTAAACAGCGTTATTGAAGTACTTCATTGCTCAAAGGAACTCGTTGACCGCGTAAAAGAAAGAATTGATGAAAAGTTTATCCTTTTAAGTATCAAAGCTTTCCTTAAAAGTGACAATATTACTTTTGAACAGAAAAAGAAATTCCAACTTGAAGTGGATAATTATTACGGCACTTGTCATGACTATATTGTGAAATGGATTTCATCTCTTGAAGAATTTGATATTTTTACATGAATATTACTAAATACTCTTCCAGCATGGGAATAAGTGAAATTGTGTAGTGTTAAAAAAAAGGGAATAAAAATTGATGACAATGTTCTCTTTTGTCAGTGGACAACATTTAAAAAACTCGTTGATCAAGAGATGCAACATAATCCCAAAGAATGGAAAAGCAAGTTATGCCATGAAAGATGGTACTTTGTGCTTTAACAACTTACATTTGAAGAGCGATTCTCAGAGTTGTTAATTTAATGCCAGTACATGTTCAGTATACCAGCTCATAATGCTAATGCTGAGTGTGTTTTCTGATTAATAAATGTTCAATGGAGAAAAAATCGAAATAAGTTGGATGTGACCACAGCAGAAGCTGTGTTACAATGTAAATGGAACGTAGACTGTCAGTGCAAGGAATTTTATAAGCAAGTTCTGCAAAACAAGGAACTGTTAAGGAGAGCCAAGTCATCAGTGAAATATAATTAAAGGTATGTAATTTAAATACTTATATTTTAATTGGATATGAAATGAATATTTTGGTAACAGGGTCTTGTCTGTGTAAAGTTAACCCGATTAAATTTTTAATTTAATCCAGATGATTGTGTAACCAATTTTTTTAGTATATAAGTTTTCCCATGTAGTAATATTTTATTTTATCTCAATGTGCGTATGTATATGCAAATTAGAAAGCATTTGAATTTAAATTTGAACAGGGTGTCCTGTATTTTTATTTGGCAAATCTGATAACCCTAGTTGGAACTGGAAAGGTAACTGTAGGTTAACTCAGTTGATAAATTTAAATCAGTTTGTTTTTTTTGCTGGCTAAGAACAGAAGCAATTACATGCATCAAGTTGGGATATAAATCAGTCACAGTATCATCAGTAAGAGGCTGAATGCCCTACTTCCATTTGAATGTTCTCATTTAAATTGATTATGTTCTCATCTAAACTTCCAGACAAAATTCTGTTTTGCATCAGCAAGGTATTAAGATGTTTTGAATTTGGTTCAGTTTTAAATGTCATACATTCTATTGTGTGAGCCAATACAGACTGAAGAGTAGGATACAGCTAGCTCCTATCATTGGTTCTGTGGCAATGTAATTTATTCCATCTCAAACATGAGCAAAGCCGTGATTCAAGTAGATCATGTTAGTATGTTTTAAAATGAAGGATAATGTACTACTGCAAATGTTTAAGAATTGTTGCAAATAATATGGTGTTAGTGGACTGGTGAACAGCTAAGATTATTCATACGTGTAAGAAACAAAATGGAATGCATATTGAACTTTGTCAGGGTAATAAATATTCAGAATAAATATTGAAAAAAAGAGGAAAAATCTGCAATTAAAAATGAAGCACTAAACAGTCAATATCAAATCGGCTTGGTTGACTGACCATACTGAATATATAGTAAAGTGATCAGCAAAGGTAATATAGTGAAACTGGAATTCAAAAACATATTTAATCAGAACCACTTTATAGACCAACGATAAGGTCAAAGCAACAGAGACAGTAAACAACTTGCTTGGGATTTTCTTTTACTTATTATTGTTGCAGTTTGCCGTTTACTGTAAAATGTCACAGAATTAGAGAAAAAAATTGTTAATTGTAACAATTGTTTTATATTTGAATAAAAACAGCATTTATGTGGTATTTTGCATTGGTGTCAACCATTAGTAGACATTTCTGTGCATGAGATAGTTGTGGGTTCCATTCGAACACCACTATAGAATTAAGTTGCGGCATATAGTTTGATTTTCTCTGCTGTACTAGTCTGCTAAAAGGTCTATCTATTGGATGAGGTTTGTCTGCTTTTGAAAGAAATTGTTTCATGACACTACTTACAGAAGAGCAAAGTCGTATACTTGCTATTCTGTACAAGTTAATACTTTCGTTGATATAATGGACGTCGTTTCATCTGTTCATCAGCACTTTTCTATTTTTACAATCTTATTATCTGGATAGTGGTCACCATACAAATAAAGGCACACTTCAAAAAAGTTATTCTTTTGCTTTGGAACTTGACATGTAGATATCAATGACCTTCTTCTATTCTTGTGCATTATTTCTTTGTTTTTAAGATATATTATCCATTTCATCCAGAAAAAAAAATCAAATTTTTATTCTTGTGCCACTGGTACCAAGGCAGTCAACTATGATAAGTGTGAACTGTGGGGGAAATATGATCAAACATCACATAAGTAAGTATTACACAAGCAATGTCCTATCATCAAATGCTATGTGATCAAATGTCATATTTCCAACTAGATCAGGCAGCTCCAGCTCTAAAGTGGCTGGAAGCAAGATTAGAAACGAGATTGAAATTTCCATCAGGTTAGTGCTGGGCAATAGAGGGTGACAATGTGATTTCATGGACTGTTCTCTCCAAGGGAATACTTCAGTGTTTACACTGATTCCTTTGGCTTCACTCTGGCTCCTCCATGCAGCTTGGATAGGCAGTAGTAATGAAGACAAACATGGAGTTTGGCTGGAGACCCAGAACATAGAGAATCATGAATCTGAATCCATCTAATGGTACATTAATGTGCAGAGAAACATTCAGATATTTATTTAGATTGTATATCATGCATTGGAGAGTTCAATGCTGATCTAATGCTAAATTTAATAAAGGCATTAAAGAAGAAAGGATGCAGATCGCTGTGATTAAAGAGGAAAGGATGCAGTACCCAAAAGTGCTGGAGAGAGGGACAGAGAAAGAAAGTGAGATGTGGGAGGGGTTTAACAGAAACTGGAGAGGCCATTGTTAATGTTGTCTGGTTGGAGAGTGTCGAGGGATTATTAGATATTGTTCCTCCAATTTGCATGTAGCCTCGGTTTGGCTATGAACAGGCACATCAGTCTTGGAATGGGGTGTGAAATTAAAATGTTTGCCCACTGGCAGGTCTGTGTTATTGTAGTGGACAGAGAGAAGGTGCTTAACAAAATGATCTCCCAGTCTGCATCCAGTATTTTCGATGTAGAGCAGGCCACAAGTGGATACAGTAGATGACCCCTGCAGCTTCACAAATTAAGAGTTGCTTCCCTTAGAAGGACTGCTTTGGGCCCTGAATGGTGATGAGGGAGGAAGTGTAGGTGCAAGTTCAAAGTTCAGATTTATTGTGAGAGTACATACGTCACATACAACTCTGAGAACCTTTTCCTGTGGGCCAGGAAGAATTTACACTTATCAGTAGTGCAAAAAACTGTACTCAAGAAAAGATACATATATAAAAGAGGGAAAATGTAAACAAGCTGACTGTGCAATACTGAAAAATAAATTCAATAATAAATAATGTGCAAAGTAAGAGGCCAGAATGAGTGAATCTGTTGTTTAGGAGACTGATTGTGGGTGGTGGTGGGGGGTAGCATCTATTCCTGAACCTAGTGGTATGAGTCTTATGGCACTTATTACTTCTTTCAAGATGGCAGCAAAAGACCAGAGCATGTCTTGGGTGTTGTGGATCCTTGATGATTTTTGCTGCTCTCCGATGGCAGAGTCCTGATGGGCACTACCAGTTGCCTCAATAACCACAAAGACTAAGGGGAATGATAGGCTTTATTGTACAGAAGACTTGAGCTGGCCCGAATCCAAGCTAGGGAAGTGCAGGGAAGGGAGAGGTGGCTCGACCTTTATGGCTTAGGCCACAGGGGAGTCCAGGGGAGAGTGTCATCAGGGGCAGACCTGCCCGTGCCTTTACCAGCCAATGACTATCTACAATCCATACAATCCATACAATCCATATCATTACAAGTTCCATGCAGATATTTTTTAAAGGTGGGGAGAGCTTTGCCTGTGATGTACTGGGCTGTGCACACTACCTTTTGCTAGTCAGCACACTTTTCACTACACATCTTTAGAAGTTTGCCATAGTTTCCATTGTCATACCAAACCTCTGCCAACTCTTCAGGAAATAGAGGCGGTGATGTGCTTTTTTCTCTATGACGTAAGTGTGTTGGGTTGTGGAAAAGTCTCTGAGATAGTGACTCCCAGGAGTTTAAATTTGCTCACCTTCCCCACTTCTGATCCCTCAATGATCATTGGATTGTACACCTCTATCTTTCCCTTCCTAAAGTCAACAATCAGCTCAGTTTTAGTGATATTGAGTGCAAGGTTATTGTTCGTACACCATTCAGTCAAGTTTTCAATCTCTCTCCTGTATGCTGGCTCATCAACTTTCTTTATACAGCCCACTACCGTGGTATCGTTGGCAAATTTGTAGATGGTGTTATTGTCCAACCAAGCCACACTGGCATAGGTGTAAAATAAATAGAGCAAGGGGCTAAAAACGCAGCCCTGTGATACTCCAGTGCTGATGGAGTTCGTGGAGGAGATGTTCTTATTAATCTGCACTGATTGTGGTCTGGAAGTGAGGAAATCCAGGATCCAATTGCACAGTGTGGTATTAAGCCCCGGATCTTGCAGGTCATATTTGAGGGGATAATTGTGTTAAAGAGCATCCTGATGTATACGCCTTTATTGTTCAGGTGTTACAGGGTTTTGTGTAGATCCAGTGAGATGGCATCTGCTATAGACCTGCTGCTGCAGTAGGAACATTAGAATGGATCAATGTCATTTCATAGACAGATAAAGATGATGTGTAGGCTGCCTTCAGGAGACTGAATCCAAGGAAAGCATCCGTCTGGACGAAGTACCCAGCCAAGCACTTAAAACCCGTGCTGACCAACTGACCATTTTTTCATGGTTATCTTAAACATTTGCTCTGCAGGGCATTGTACCCAGCTGTTTCAAACATGCCTCAATTGTACCTGTGCCCAAGAAGAGTGTGGTAACCTGCCTAAATGACTACCAACCAATGGCCCTTACATAAACAGTGATCAACTGTTTTGAGAGCCTGGTGTTGAAGCATTATCAGCTCCTGTCTGAGAGGCTGCAGTAGGCAAACTGGAATGGATCCATGACGCAGCTCAACATCATTGCTTCAACATCATTGTCTCAAAACACTTCATCAATGTGGATGTGAGTTCCACCAGTTGGTAGTAATTTAGTTAGGTTACCACCTTCTTCTTGGGCACCGGTACGATTGAAGCCTCTTTGAAACAGTTCAGTGCATGGCCTGCTGGAGTTAGATGTTGAAGTGTAGCATTTCCTGAGGTCAGAGAGGTAGGTATTGAAGGGGTAATTAGTGGGAAGGAATGACGTCCCTGCGGAAAGCAGAGAGGGGAGGGCAAGATGTGTCTGGTCGTGGGATCACGTTGTAAATGGCAGAAATTGTAGAGGACTCAGGCCCGAAACATTGGTTACCTTTTACTTCCCACAGATGTTGTAGGACCTGCTCAGTTTCTCCAGCACTTCTGTGTATTTTGGTAAAGGTGTAGTCTGAGTTGGGCATTTACATGTTGTAGAGTATTTTAGCAGCTTCAGCCAGGAAAATAACTAAGTAAATGAACATTCTGAACATCCGGAGATGAGTCTTTACAAATGACTGAATAGATATAAATATCATAGTGCCATCCTGGTAAGTTATACCAAGTCACTTGCTTCCTTGTGGAAGCGAGACATGATTAGAATGACTTGTTTAAAAAAGCTTCTTTGTAGTCCAAACTTATTTTAAAAGAAAATTTGAAGGATATGAGAGGTATTTATTTGCTTCATTTGAAGTAAACTTTACTTCAATTAACAAATAGGGTCACTACACATTGTGAGCTGATTACATTCAATTTATAAATATTTGAAATCATAAACCACAATTAAATTTGAATGTGCTCCATCTTGTGGCTTACAGTCAAAAATGTAAAATCTCATACAGTAGCTATGTCAAGGCATAAAATGAAGCCATATCAAGAATTTAAAGTTTTAGCATGAGCATGCTCTAGAGCAGTGGTTCTCAACCTTTTTCTTTCCACTCACATACCACTTTAAGTAATCTCTATGCCTTCGGTGCTCTGTGATTAGAAAGGGATTGCTTAAGGTGGTATGTAGGTGGGAAGGTATGGTTGAGAATCACTGCTCTAAACTCAATTGTTACTGAAATATTTTGCTTGAGAAAAATTGTCATTGGCCCATTTCCTTTGGAGTTATGAAACCATGCACATAATGAGTCAATTAGGTACAATTAAGACAGTGCTTTTCAAACCTTTTCTTTCCACCCACATACCACCTTAAGCAATCCCTTTGATTGTAGAGCACCTATGGCATAGGAAATACTTAAAGTGGTATGTGAGTGGAAAGGAAAAGGTTGAAAACCACTGCTGAATCAGAAGATTGTGGGTTTAGGTCCCATTCCACCAGAAATAAAACACAAAAGACTGTAGACACCGTGTTTGAAGTAAAAACACAATGCTGGAGAAACTCAGCAGGTCAAACGGTGTCCTTTAGATAGCAAAGATAAAAATGTATCATCTATGTTTCGAGCTTGAGCCTTTCTTCAATGTCAGCAGATGTCCGAACAAAAAGGTAAAGGGGGAGGCATAGGGAGAGGAGCATGGTGACAAATGCAGGAGGAGAAGGGATGGAGGGCACAGCAGCAAGCAGGGGGAGGAAGGATGGCTGGGTGAATGGAGAGAGAAGGGGGTGGAGAGCTAAGGGAAAGAAGACAGGGGGAAAGAAGGGCAGGTTACAGAAACTGGAAAAGTCAATGTTAATATCATCTGGCTGGAGAGAACATCGATGGAAAATCGGGTGTTGTTCCTCCAATTTACTATCTTTATGGGATAGTACATGCGGCCATGAACAGACAGATGAGTATGGGAGTGGGATAGAAAACTGAAATGATTGGCTACTGGGCGGTCCCTGTCACTGGTGCGGACAGAGTGAAGGTGATCAGAGAAGCGATCTCCTGGTCTGCGCCCATTCTCTCTAATGTAGAGAAGGCCACAAAGGGAGCATCGAATGCAGTAAATCAATCCTGCAGATACACAAGTGAAGTATCGCTTCACTTGAAAGACCTGTTTGGGGCTCTGGACTGTGATGAGGGAGGAGGTATGGGCACGTGTAGCACCACCTGCGGGGGAAGGTGCCGGGGGAGGGGGGGGTGGGTGATTGATGAGGGGAGGGGAATGAGTGCACAAGGGATCACCAAGGGAGCAGTTCCTACAAAAGGCAGAAATGGGAGGAGAGGGGAAGATGTATCTGATAGTGCGATCCTGTGATAAGTGCCAGAAATTCCAAAGAATAATGTGTTGGATGCAAAGGATGGTGGGGTGATTGGTGTGGTCAATGGGAATTCTGTGTTTGTTGGGTCTGGGGGCAGAAGGGGCCTGGGCAGATGAGTGGGAAATGGAGGAGATGTGGGTGTGTGCTGAGTTGATGGTCTGAATTGTGGAAGAAGGCAGACATTTCAGAAGATGTGAACTGGAATATCTCATCTTGAAAATGTGCTAGTACAGATTCTATGTTACGCTGAGTACCCGGATGGACGGGAGGACACAGTCTCGGTAAGGGACCTAGCCCAAGCTGGATCAGGTGCAGCAGTGCCTTTAACCCAACCTCCCCCTATTCCTTCTCCCCCACGTCATGTGCTTGAACAGAGGGACCAGCAGCACCCCACCAGCTCAGGCCAGACTGTCGACGACGCCATTGGGGAATTGAGCGAAGCAGTGGCCACATCCTATGAGCCTGCCGGCGACCCCAATCCCGGCACCATGGCGGTCATGCCGGATTGTCAGGCCCCCTGACCGGTACAGCCCCTAACCTCCGTCCACCCCGGGATCAGTTCTCAAAGAAGGGGTGAATATGATAGCACAGATTCTATCACCAATATGTTTTTTTTTCTTTGGCTTGGCTTCGCGGACGAAGATTTATGGAGGGGAATGTCCACGTCTGCTGCAGGCTCATTGGTGACTGATAAGTCCGATGCGGGACAGGCAGGCACGGTTGCAACAGTTGCAAGGGAAAATTGGTTGGTTGGGGTTGGACGTTGGGTTTTTCCTCCTTTGTCTTTTGTCAGTGAGGTGGGCGCTGTGTTCTTCTTCAAAGGAGGTTGCTGCCTGCCAAACTGTGAGGTGCCAAGATGCACGGTTGGAGGCGATATCAGCCGACTGGCGGTGGTCAATGTGGCAGGCACCAAGAGATTTCTTGAAGCAGTCCTTGTACCTCTTCTTTGGTGCACCTCTGTCTCGGTGGCCAGTGGAGAGCTCGCCATAGAACACGATCTTGGGAAGGTGATGGTCCTCCATTCTGGAGATGTGACCCACCCAGCGCAGTTGGGTCTTCAGCAGCATGGATTTGATGCTTGCGGACTCTGCCAGCTCGAGTACTTCGATGTTGGTGATGAAGTCATTCCAATGAATGTTGAGGATGGAGCGGAGACAGCGCTGATGGAAGCGTTCTAGGAGCCGTAGGTGATGCCGGTAGAGGACCTATGTGTATATGTGTATATGAACAGATTGTAGTGTAGGATGACTGTGATTGGCTGAGAGCATAGCCACACCTACTGGCAGGTCTTAAAGGATTGCTCCTAGCCAGATCAGATCATTCTGGACTGGTCGACCTACTTGTGATATGCTCCAGTCTTTTAGTTAACAAAAGCCTTGGTTTGGATCAACAAGTCTTTGGTTCTTTCGACGCGCTCTACAGGAAACGGATGAGGTGAAGACAAAATGCAAGAAGAGAATAGAATCCTTCCAGGGGACAGAGTGTGAGGAAGTGCTGTCTAGGTAGTTGTGGGAGTTGGTAGGTTTGTAATATACATCGGTGGAAAGTTGAGATGGAGACAAAGAAATCCAGAAAGTATTGTTGAAGATGAACCAGCTGAGTTTGAGTCGGCAGCGAAGTGAATGAAGTTGACGAGCTCATCATGGGTGTATTAGGCAGCCCCAATATAGTCATCAATATAACAAGGAAGAGTTAAGGGGCTTTGTCTGTGTAGACCTGCAGCATGGATTGCTCCACAAAGTCCACAAACAGGCAGGTATAGCTTGGACCCTTGCGGGTACCCATGGTTACTCCTTTGATTTGGAGGAAGCGAGATGAGTGAAAGAAGATGTTTAAAGTGAAGACAGATTCTGCCAGGCAGTGGAGTGTGGTGGTAGAGGGTAATCGATCAAGTCTCTGGTCCAGGGAGAATACTGGTCAGGTCTCTGGTCCAGAAAGAAACTGGCCCATTCCACTAGGTATGATATAAAAAGGAAAGTAACCAATTCAGTGCAGTCACGGCAGAATACTACCATTATCATAGATAGAGTCTTTCAGATGAAGCATCTGTTTTATTGTATGGGTATTTAATATCCTGTAGTACTATACAGAGGAAGAACTGGAGTGTTCTGGTATCCTTCTCAATAGTAATATCTTAATCAATTATGGTACTTAGACTGCAGGCATGTAACGGCACAATCAAGGAATTTTGCCACTACATGGGCCGTCTAAAAAGGAATGTGCAGGAATTTTGAGTCAATTCCTGCACTGCAATTTATCCTGAAGGACCCCTACATCCTTTTGGAGGAAGCCTGCAGTGTACATCGTATCAGAAAAATTAATTGACATCCAACCACCGGGACAGTTGCACTCAGGTACTTGCAGTCAAAAAGTGTGGCCAGTGTGAATGACAACACGAGCAGTAGTTATGTAAATTTTTTCAGTGATTCTACCCCCCACCCCACCCGCCCCTCTCCTCGGCGTTACAATCTAAAAAACATTAATGTCACAGTTACTTGCCATCAACTTTGCAAGAAACAATTATCACCTTACCCTATGTAGGGAATTTCCTGTGTGCAAATGAACTGCAATATCAGGATGTTTTGGCATTAATTTGAAGTGTATTGTTATGCTGTGAAAGCTGCCATATAATGCAATTTTTTTTCTCTTTTTGAGGAGACAGTGCTTTGTGCTTGTTGTCTGCATGAACCTGTTCAACCCAATCCAGTGCCTTGCAACACCAGCTGGCTGGCTCTCTCTCCCTCATCAAACCAGCTTTCCAATCAAATGTGACATTTTTGAAATATTTGATCAGGTTCACGTACTGTTGTGAACATATACTTGGCCTGAGCTCAAATAGACCTCTCTTTTTCCCCCTCTATATTACTTCATTCACATTGTGTACTAATTCTCCATAGATGATGAGTGGATCTAACACAGTTACTGAATCTATTGCTGTGTAGTATGCCTGTCAATATTTATCAGCTTAATGTCCTGTGAGGTGATTTGGGATCTTATACTATGTTCCAGATATTAAATAACTGTAATTTTCATCCTTCATTCCCCAACATCAGAAATGGATACTATTTTCTGCTAATCAGCTAATTTCACTTGCCTTTTCTGCCCAACTATTTTGCTACACACCCATCCCAAAGTTGCTGACAGTAGGTTATCTTGTCCAGCATGAGAAAATACATGCAGAATGTTGGACTCAATGTCACGGCAAGAGCTGCCCATTTTGCTGCATTAGCAATATGATCTCAGCCTAACAAAACCAACCTGGACTTTTGCTGCTCTTTTATAGATACCCTGTGAGCTGATCACTATTTCAAATGTTTTTTTTGTTAGTTCAATGATAGTTTTATACATGTAATTAATGTGTGCTTCAGTCTGATGGCTTTCAGCAATGTTGGCATTAAATAAGACTAGGAAAGTTTGGATTCCAATTACATTTGTCACAGTGCCGAGCCTCACCAAGGGGTTTTCAGGACAATGTAAAGCTTGAACTAGGAGATTCCCAGAATGGTCATGACAGAAACCAGATTCCCAAGCATTAAATAGATCCTTATAAGGGAATGAGCCAGAGAAATATTAATTCACATCTGTTGGGGAAAATCTCTGGGTACAGTTATTACCAGAGCAAATGTGTCATGGGTATTAATTTTCAGACATCAGGCACAATCCATCCATAATTATGAAAGTTGCAAGTATTGTGCATTTACAGAAACGACTAGTGTTTGAGGAAATGTGTTTGCCAAATTTGCTGAATTAATTTAGTGTAGGCATGGCAAAACTCACTTATTTATTTGAGAAGTAATTGAATGCAACTGAAGTCTCCACTAATTAGTTTCAGAAACCCATCATCAGCTGTTATCAACAATTTCTTTTGAAGAATTAACTTTGATTTGGAGAAGATGGGAACCAAGAATGCACTATATTTGGATTAACAGAAGGCATTCGATAAGGTGCTTCAACAAATGTAATTGTGGAATGGGCTCAGCGGCTGAAGGACCCACACATGCTGTGGGCTGCTGGGGACTGGTTCATGGGAACCAGATATTGGAACCAGGATTCAAGAGGGTGCTATGAAAGAAGGGCTCCTGAAGGGTCTCGCGTGCTGAAGGTTTCTTGGTTGCATTGGAGGTTTGGGTCTAGAGCTCGGGTTGCCGATGGTTTGAATTGGAGTCTGTGCAGCTGCAGCGGCTGGGGGAGCATTTGAAGCCAATCCATGGAATTGAGTGTCTCTGAAGGGACTCCCTTTTGCTTGTCTTTCTCATATTGTTAGGGGCACCAGGTAATGCTCATTGCAACTCTTTTCCCTGTGGCAGATAAAATTTGATATCATGTATATTATATATTTAATATATTGTTACATGACAATAAAAGGAACATTTGAATCCTTTGAACCTTTAGAAGCTTGTGGTATTTGATGTAACAAATTGGCTTAGACAATTAAATCATTAACAAAAAATATTGCAGAGTTCTGAGATACAGAATCATCTGGTCATTATAAATCATAGATCATCTATAGCTCGTATAAGGTTAGACCAAGTAATCAGGAAGGCTAACAGAATGCTGTTCTTACTTGTAGGGGGTTTGAATACAGGCTGTACTTCAGCTATATAAGACATTTTCAAAGTCATATCTGGATTATGGTGTACTATATTGGTCTCCTTAATTTAAAAAGGACATTAGCAAAAAAGCAAATCAGAGGAAGTTTACATGAATCACATTTGCAATAGGCAGAAATATGAGCAAAGGTTGGCCATATATACACCCATTTAACTTGAGCATTAAGGGTGGACATGGAGAGGGTGTAAGGGAATTGGGAACCAGGGGTTATTTTTTTAATTAAGAAGGCACACTTTTAAGACAGAAATGGGGCATTTATTTTATCTTTCAGAATACCTTGATCTATTGGAGCTGTTTTCTACAAAAGGGAGTGGAAGCAGAGTTTTAAAATTCATGCAAAACAATAGGGTAGAAGATTGCCAGTGTAGGTGAGAAGTGGAGTTGCAGTTACAATGAAATCAGCCATGAATTTATTGAATTATGACATGTAAAATCATATGACCAAGAATGAATAAAACCTAGCTTTAGTTAAATTCATGGACATGTTATGTAAAAGAGTTATCTATTTTGGTCATTGGTCTTATCAGTTAGTACACTCTTTAGCAATGTCTAAATAAATAAGACTGAGCTATTATTGAGAGAGTGAGGTCCTCATTTTGCTTCTTTTTACTTCCTACACCTGCTATCCCCATCACTGTGTGAAAGTGCCCGCTCCTGACCTCGACTCCTTCCCTCAGAGCCAGATCATCTTCACCACTTGAATAAACTGAAAATCCTCATCTGCCTTTTCTCTACTCATTAAACACTTCTCTCTTTCCAGAATAGAATTGGTTCATTCATCATTCCAAATGGCTGGTGTACTTTCCTATGCAATGACAGGAGATGGTTCTCCAGATCACTACTTCCTGGTACAACTGAAATTTATACACATAACCTTCCAAATGGTGAGTTCCTCCAGCATATTGTCCACCATGAAGAATAAACTAAGTAGAAACAGTAATCACTTTGCCA